>NW_028145491.1:1990000-2472500 GCF_977016875.1 Pavona decussata | reverse complement strand
GCTTTGTTCTGTTCTGTTCTGTTCTGTTCTCTTAAGTGCCGTAGACAGTTTATAAATGGGGTTTCTGGTATTGAATAAATTGTAACAAAGCACAAGAAAAACCTGCTTTGAGGGGCTTGCTTTGGGCTTGCTTTGTATAGGTTTACCAGAGCCAATCGAACTCAATCAATTAACTTGTGCGATTGAGTTTGGTTTCCGAACTCAATCGAACACAATCAGATGGATTGAGTTCGATTGAGTTCGATTTGTTCGATTGAATTCGATTTGTTTGGAAATCGAACTCACTGAAAGTCTGGTGTTCTATTTCGTTTGATTGCCGAACTCAATCGAACTCAATTCACGGATTGAGTTTGATTGAGTTCGATTTGTTTGATTGAATTCGATTTGTTTGGAAATCGAACTCACTGAAAGTCTGGTGTTCTATTTCGTTTGATTGCCGAACTCAATCGAACTCAATTCACGGACTGAGTTTGATTGAGTTCGATTGAGTTCAGTTTTCTAACGTGCGATTTACTATCCCGGGTACATTTGCAACCAGCTGGAACAGAAAAAGTTGAGTACCCCAAATAGTTGGGCATTGTGGAATTGACTGATGCATAATTGATTGAACTGAAAATTTTGGTGACAATTATAGGAAAGTGCCCCCTGGTCTTCACATGGTCACAAACAATGACAGATAATAATATAATAATAATAAAAGTCTTTATTTCCTCACAGATGATCATTTATAGCACAATAATATTGTGATTGCACATGATTGCAGCAGGTGGAATCATGTGCTATCTCCTGAAAGCTACAGTCAGCTGAAATCTTAATTGTGCATTCACATGGAAACCAGTGTTTTGCATTCATGTCATTAACCCTCATACCATATTGAGTCAGTTCTGTTGTCTGAAAAGTATGCAGGCAGAAGAGATCACTTTCTTATGCAATCATTTGTGATCCTGTGCAATCCTATTGAAACACAGCTCTTTGTGATCATTTGAAATTATATGGAAACCATTTTCTAGTTGTTCACAAAATTAGTAAATGCAGTACCAGAAGACAGTAATAAATTTATTGTTACTATGGCCTGGAAAACAACTTACTTGACCTAGAATAGTTATTATTTCTAATTTTGAATAAAGCAGATCAGTTGCAAATTAAGAACAAACAAGCAAAGTTTGATCACACTCCGTAAGAACAGCATAATTTTCTATGCCATGTATAATGATTGTATGGAAGAAGGAAGTGGAATGTATACATTTAAATATTTTACCTTACCAAGTTTATTGTTCCTGAAGAATGCCATTTCTTCCACAGCTCCAGATTTACAGTTCAAGTACACATCAAGTAAACAAGTCATTTACAAGATTTAAAGACAAAGTCTATTGTGGCAGTTTTCGACATGATGGGAAATTATTGATTACAGGAGTAGAGAATGGCACAGTACAGGTATTGCAAATGTTCTTGAGATAAAATTATACTCATTTTGGTCAAATTTTGTGTTATATAATACTATTTGATCATGTGTAAATGTATTAAATTAGTTTTATGTGTAGTGTTGTATGTCCATTTCTAGATAAAAGGTAATTAATATTATAATAATTATCCTTCCAGCTGTTTGATGTCAATACCCGAGCTGTTTTAAGAGAGTTTAATGGACATTCAGGGTAAGTACAAGGTAGTCAGTTAACACTCCAGCAAAACCTTAATCTCAAGGATGAATGCCATTCTTTTGGTAACAAGTCTATATTTTTGCAACATAAATAAAGCTCTAATTTCTTTTTCTTGTGTATACGTACCCCGGTAGTTACTTGCTGAACACTCTGTATTGACTTTCAGCTTATAGCATATATAAGCTGTACATATTTTTGGTGGTTGAGAATGTCAAATATCACAAGTTATCTGTTTGCAATAGAAAGCTATCTGCTTGTTTCTGAGTGTGTACTTCTCAGTTGTGTTCAGGTGACCAAGTTTTTGCTGGATGACTTACATGCAGTGTCTGGGTCAGATGATAAATCTGTGAGATCCTGGGATATAGCAACAGGAGAATGTCTTGCTGTGTTTAATGAGCATCAGGTAAAGCTTCTAGAATTTGTTTCATCCTTCCCTGCCTCCCCCACCCTAGAAAAATATTTGCCTCAAAGCTTGTCATTCATTGAGGGCAGAATGAGAAAATGGTGGATGGTGCTATAATTTGATAGAAATTAATGCTCACTTGGTTATTTGGAAGATATTTATCATGACTAACTTGATGAGGTATTTTGCATTTTTGTATTTCAAATTGAGGGTGCAGCTTGTCTGCTACAGCATCCGCTAACCTAGGCTCAATTACCAGCCGCTGTTTGGGAAAATGAGCCTGCACTCATCCCCCCGAAGGAGTGACCTATTTTTATTGTTATTACTTGCAGTAGAAATGTTTTTTATTATACACTCAGGAGGTTAGGAGAAGGATTTTATTGTAATATCAACTTGAGATGTATCAGTAAAGCGGTTAAATTAAAAGTGACTGGTCATGAAACATTGTCAACGCTCAAATGTTAATGTGGTACATGTAAACAGATAATTATGATTTTCCACACACAGGACTATGTACGATGTGGTATGACCAGTCAGAACAGCAAAGACATCTTTATAACAGGTGCACATGAAGTGTGTTCTTTTAAATTTGCAATAAGTTATTCATAATCATCTCGTTGAAACAAAATGATCTACAAAGAAGATGAACGTGATTATAAATGACTGGACAAACTTACAAGCAAATACATGTTGAATAAATATTAAGTAATGACATCAGAAAGTAAGTATTATCAAGGAAATAAATAGGCCATTTCCGAGTTGAAATGCTTTGCGCATAGTTTTTATCATGAAAATTAGTTTTCATTCCTATGCAAACAAAGCTAATTTTCACATGGAAAGCTTTGCACTTAGCCTTGCTTTCATGATGAGGTTGAAAGCAACTTGGAAAGGGCATATTGTTGTTAATGGAATCTTGCAATGCATGCTATATAGAAAAACTATCCAGTGCACATGTACGGGAAACTAGAATTTGAATTGTTAGTTTTTGGGGAGAGCAAAAGCTGGAATACCTATAGAAGAAGCTCATCAAGCAGTGATGAGACTCTCTCCTCCGCAGAGGTTCGATGGGGCGTTATTTGTATCCGCTGAACGAAGTGAGTGCAGGCGCAAAAGCTGAGAGGGTTGACTTGGCGGCGAACCTCTGCCAGAAGCATGTCGTTTTCTTGTACATCCTTGTCGTTTTCTTGTACATTGATAGATTTCTCGGTCATCTCTAAATTTGACAGTTTCATTCTTGGCGGAAGTCAGCATTTACTTTGTCTCTACAGTTTGCGGTCGTTAATTTTAAGGTGAGATTTCACAATTTCTAGAAAAAAGCAAAATTGTTTGTATTCGAAGCCCCCCTTGAAACCCGTGGAGAGTGGACTTGTTACATTTCGCTTCGTGAAAGTCAACAATAGTCACGAACAAATAATTGCTTTTTCTGGGCTCGAAAGGCCTTTTAGCCTTTTATAACCTTATTTTAAAGACAGTTGTTTCATCACCGTATATAACAAGCTTCCCGTGAGAACTAAATGCTAATTAAATCACCGAAAGATCATTTCTTCTGATTAAACTTGTTTACAAGATAAAAATATCAAGTTTGGTCGTTTCAGAGTATAGAAAAAAAATACGCTTTAATTAAAACATTAAGCTTACTTGCTCTAGTCTCTTTTAAGACCGAATCGACAGTTTTTGTTTGGTCTCAGCTGGCAGACGTTTCCTCAATAAATCATTTCTTTGCATGCACTCTTTTATCTCCACACGATCGCCGCTCGTGTAACTTGAATTTCATTCTTGTAGTGATGATTCAAGGCATCACAGCAAAATAAAAGCGTTTTCTAAACAGTCAGGGACTGGTCATAAAGTACAGGGGGGGGTGGGCTGGAAAAAAAGGGGGGGTGGGTCACTGTTTTCATGCATGTAAAAAGGGGTGGGCTAGCAAAAACCATGCATCATTAAAGGGGTGGGGCACATAATATTTTTGCACATGTTTTGCATCAAATGGTGCCTTTTGCCAGTAAAACTGTGAAATGTATTAACAGTAAAAGCACAAATTATAATTGTGTAGTTTCAGAAAATATCCATCCCCCATCACAGAGGGAATTTATAAAAGGACGCCCTACCGCCAGGAACTTCCAAGTTTCTTTCATACAATCTCTGTAATTTTGTTCTTTCTCTTACCACCATCCCCTCCAGAATCTTGAATTCCCTCCATGGGTGGGGTAAGGATATTTTCTGGAACTACACATTCTATCAAGAAAAGGGCAAGTTCACTCGCATCCATTAAAATGAACAACTATGATTCCATGTGGTTATTAATGATACATATTAGATGCACATTATCTTCTCAAAATCATTTCAGGTATTTCAACAAAAATAGATCTCATGCAATGATAAACTTCAAAAACAAGACTTTGTGCATGTGTGCTCCTTCCTCTATCATACTTGTCCTCTAATTTGTCTAGTTTTATGTATAGTCTTACCTTTATTTACTAGGGGTGGGTCATTTCATTTTTTACCTGAAAAATATGGGTGGGCCATGCATTATTCTGCAAAAATATGAGGGTGGGTCACACAAAACTAGCCTTCGTAAAAATGAATTTTTCCAGCCCACCCCCCCCGGTACTTTATGACCAGTCCCTCATCATGAGATAAACTTTCCCCGATTTCTAAGCATGTAGGTAAGTTTTCGTGAGTAAATCTCCCACATTGCGCAACATGACAATTTCACAAACACCCGCCATTTTCATGACATAAGTACGCACACCACCCTAGTTACAAAATGACTCCCCCGGATCGCAGCCATATTGGGCGTGGTTTCTGGCAGAGGCTCCCGCCATCGCCTTCCACGGAATTTTACGCCTGCACTCCCTTTTCTCAGCGGAGCCTCTGCGGAGGAGAGAGGTGATGAGAATCAACAACTGACATATCAATAATGCTGAAAAGTTAAAAAATGTTAAATCTGTCAGTCAATCAAAACTTGGATTGAAAAATACCATTGGAGAGACTGATGTCTTGTCTTGTTGTATGATAGGCTTTTTTTCCACAGAAGTAAGTTGTCCATTACATGACTTCTGAAATCATAGAAATTAAATCCCTAACCTTCCCACTAAATGAATTGCATGCAGTACTGAATGTATTCTATGTCAGTTTAATCAATTAAATGTTAACTATTTTATCATGTTATAATTCAGGCTCATATGACCACTGCCTCAAGGTCTGGGACTTGCGTAGCCAGGGTAGCGTTCTATCCATGGATCATGGCTCCCCTGTGGAATGTGTACAGATGTTTCCTTCTGGTGGAATTTGCATATCAGCAGGTAAGAGAAATTGTCGGAGAAGAGGTAAAAAACACAATCATCATGATGGTACATGTCATCTACAGAGCAGAATCACCTCAAGGTGATATCATGGACAGAACTATCAAATTATGGTATGTTCTGCTCAAATTCTACAAAAGTCTTCAGAAACATAGTGATAGCTTGGTTAAAGATGCTGCACATCAGCAATCTCTCCACTGATGTTTAACTTGACACTCAATCTTTTACTTGTCACTACCATGCTATATGATACCATACCGTACAATGTACCTTACAGTACTGTGCTGTTATAATACTTACTATAACTTTCATTTATACATGATGGAATTTGAAGCAATAACTTGTTAAGCTACTAAGTCCTGCTGGGGCTAAAATTCACAACCACTTTCCATGAAGTGGCCTTCACTAGTTAATTCTAGTGTGATTGTTTTAGGCAGTAACATCATCAAAGTCTGGGATATCCTTGGAGGTGGCAGACTTCTTACAGGATTTTCAAACCATCAGAAAACCATCACAACCATTTGTTTGGATGGAGAAAACCGACGTCTCTTGTCTGGTTCTCTTGATAGGTATGATACTCTTATAACACAGTGCTCACTTCATTCAAAATAACATTGTCTCACTGAATCATGCTTTTCATAATGTATGTTGATAAGTTTAATCACAGTAATGTCGTACCTGAGAACGGTGGATTGGGCAAAATAACTTGGTTGTAAACTCTATGGCTTTTTTGTTTCATATGAAAAGGTGTAGGAGCTAGTAATGATGGAAATCACATGAGCTGAGGTCCACAAGGTGTTTATCACAGCTGGTTGGTGGTTGCACTTGATTTGCATCATTCTGTTCAGTTAACCTAAAGAGTCCCACACTATAAACTGGCAGCTTAAACCAGTCACTGATAATACCTGCTCCTAATGGTCTTCATTTGTTTTTCCTTTTCTGCACTGTAGACATGTTAAAATTTATGACATTCAAGACTATACAGTTGTTCACAGTATGGACTATCCTTCACCAATCCTCAGTCTTGGAGTTTCAGTAAGTATGTGTAGAAATTTCCATAGAGAAGTTCATTATATGAAATTTTACTTAAGGAACATTATTAAATATTGTTTCTTGGCTATGCTCTGGAGGCTCCATTACAAAAATTTGTCAAAGGATTACTGTTAGCCACCTTCATAAAATCCTACTCATATGTAGCTTAATGTTGTTTAGGCAAGGTTAAAATCAGTTCAATGCCGGTCAGCGGTTGCCTCTTGTCATGGCTTAGGGGCGACCTTTGAGCTCTGTGCTGGGGGGTTCCCCATGGTTTGCATTGCATTTGCTTGCTTGCTGGCCTATGAGATAGGTCATTTTGCTTGCCTTATTTTCAATCCCCCCCTTTTTTTCCCTCTCCACCCTCCCTTTGGTAAGTATTCCACTGATTGGGTTCAGCGTGATGGTGCTGTTGGTGGTGGCCGCTCATAGGGTCGCCATGGATACCTCCTTCCATGTGCCTGATTGCTGCCTTGCTCCACCAATCTTCTAGGCACCAGCTCCCAAGCTCATCTATTGTTGATGAGTTTAATCTATTGTGCTTTGTGCTTAGTTGTTAGACTAAGTTATTCTCTCTCCTCAGTAGTTTACACTAATCATTGGAAGTAACTCACAACAGTCATTCACTAATATGTACCTTTAAATAAGTGGGAAAACTTTATAAATGTGTCAGTTGTTATCAGCATAATAATATTATTTATTACAATAAATTTACCTTGTTTCTCTTTTGTTACAAACTTCACAACCTGTAAAGGCTGTTAGACAGTAAATGAGACTGATACCTTGATGCACCTGGGTAAATCTCTTTAAGTTAGCACTCTATTACAGTAGGAGGGGAGGGTAATGACTATAAAATTGTACCCAAATCCCTAAACAAGAAGTTCCACTATAAAAGGGCAAGCCTCTCCTTCATTTCACACCTTTGTGGGCATGAGATGTCAATTTAGATGCTGTTCAGTCATGGCAGGTTGTTGACTCAAACATCCTCTGAATAATATGCCTCAAAATTTTATAATTTTATCAAAACAGCAATATAAGATATTATTATTAAGTTTAACAAGGATTATTCTGAAAACTTATGAGCCAATGTTATTGGTAAAAGCCGAAGAAAAAGACACAGTCATGTTGTTTGTAAGTTGTTTACACAATGATGGTTGATTGTCAACTAAAGATGAGAATGGCCTGGCCAGGCCTCTTTTATACTGGAACTTCCTGTTTAAAAGGATTTGCTCTCTAAAAAGACAAGTGAAGTCAAAAAGAAGACTATAAAACATTCTACAGCCAAGGACACTTGGCTTGAGCCCCTGACCAGTGCATTCTCTTACTATTAGCTATCACAACATAATTGTCAAATTATCAGTTAAACTCACTGGAAACATTATGTTTGATTCCATCACTAGCCTGATGATACACATGTTGTGGCGGGTATGTCTAATGGATTCCTGTCAATCAAGTATCACTTGAAACAAGATGCACAGGAACAAACACCAGCGCCCAAAAAGCTGACAGCAGAAACGTATGGCTACTTTGTACGCGGAAAAAATTTCAAGCCACAAGAGGTATTATACTTGAATGTGTGTTGGGACATACTGTGTTTTATTCATGTTTTATGAAATATTATTGTTACGTTGTTTATATGTAGTTTGAACCATTCAATTTCAGGAATGATAAGTACCATATTTAAAATTTCATGTTTTCCCTTAGCTTGTCAACCACAATGAACCAGTTTGATTTGCATCAAGTTTTGACAATGTAATGTTCACCTTCTTTTCAGTTCATTTATTTTGTTTTCTTATGGAAAGCCATAGTGGAGAAAGTGTTCAAGAAATCATTTGTTCATCAAGAACAAATAATTTGTCAAACATTTTTGTCCACTATGGTTTTCCATATTTTCTCTCTGCCTTTTTAATTGCTGGGTGGAAAGGGGGATTCTGCCTTTGCCAACTTTGACTGTTGATAGCATTTTTTTATATTTTGAACAAAATGGCATCCAGCTTCATGACTTTTCCAAAATTTATCTGGGAACAATTTGATGTGGTAGCTCACTGTTCATTAGATTTGTTGTTACCATGGCAACCAATTTTTGACACTCAGGTTTTTCGGAAAATGGAATATTCCTGTTTTAAATGAAGAAAAATTACCTTTCTTAGAGAACTTCATTGATTGTGATCATTATGTTTGGTTGATTTAATTTGGTGGTTTTCTGTACTTGAAGGGAAATCCTGAAGTCCAAGATGGTATATGATGTAATTGCCATGCCATATGATGCCATCACTCTCCATATTGCAGACCTCAAGGCTCAAAATAATAAATATACATCTTAAGTGTTTTACATTTTATTTCCAAGGATGAGGGGAGAAGTTTCAAATAAATGTGAACTTCTATTGATTATCATTCAAGTTTTTAAAGAGAAATTATTAAATCTTTGTAAACAGATTTTGGCATAAAATTGTTCATAATTGTGTATTTTCTTTTTCTAGGATGACTTTATAGTAACAGCACCAAGGAGGAGGAAGATGAGAGAGCATGACCAGTTCCTAAAAAAATTTGAATATTCAAAGGCTCTTGATTCTGTGCTCAGAAAGGTGGGTGCTATTGACAGGTAGTGTTCATCTAAAACAACAGTACAAGTAGCAAGTGGGGTGCTTGGTTTATTGTCTTGGAGTTGTTGAGTAAAAGGTAATTAGTGGGTCAATGAGAGGGTTGTTTGCAATAAATTGCAACCTTGTGTAAACTGAATCTTTCATCCTTGTTCTTTTATTATTTTTCCTCATCTCCTCATTAAAACTGCTACTTCCAGCATTTTCAGTAAGATTTAGAGTGTGAAAAATATATCCTGATTTAGTTGAATTGTGGGAGACTTTGTGGGTATGTGTAACCCATAACACACCTCCTCACTGTTTTAGTTTTTACTTTTCTTGCTTAGTGTTTAGCACATTTAATTTCCCACAATCAACATCAATATTATTTTGTTACTTAATAGTTCTCTAAATACTTTATATTTCAAATATTGTGTGCTTGTGTTTTAGCCACCTAATGGACGCGCTCCACTTCTGTCCAGTCTGTTTCAAGAGCTAATCAGGAGGAGAGGCCTGAGGATAGCTTTGGCTGGGAGAGATGAGGAGGGCCTGGTACCTATACTTTATTTTCTGATAAGGTTAGTTGCATATCAATTAAGCCACTAGCCCTAAATTGCATTGTGTGCACTGTAATTTTAAGTGTGGAAGTTAGCTTTGATAAAAATGCAATTAATGAAAAAAGTTAATGTCTTTAAGTGTGATGTTCTTCAAATGATGAGAAATAAAGTTGAGAAGACTAATTAAGTTAACAATGAAAGCACACTCTCTTGCAGATATATCAATAATCCACGGTACACAGTTTTACTTACGGATGTGGCTAACACAGTTCTTGGTAAGCTAAATAACTTGTAGTATGGTACTATATTATATTGATCCATTTTTTTTCATAGACAAGTACATATAAGATTGAAGTCAACTATATGGCAAGGTGAAATGATCAGCCAGTGCTTCTCACAAAAAAAAAGTTTTTTTTGGAAAATTTATTAATCCACTTCAGACTTTTTCTTCCAACATTGAGTGCATGTGTCCATCTGATTCCATCTATAATGGAAGGTTTGACTCCTTTCGTGAATCTCAAACAAAATTAAGCTACAGATAGGATAAAAAATACTTAGAGGAGAATGCAGACCTTTACATAGACAACAGTCTGCGTGATTCACACCAGGGTCAAATAGAAACAATCATACAATAATTAGTTGGACCCAAGGGAGTAAAATACTTCAGTCTGTAGTTTATTAGTTCTAACTTTGCAATAACATGGATTGATCAGTCAGTCATATGCAAGTCAGTCAGTCAGTCAGTCAGTCAATTTATGATTTTTTTTTTTTTTGGGAATTGTTAGTTTAACATTGATGGAATTCTAACAAACAAAGTTCAGACAGGATTTAACCATGGTTTCAACCAATTTCAATCTGGTGAACCCAGATAATTCAACTTTTTCTAAATAATTATGTAAAAGTGTCAAGAAGGCTTTTAGCAGTGACTAGACACGTTTATCTTCACTGTCTGGTATCAGGTTTATTATTTTTATAATTAACTTAAACTAAGGACTAAGCTACAGTGTAGACCTTGTTTATTATAAAATAACTTGCCCTAAGTTGTTTTTGCAATCTGCATGTCCTTATCTGATGACCAGAGTAGCTGATGCAAGACTGAAAACCTCAGTCTGTTGCTACTTTATTTTTGCCAGATATCTATGGACCAGTGTTTGGCCAGTCAGAAAAAGTTGATCAGCTGTTCACCAAGTTACGCAACAAAATTGAAGTGGAAATTAACTTTCAACAGAAAGGCTTTGAGTTACTTGGTGTTTTGGACACCTTGTTTGCTGCAGCAATGTCATCAACAACACCCAGCAGTTGTGAATGAAGCACAGTGACTGCAGTCATCCAACAGTGGGCTGTAGTCAAAAGCGATGGCAGCCACTCAGTCTACAAGGACTAAGTCAAAGTGGCTCCACTTGTCATGGCAATGAAAATGATCACCCTGGTTTGGCTGGGTCCAGTTCAGCAATTATTCCAATGCTGTTACACTTAAGATCCAATGTTCTATGTTTGCTGTTTGTTCTCCTACAAAATAACATTTTAAATACTGTCTTTACTTGGAGAAACGTAAATCAGATCTCTTGTTTGAAAGGAGAATTTTTTTTGCCAGACCAAATCCACAATGCAGGGGCCAACATTGCATCTGATAGTGAAATGTAATCTCAAGTTGGCATCTGGCATTCATACCATGGAAGGTATTTTTGACCTGACAAAGCAAATGTTTATTTGTTTGCTGCTGTAAAGAATGAGGTAATAACTCAAGACTAGACACAATCATTTCTTATGAGGCTGTTTAGGGAACTTATATGAATAAGCTTGACATTGGTATTCTGGCAACAGTGTTTCGTTTTGTCATCCCTACTGCTCTCTCTCGTGTGAAGAGAAATCTGTACCTGAAGTGATTGTCACAAATTGTTCATATTTCTAGGCTAAAAGCAGTCATTCTTTTCTCTCAGGTATAGTGTAGGCAGCAAGCAGATTGTCTTGTTTGGGTTCTGTGGAAGTATGTTGTGTGGGGGTGATGGTGTATATGACAGATATTTTTTTATTTGCTTGATCAAATGTTGAATGTTGTTCTCGTATGAAAATCGGTTTTTCCGGGAACACTGGGGATTGTAGGGCTGGGCCGTCAATACAGGAACGCTAGTCTTGAGACTTCTCTATCCCTCAGTTGTTTTGAAATCATGTGCAGAGGAAGAAAACTGTGTGGGGAAAAACATGAATTGATCATTCTTCTAAGGGTTCAGATGATAGTGTTGATATAAACATTTGTAAATTAAACCTTGTCACTGTTATTTACATGTAAATAATAACAAATTTCATTAAGAAAGAAAATGCAATGTGGCCTCATTTTGCATTCATTGTTTGTTGCATGGCTGATGCAGTGAAGTCATAGAGATTTAACTGCATGATTATGTAAAGAATAACCCACGCAAAACCGGTAGGCCATTTCCGAGTTGCTTTGAACCTCGTCATGAAAGCGAGGCTAAGTGCAATTAAGTTTTTATTATGAAAATTAGTTTTCATTCATATGCAAACTTAACTAATTTTCATATGAAAAGCTTTCTTTCATAAATTATGAAGTTCACAGCAACTCCGAAATGGCCTATTGAGGAATACATTTAAAGCAAGTAAACAATCAACTGTTGCTCTCAAACATGCTATCAAGTGTGCTCAATTCTCACTAAATTTGCCTCGCATTGCACAATATATTAAAGTCTACAATAATTGTGGTTCTTTTCTTATATAGTTTTGTTGTTGTTGTTGTTTAATCCCAGAAGGGATTTGATTACAATAGCAACACTGAACACGGGCTATATAGGAAACATGGGTTTTGACTAAATTAAAACAATATTTATCTCAAATAAAGTTGAATTACTCACAATGAAGTAGTCTTTTGTCTTTTCATTGTCAGTAGTTTAACTTTATTGGAGATAAATGTAATCGTTTAGTCGATAGCCATATTTCATATAGCCCATGCTGTAACTGGAACCAATGAAACTTGGAAAATGAAAAATGAACAAAATCAAAATTGACTTTAATAATAGGCATCCCAAAACCAAGAAAGAAACCCTAACATGGTGTAAAATTAAATGTGAAAAATTTTGATGATAAACTTAAAATAATTGTTGATCAAAAAAGTGAAAACTAAAAACTTTCTTAAATGTGCTTGTCAAAATATGGTTTCGATGGAAATATCAACCCATGTGAAGAACTGACATGTCATTTAACCAAATTGTTGGCAGATTATTTGAGATGTTTGGTGCATATTTGAAGCTGGTGCATGCCCCCCACCCCAACCGCAGATATGGGGATACTCCAGATTTCAAGTGAGGGGGATGATCGAATGGAGGCATAGCCTGTGAACAGGCTCCCAAGTGGGGTATACGGCAAAGAAAAAAATCAAGCATGGAGAGGGGGGAGAGAGAACGCCCCCATACTGCGCTCTGCTCACCTGGCTCGCTGATTTTCCTTTTTGCCCAGGTTAATTGGGGCATAAATCAAAACCCAAAGAAATCCCTCCCCCAAAAAATCCCATGCGAAATTTCCAAGCCTTAAAATTTCCAGAAAGGATTAAAGATAGAACACGAAAAGAAAAAACAGTAAATGAAAAACAAGTTTGGTCACAGTATTTTATTTGCATAACTATACAGCCAGGATAGATAGATAGATAGATAGATAGATAGATAGATAGATAGATAGATAGATAGATAGATAGATAGATAGATAGATAGATAGATAGATAGATAGATAGATAGATAGATAGATACTTTATTATAACCATTGCAGCCATAAGCTGAATTACGGGATATTTACAAAGAGATAATAATAACAAAGAGAAAAAAGAAAATTATCTACATCTTAAAAACCTGGCTAAAATATAACAACAAAGAGGAAAAGAGAAAACATCTACATCTTATATACATGGCTAAAAATAAAACTGTTCTTCAAACGCTCGGTCTTACATAGGGGGAGAGTGAAATCACTTTTGCGTCTCAGTGCATATTTACAACTCTTCCTTTCAGGGAGGAGGCTATGGAGACTGTGGGTGGGGTTACAGACGATCTCGTCAAACAGATCGATTGAAATCTTTTCTCTCCTCTCATGAAGTTTCGGTAGGCCAACTGTTTCTAGTGCTACACTATATGACAGGTCAGGATAGATGATTCTGAATGCCCTTCTTTGGATCCGTTCCAAATCTACACTAATGTAGTTTGGTAGAGAACGATGGAATACAGGACTTGCGTATTCCAGGACGGGCCTAATACATGTCACATAGAATTGCACCAGTTCACTTGGTGCCACTCCGGATCTCTTGAGTTGACGCAAAAAGTAGAGACGAGAGGAACATTTTCTAATTAGTTCAGAGCTGTGCATGTTCCACTTTAGGTCGTGGCTAATGGTCACGCCTAGCAATTTGGCACTGGTGACTAATTCAAGGGGTTTGCCATTTAGGACTAGGGGTTCAAAATCGTGGTTGCTAATAGAGAAACCAATTCGAAGTTCTTTGCACTTGGCCTCATTCAATTGGAACCCATCGAGACTCGCTTGTCTCGAAAGGTCATCCACAGCTTCTTGGAGTTTGCTCTCACTACCCTTTGTAACTATTTCGGAACAAGATGTATCATCCACGTATTTCCACATGTCAACTGGTGTGTCCAATTCATTAATCATGACAAGAAATAACCAGGGGCCTAATTTTGTTCCCTGGGGGACACCGGATGGCACAGAGTGACAATCCTGAGCAAGTTTAACTCTTTGTTTCCGGTCCATCAAGAAGTCAACGATCCAACCTTTGACTTGATTCGGAATATCATATGTTGTTAGTTTTTGAACAAGAACACTGTGATCGATAAGGTCAAAAGCCTTACGGAAATCAAGGAGGACTACTCTTGCCGTGGCACCATTTCCGTCGGTGTTAACAAGCCAATTATGCGTCATACTGACCAAGGCATGTGTAGTAGACGATTTGGGAATAGTTCCAAATTGTCGAGGGTCAATTCTTTGTAACACAGCAGGTTTAACGTATTTCTCAACAATGTGATCTTCAGCGAGTTTAGACAGGATGGACGTAAGGGAAATCGGACGGAGGTGCTTGTTAATGTCCTTAATAGGCCTTTGTTTTGGGACCGGGACTACGTCAGCCTCTTTCCAAGAAGGCGGAAGGCGGGATTCGTGGAACGAGGAGTTGAGGATCGCAGAGACTGGACCCGCCAGGAGATCAGCGTTTTCTTTTAATAACCATGCCGGGATTCCGTCTGGCCCATGTGCCTTGGAGGGGTTGAGTGCAGATAGTTTCATAAAAGTTGAAAACTCCGATATCATATTTACGGCATGACTTTCGTTGTTGGCTTGTGGTGGGTCGAAAGGATTGTGGGTAAGAGCCTCAAAATCCTGCATTGGGGTCAGGAACGCTGAATTGATGTAATTTGCCAGGACACCAGGTGAAAAACCTAGGTGTCGCAGTAATTTGCTGGTGTTGGCCCGCGTTTCTGAGGCAGGTGACATGCCGCTGAGCTTTTTCACCTCTTTCCACCACACAGATGGCTTACACTCCCTCAAATGGTTAACCTTTGCTTCGTAATACTTTGCCCGGCAGATCTTACGCTCACGATTCACGCAATTTCTGAGCATTCGAAAGGTATCCATATTTCCTTTCGCAAGGGCACATTGGCGTCGTTTGATCAAGCTCTTGAGTTTATCATTCAACCACGGAGGCTCGCTTCGAAGAATAGTTTTGGATCGCGCAGGAGAAATAATGTCAAGACCCGTCTTAACGATATTTTCAAATAGTGACACTTTCTCCGCGCAGGTCTCCACGGTGTCAAGGAGGCGTGGTACGTCAACATTTTCGAGGTAAATTTGCATTGCGTGTCTTTTACTAGGTCTCAAATCCCTCGAGATAATTATTATGCGGGCACCACAACAAGTCTTCAGATTATTTTGAATACCCAAAAAACTCTCTACTTAATCAAAAAGATACTTGCCAAATTTTCCTAGTACCTGAAAATATCCCGGAATTGAAAATTTCAAACCCAAAAAAGTCCTTCCATTATCCCCGTCACTTGAAATCTGGACTACCTCCCCTGGGCCCCCTACCCCAAATAGGATTCCAGTTGTGAACATTGTGAAGTAGTTAAGACAGTTGCTTGTGATTGTTATGCAAACATTTTGAATGCAATAAATTACTGTTACTTGTGACAATGGTCACACTCTCAAATTAATTGGCTTTATCGTGAGACTACTATTTGAGTTGTCATACATAGGACACTAATACCGTTTGTGGTTAAAAAGATCAAAAGCACCAATTTGACCTTAGAATTGAACTCTTTCCACTCTAATTTGGCATACAGCTTGGTCATTTGGTTAGTAACAATTCTGTATTCAAGATATTTAGTTTTGAACTACTGCTGATAAGAAAAATGAACCATCAGGCCCCCCTTGTTTCAGTTTTTCTTGAGTTATTGGCAAGTTGTAAGCTTATTCATTAAAATTAGACCACGAGGCCAGGAAATAAATGAGTGGCCTGCGAACAGCAGACGTATGTCCGGTCATCGCTTCTCTCCCTCCGGGTGAAAATGTCTTGCTTTGTATGATTTCCATATTTAGGAAAGCTTCACAAGCCAACTGTGGGAAGGATAAGTAAGGCCCTGAGTCTCAAACATGTGTAAGCGGTTACAACAATGTACTTTTCATGTGATCTCTAAGTGTGTGAATTGACATAGATTTTCACAAGCCATTTGTTTTTATGTGTACAAATGGAGTCAACAGTAACAGCTCACATACAGTGCACAACTATTTTATTGCAAATTATTGCCAAGGCAATTTGACAATACAAACACAGTAAGTTAAAATATTACTGGGAGATTTACCCCATTTGAGAGTAAACTAAAATAATGAATAGAGACAACAGGATAGGCTTATCACTTCCTTTCCCTTTTTCCTATCAATTTACAGGAGTCTGGAGCAGTTGTGCTTTAGTCACAGTGATGGACATGCTGGGCATGATTGTTCAAAGCACAAGCAAAACCTTGCAAGCCTCTTGTTACAGTTCTTGTATCTAGAACAATCATTTAAAATGGAAGAATTAAAATAATAATGGCCTATGCCCAAAATTATTAGCAACAACACAGATCACTGAATCCAAGGTAATTCAACTTTTAAGTTTATTTTGTCAGGATTTCTACGTATTCTCTTTGCCCTGCATTGGCTTTTCCTACTTTCAAACTGCAACTAAAACAAGAAATAAAAAAAAACTTCATTGCTAGTCTACTTTTGAACAACCAAGCCCTGGACTCTGGATATAAATAATGAACATAGGATCCTGTCAGAATAGCCAAACAAGTATGTTCCAACTAATGTCTTCACAGTTTAAAAAAACTGCTGACATAACTACTTAATCTCAGAATATGATTTCATATTCAACAGAGAATACTTGAAAGTATTCTCTGTTATTTGAAAAGGTAAAGAACACTTATAAGAATGGATATTCTTTGGTATCAAATAAACAAGTACAAGTTCTCCTAAGCCCGAAAAATAAAGAATGTAGAAACGTTAAAACATTGTCACGGTATAAAAAAACCAGCATTACCGCCTCCCCCCAAATGCCAAAAAGCTAAGGAACATATATACTTGTATTCTGAAAGTTCAAAGAAAATGATTTGACAAGATAAAAGGTCATCAGTAATTTCAACGTCCATATGGATGGAATCCACGCGCGACATTAGCCCCTCTTCCAAATGACTCTCCTCCATATGAGTTTCCATAACCCCCTTGATCACTAGCACTGTAACTGGCATAGCTATTGGCATCTGAGGAGAATGATGTTCTGGCTGGTCCATAACTGGATTCTTGCTGCGGATAATTCCCGAGCCCTGTACAATACAGCAGCAACCAACATTAGCTTATAACACATTCATTGAGTCACTGAATTTGTAACAAGTACATAGCAACAAGTTTTCACACTTGCCATTCAATTTTTTTTAATGTGCCCATTTCTGAAAACCCATCAGCAATTTAATTAAATGCCCAGGGCACCAATTATTATTTTGTTTTGAGAGTTTAATGGAGGACACACATTGGAGACAGATAACTGCTTTCATTTGACATCTGAAAGTGTAGAAACTACTAAATAAAAATATAATATGAACAACAGTTTATACTTGGTGAGTAAAATATCATGAATGTTCAATAAAATTGTACATCTAAAGGAAGTCTCGGTGTACAATTTTCTACATCAATGCATGTTTCTTCAGTGTTCTCTCAGAAGGGGAAGATATTGGAATGGGAGCACTTATGCAGCGAAGATATCTATTCATGTGTGGATGTTTATAGAAATATGGGCTTATTAACAAAACTACCTTTGAAGAGCGGTATTTATGAAAAAGGAGGCCCTTCATATTAGAAGGAGGGCTTCTTTGGTATCATTTTTAATAACCATTCAAGCAGGGAATAAGAGAAAAACAAAACAACTTTATTGGACACATTTTCAACCTCCTATATTTCCCTCTGTTTCCTATCTTCCCTACATTTATATTTTCAGCTGAAGGAGCCTCTTCAAATTAAATTAAAGAAACAGTCCTTTTGTGGAGACAATTCTTACCATAAGCAGAGTAGTCAGCGGCGGCAGGAGTGTCCAATCTTGGCTGGGTCCCAGGAGCTGCTCCAGGTGTCGTAGCTTGAGATGCTAGTGGCATCTGACTGTAATCAGTATATGCACCAGATGTTACAGCCATGGAGGCAGCAGCTGAGGTTGGAGCAGTTCCATAACCTGTTCCAAAAGCTGCAAATACACACAAAATGCTTATTACCTTAGCACTGTTTCTTGCACATAACTATCACTTTCCAGTAAAATTTATCCACCAAAAACACTTATGCAATCTGATACTAAATCAAAAGCTAGCAGAGCACACATCAATCACTCTGCAATTCCCTAATATTGCTTCAACAACAGCAAGCAGATACGGTATACCAACTGTGGCAGGATTATTGCATGTTTTGAAGAAAACCATACACTACTTTCAAAATAGCTGCAACAATCTCTGTCATTCACATACACTAATTACCTGCTGCTGCTACAGCAGCCTGCCCGGCTGGAGGACCATACATTGAAGATTGATCATATCCTGGTGGAACTCCCTGTGTTCCCACAGCTGCCAAGCAAACAAACTATGAATTAAGCTAATGTTTGAAACAGACAGCATTTTGAAAGCAAAAGAAGTTGCATATCTATTTAAGGGAAGAAGGGAAGTTTTCATCAGTCCTATACTTGTCACTGGACTCCCAGATCCCAAGAAATTGGCTCAACAGAGAGAAGCTACATGTAGTAAGTGTAAAGATTCATGCCTGACACTTGGGGAAACATTTCCAATGTTTTATGTGTCGCTTTGCACTTTGTTTTGTGATTAAAACAGAAATCTTGCTCATAATCATAGCTTACTTTGTTTTGTGATTAAAGCAGAAATCTTGCCCCTAATCATAGCTTTCTATTGCAAATGAAGCACAAAGCAGCAGATAAAATTAAGTGATTTCTTTGAACAGAGGTGACGTGTCTGCAGAAATTCCATGCAATAAACTCAAAAGTTTATTGTTTATTTGAATACAATTTTTGGCTGTCAATTATGATGTCTTTGTTAATTCGTAGTTGTGTTTAGGAGGCACTGTTGTGTAAACATTGACTAATTTGCATAATACAGAGAATTTTCACAATTTTCATTTTCAAGGTAATTTTCTGGCCATTACTTTAAAGGTGACCATAGGTTTAATTTAAACCAGAAAATGTTTATTTATTCCAGGGTAAAAGGAAGTTAATTTGGGAAACCTGTAGACAGTGTTTGTTACATGTATCTACTGAGCATTTAGGTTCATTTCTGTTCTTGACAAATTTAATTTACACAAAACTCAAAAACCTTGCAGGAGCCAATGGGTTACAGCCAATGACCTAGTATGCTGTTTTCTCAGCACAGTGGAACACCATACAAATATGGCCGCTCTATCAGCAGGATTGTTGATAGGATGTTTTTGATAAGGAAATAACTGCATAAGTTTGTTTGGGTGAAAACAATGACAGTAGTTACTACGTGGCCAAGTAAATAGCATGTTTGTAGGACAGGTTTCTTAATGTACACTGAGGTTAGCTAAACCTTACCATAAGTACCATATCCTGCTGGATATGCTGAAGCCATAGCACCATACCCTGGATAGCCTCTGCCCATGCCCATTGGGGAAGGTGCCATGCCTGCAAGAACAAACATCTTTATATTATTACATTTATTGACATTTAGAAGTAATACCCCCTCCCCCCCTCCCCTGCCAGAAGATAAAGGGAACCAACAAAACACTTTAGAGCTTGTGCCCAAGGGAACAAATGCACATACACTTTACCTCTCAGTACAGACACAAGACTGTAGTGATCAAAGAGACAGAGCAAAGTCATACAGTGAAACATTATCAGAACTTTTCAATGTTTTTCTGGATGTGATAAATCAAAACTGGCTGACAAGCTATATGAAGTGATAATTACTGTTCACTGTACTTGAAAATATTCCAACATCCTGTGAGACAATTTGTGATAAGCTATAAAAACATTTTTCAATAATGCCTATTGAATAGGAATAGCTGTACCTATAGTATGAGTTGGAGTCAGTTACTGACAGAAGCCTCTATATTATGGGCACCTTCCTATTATAGATACTTAGCTCTGTCCCTTTGGCATCTGTATTAGAGACTATCGACTGCAATGTTCTAACCTGGTTGAGTGTATCCATAATGACCAGCTCTGCCGTAGCCAGTGTTCATTTGAGCTCCACCCATGCCGCCTGCCATGTTTGTGCCTTGCCCTCCACCTCTGGGTTGCTGCTGTTCAGCTCTCTTTGCCTCGACCTGAAACAACATCACGAGTCAGACGACTGGAAAAATACACAAATAGCAAATCAAGTGCCATCAACGTTTGTCACATGCAGTTGTACATAACAGCATCTTAGCAACACAGTAACCAGTAAAAACGAATTTATCAAAGGAAACTGTTGTCAGAGGTGAGCAATCGCAAACTTACACATAGTTAAAAAAATATATTGTCAATGGTCATTGGTTGAAAATTAATTAATTTACAACACATGGTTTGTTTCTGCTATGGGCCAAAAACATTGATAACATAAAAAAAGCCAGCCACATGTGACATTAATTTTCATCAATTAAGACAGCTGTGTATAGCTGATTAAAATTTTATCCTACAATTTATTATAATTAGAAAATAATCAATTTCATTCTATGCACAATGGACCTTTTTGATCCAAAACATTTTTCTCACCATCAAGTGTAGTGTAGGAAAATATTTTTTTTACTAGGCCCTAACATTAAAAGCTACACATAATTTAAAGTAAGATTAGTTCCTTGCAAACAGTTTTGACGAATTAAACAAGAAAAGAATGGAAGTGCTTAGCACAACCACTTTATATTTAATTTGTCCACTATGGTTAAGAGACCAAAGTAGACTGGAGGGTTGTCTGGGCTAAATTCAGCATCACTACACCATTTTATTATTAGTAGTTATAGTAGTATTGCAAGATCAAGTCCATTACAAGACTTTGTCAACAAAATGCAGATCAAATAAACATTTTCATACTATTTCTATAGCAGTGAAGTATAAAAAAAATAAGACTAGACCAGACCAAAGAATACCATAAGCCAACCAACTACTCAAACAAACAAAAGGTGCCAAGATTTCCACACAAGAAAATATATTAAAAAACACTTACTAGACTATTTTTAGCTGGACAGTTAACAGCATAAGTGTACATTGTAAGTGTACATTGTGCAAAACTAATTTTCTTAAGATTATTTTTGTTTCATTTCAGTGTAAATGACACTTGGTTCTGAAGTAAAAATTGTTTACAACACCGGAGAACTATACCAGGGATCATTTGACATAAGAGATCAACTTTAGTGTACAAATCAATGTTTACCACTGTTACATGAACTATAACGATCATATCAATGTGAACAATCACACCTGTACCCTATGTGTCTGTATAACAGGCCATTGCCCATCTGTACCTCTCATTGACAACCATAAAAATTCAATTTAATTTATAAATCCAGAACAATGACTTTAAGGTGAACTCCAACAGTTAGCAAAGAGAGGTATAAATAATGTAGAAGGCCAAAATAAGTATCTGTGATTACTCTTTACGGCAACAACTGGCAATACTTGTAATTTTCATCAATCCTTTCTAGGATTATTTTACCAGTGTTGCATTACGCTTCTTAATTCACATGACTGGCCAGTTAAGGAGTCCAGTAAAATATATCAATACTGGGGTGCAAGGAAGAAAGCCCTCAGTGACTTCAAGGACATTGTAAAATGGACATAATAAAACCACCATCCAGCAATTTTAACAGTCATAAGTTTAGTTAACAATTGTCCTGCGAAATCGCGCGGAATATCACCTGATACTTAGCTGACGAGGCCGTAGGCCGAGTTGACTAAAATAAGGCAACATTCCACAAGATTGAGCAGGATAATTGTTTTATTATTCAACACATTGATAACAAAGCACAGGTTTATAGCAGAAAAGCTGGAGGCATTCTTTATTTGTCAAAAAAAGAAACTTGTAACATTTTCCTGCGCACGGACCGGCACAAATGAAAGCGGCAGCTATGTTCAAGTTCAAAATTGAGTACTCATCTAGTGTGCCAATCGCCCCGGCAAAATTTTCCCCCAATTTGTAGCCTCAAGCTAAAGCCAAAGAGCATTTTGAAACTGCAAAGGATTTCTTGTGTCAGCCGGGCCGAGCTGAACAGACTGGAAAAGCTTTTCAATGATTTCTCTGGTGAGTGTTTCTTTGTTTTCTATGCAAGCAATTTTACGATCTTTCCTCAGTGTTTCTGCAGTGTTTTTTGTTTTGTGCCTTATTGCTTGCAAGAACTCTGGATCTTTAATGAAACTAAATTGTTTTTCAAGCGGCTCTGATGCTTCTGAGAATAATTACTTTGTTTTTCGTCTATCTTTTTGTCTGCCAGAAAGCTAAAATTTCTCGAGGCACTTCAGTGCGAGCTTTTCTCAGGTGGTTTTCTCCATCTCTTCAAGACAAGTCAAGATCTCTCTTTAACGGTTGCAAGAACCAATCTAAGGAGATACATGTAAGTGTTTATAATTTCTGAGCCCTAGAATACACGACAATCCAAAAGCGACAGAAGTCTAGCAAAAAATATATTGAATGTTTTTGCTGAACTGTAATTTGCCAGTTCATAAACAGAAAGGTAAGCAGTAAAAAGTTTTGCACTAACTATTACAATTCTCAACAGAAAACTTGGTGGTTTTTTTTTTGTGTTCAGTATAAAACAGCGTTATTAATAGTTTGATGTTCTTGTGAGGTCGTTACTTTTTGAAAGCGCTGTGCCATTTTTCTCCCTGACGCACGAAAACTACGCATATTGCAGGATATCAATTATGTGCGGACGACGTATGTTGAGTTCACCATGACCATATTTAGGCAGTGTCACAATGTGTTGAATAATAAATAGCATTACTTGTTGAAAATGCATCCCAAAAAGTGATCAATCAATCAACAGTCACTCAGACCTTGCTTCCAAGCACTTCCTTAGAACTAAAAATGTAGCCTTGTTTCCAAGCACAACACCAATACAACATAACAAATAGTAACTTAAACTCTCACTACACCGTTTTTCCATTGATGCCATGATAATGTTTACGGACAGCCTCGTCTACTGCTGAACTTGAGTCAAACGTTACAAAACCAAAGCCTACCATAATACAGTAATACGTAAAATAAAGCATACGTTAATTTCTGCAAATATACATACAACTAACCTGCAAATATAATTGAAATTACAACAACAATTCAAAGGGGTAATGTCAAGGTGCAACAAATTGCCATCAGGTGATACAAGGAACTTGGTTTAAATAATAGAACACTGTAATTTGGATAACAAGATGTGGCAAGTGTGAGTAAAATCACTCGATTTTTATCTAAAATCAGTAGCTTCTCAAGTATTGCTGGCCTTGATTATGACCCCTTGAGTTTTGTTGAACTGTAAGTACTTGAGACACAAAATAATCAGCTGTAGACTACCGTCGGGTGAATTACTCAAGGGTACCTCCTGTAGGTTCAGCTAGGTACACTATTATGACCAAGTAATCCTCCTGACACTTATTTCCATACATTTCCTTTGATATTGGTACAGCTTATAATATTTCAATGCCATGTCAAGGCAATTGCTAATTATTTGACTATTGCCTTTCTTTGTTATAGACTGATTTCTAGGTTGACAAAGCATTCTTCTCCCTGCTGGCAATGCCAGATGCAGTGACCATAATAAGCCTATCACCACAAATTGCCCAAACAACAGTAACAGTAATTGTTATTTCAGCATAAGTATTCAACAGTTGTCAGGAAAATAACATTAAATGACAACATCAGCATACGTGAACATGTAACAGAGTAAACAAATGAAAGTTCAAAAAAGCAACAAACAGAAAGACAAGCACAAAATACTCACAAAACATTATTACAGAAAACAACAGTTTTGAGTTGTTTTTATCAGTACTGTCTTTAAAAATCCTTACGTTGATCTAAGATTTAAACATGCTCAACTTTAATTCACACATGTGAATCTACCTCATGTTTGAATTTCTAGGCAGAAGATATTTCATACTTTAATACAAGACATACGCAGTCTTTAATTTAGGAGCTTTCTTGTCCACTGACACCAAGATATCAAACACCATAACTTAAACTTTATAAAATTTTAAAACTGGCTGTACAAGGTAAAACTCAGATACATTTACATGTGACCGTGAAAGGCAAAACGGACACTAACGGTTATCCATTCCAAAAGGTTAACCAATCGTTATCCGTTTGAACGCCTAAAAAAATCCGTTAAAAGCGTTCAACAAGCCATTCGAACGGTTTTGACATCCATTAGAACGATTCTGACATCTGTTCAAAGTTAATTGCAACATTCGTTCGAACGGTTAATTGTATCCATTTATCAGTTGCAACAACCGTTCGAACGGTTTCAACATCCGTTCTCGACGTATCCATTCGATAGGAGAAATAATTGCAGTCGAACAGTTTGAGAGCATTAGTGTTTGCAAAGTTTCCCGTAGAATCGTCAGAGGAAAAAAGGAAGATTTGGCGGGCTATTAAGGGCAAAATAAATACTAAATGTCGGGTTAGCAAGTTAATGGTTGTCCGGGCAAGTTAACAGAAATGTTCTAGAAGCGACAATGATCTTAACTAGGTTCAATAATAGGAGTAATACATGTAGGTAAAATATTGTGAAAATAAGGTGACAATAACCCAGAGTTATTGAGTCTTCTTTATAAGTAGTTGTTATAGTTTCGTACAGCTAAAAGTTGTTGTAAATAAACGATATAAATAGAAAATTGATGTCGCTACTGTTTAACGTCACTGATCACGCAACTCCATGTGTTACACGTTTGTTGAAATCCTATCCACTTAAGTGGTCAAGTCACGAACTGTCGCATTGTGAAACTCTAACATAGATTCTCGGACAGCAAAGATAAAATGAGAACTAGAAGTTGAAAAGAAGAAGTTGAATTTAGACGGGGATAAAACGCAATAACAAAGTGCTGAGAGTAAAGTCACCACGAGTGATAGTCCACAGTCATTACTGTATGCGGCATTCGTCGTGAGGGTAGGATGGGATTTTAACAGACGCGGAAAGGATCGTTTGTTTACAGTTCGATCACGTACGGTGGTTTGAATCAGCAACTTGTAGTTCCGCGCTACATTAATCTTTGTACAGTGAATCTATAAACTGGAAATACGCTCAAATAGGACTATCTGCTCCCTGTGTGATAACCAGCATCAAATTGTTTCAAACAAACATCAGTTTGGTTTGACTAAATCTGAGATGCTACCATGCACCAAACGAATGTTTTGAACGTGTCGTTCAGTTCTCAAAGCGGTCCACATTAGCACAGATTAATTTTATTACACTCTTCTTTTTCGATCACAAGAACAGATAATGCGTGATGACAACACGGACTAAAATGAAAATTAAACTATAGGCCACAAGTATAAAGATTGCCCGTTCTATTCTTAAAGGCAGGTAAATTTATTTCTTCGGAACAATTTCGCAAAGCGCTCGAGCCATTCAAGCGGTGAACCGAAACTGGAATCAAGCTCAAAATGCTTAACGGTTTAAGGTCAGCATGACTATGTTCTTCTCTTTGGATCGTAAGACTAAACGTTCTTGGACAATTGACATCACTGATAACGCGTGATGACAACACCGACTACAATGAAAATAATTATCAACAGGCCACAGAACAACATCGCTCAAAGCATAGATTATCCGTTCAGGACTATTTTTGCAAACCGTTCGAGCAATTAAGTCATCCGTTTGAACAGGTAACCAAACCATTCGAATGATTTATTCATCTGTTCGAACGGTTAATCAAACCGTTCGATAATCTGTTTGAATGGCCAATAAAACTGTTCCAATAATATTATTCATCCGTACGAACGGTCAACCAAACTGTAAACCGTTCGTCATCTGTGCGTTTTTGCCGTTCCAACGGTTTTCCGTTAGTGTCCGTTTTGCCTTTCACGGTCACACATTTAGCAAAACTAAGAGCCAAGTTGATTCTTTCAGACCAAAATACTGTTAGGAAAATTACAAAGTACAAAAAAGCATTACTTTAAATGTTATAATTTTCACTCAAATTTCAGATAATTCATTGAAAGACAGTAAAATTCTAATAGAGAAAAAGCAGAGAATACAGCTGTACTAAAACAAAACTTTGCCACAGTGGTTAACAAGGTAACAAAAGTAAATCTAAACTGCCGCAGAAATAAAATATTATTGATAACAATCATTAACAAATACATGCACAGATAGCACAAATACAATACAATAGACACAATTGAGTAAAACATGCAGGAGATACGTATTCAGGTGGAGGGCTAATACATCCCATCAAAAAACCAAATTATATCCAGGACTAATAAAACAGATTGAAGTGTGATAGATTTGCCTTTGAAGAAGCTCATTCTGTTGAAGCTTGACTTCTTGCAAACACTGATCCTTAAAACATTCTAACTTTAAAACTTTTATTCTTGAAAGTTACCAAGTTTGAAAGAAACCATTTTCAACTATAACAATGTCAGTTACCATATATCTTTCAAGACTCCAAATAAATTTAACACAAATAATTCCATTCAATTCAAATTGATTAAACTTCAATTAAATTTAGCCTTCAAATGTTTGATGACCAACCATCTATGTTTTAATGTAACCAATACTGTACTTTGATGCAAAGTGATAGTGTGTTCTTATGGAAAAACGATTATCAAAACCCAAAACAAACTTGACAAAGTTAAAAATAGAAAAGCTGTCTCCTTCAGCTTTAACTAGCATATCCCATTCCAAACAATATTTACCTCGCATTCTGCTGGTCTCTTTGTCATACATCAACTTCACGTGAACAACCTGCAAGATCAAAGAAAACACAGTCGGCAAAAGATACGGTAAAAGAGCAGATCTACAATCTTTCTCTTCACCAACAATACCAGTCATTTCTTCAAACCAGTCTAACCTTCAAAACTAACCAGGCTGGCTAAAACTGTACAGAACAATAATATACAGTAACAACCTTTGACTATACCTTGCCAAATGGAGAAAAGAATGTACGCAAATCCTCCTCTGTGGTGTCACTTCCTAGTCCACCAAGAAATATCTTGTTTTCATTGTTACCTCCTGAATCCTTCTGAAAGAATATAGGTATCCAGTGGCAAATTAAGGTCATGGGCTCCATTTGGGTTGCTATGCTATTGGCAGTAAAAGCCTAAAAAATTTGTAAGTTTTGATCTGTGTAGTGTTTCATGAATTTTCACTGGTCTAATATTAACCCATTGTAGTCTGAGCCACCAATAACCACTCTTGATTTTCTGCAATTTCGCATTTGTTCTTTACCTCCCCTGGAAGGGATACTTTTGTCGTCTATTGTTCTAATGGTCTTCAGGAAGATGATGCATGTACCTTCAGCTGATGCATGCACCTTAGCTATGGCATGGGTGGGTAACACACACTCACATGGTTAAAAACCCTTTCAAGACTCCTTGCACCAATTTGTCGGCAACTTAAGTGACCTGTAGGTTCTAAAGTTTTAATGAGTTTTCTAAAGTGTTCCTGTATTCCTCTTGTCCCGCCTCGATTAGTTTTGTCACTATTTGCGGGACAAACCATTTATTATTGTTTTTCAAATATATTGTTGTTGTTGTTGTTAGGTTCTTTTTGTTTGAGAAACTCAGTTACCACTGACCTTGGTTTAGGGTGTGTTGAGAAACAATCAACTAACAATATGCTATAAAAAATGAAAGTACCTGAATACCCTACAGTTTAATTACAGGCAATTTAGTACAGTTCAAGTACTTACACTGGGAGGGCCGGCTGGGGTTTGTTGGGAGAGAACAGCTTGCTGTCCTGGCCCCCTTGGCACGGCACGCTTCGGATCAATCTATAACAGGAACACCAGATTTAACACACTTGATAATGTTGCTCATCAATATCAGACATTAGCTGAAGTTACACTTCATCACACTGGCACCAATTCATCTGAATTGAGATTTTACCCAGGGATGTTAAAATCATTTTTTTTTAATTTTTTTTTTGTTAGCCTTTCACAACACCAACATTTACAATAATAAACACTATGTAGACTACTAGACACTGTACCTTCTATTTTGGTTGCTTGCTTCATACAGTGTATATAAGAACCTTTTTTATAAGAATACTGAGGCTGAGTTTAACTAAACTTTAAGAACATACTAGGATAAGAACATGACCCACGCTTAGACTCAGTTAGAACATTTTTATTACCACCAAATGTTTTAACGGATAAATAATACATGTAAAAACTTAGTCTTTACAATCCAATTAACCCAAATAATAGGTGTCTTGGTCATGTCAACATAGATTTATTAAAATACTATAACAGATAACTTAAGAGCATTTTAAGCACTTTTCAGGCTCATTTTGCCAAAAATAATAAGATTGTTCAGCCTCAGCCTCAAAATGTGACATTCTTATATATATATACAGCTATTTCAATTAACGTTGTCGGTTCAAAGCATAAAGCTGAAAGACAAGACCGAAAGTTTACGTGGGATTTTTATGAATAAATTCATCAAAATCAGTCATGCCTGGAGAAAACAATAGATTGTAATTAGCAGTACAATGACCTGCATGTGCAGGGATGATTTTGATGAAATTATTCATAAAAAATAATCCCACAAAACATTGCGGTCTTGTCTTTTAGCTTGATTTTAATCCGACAACGTTAATTGAAATAGCTGTATATATAAAAAAGAGTTTAGACCAAATAAAAACTGTAAAAATGACTTCAATAATATTAGATAGATAGTTTCTTAATCAAAAACCTTGCAGCCACAGGCTGAATTACGCGTGATTTACAAAAGATATTAGAATGAAACACAATTCTAAGCTAAAAAACTATAAATCAAGAATTTAAAATATAAAAGGACAAAAATATATAATTCAGAGAACAATATTACATCATTGCTTTAAAAGATGTGTCGGCACTTGTATTAATAATAATAATAATAATAATAATAATAATAATAATAATAATAATAATAAAAAGAATCATGACCAGTGTAACACAATACACATAGCATCGAGGTGAAGCTGAATCATTTCACCTCCAACCTTCAGTCAGTGGTGAGTGTTGAACAGACAGAGCAAAATGGAACAGACGCACAGCAAAAGTGAAATCTGCATGTATTTGATAAAATTATAATTTTGGGGGTGAAATAAAAAGAGGATATATATACCTTTTTGTTGTCAAGAACATGGTCAGGCTTTTGACACACATTATCCACAGAAGTTGGATCTTGAAAAGTGACAAATCCAAAACCCCTACATATACAAAATATAACACATTATCAATCAAATTATTGAATTGTGGAACTGATCTTGACACTAAGATCATTCTGATGTAGCACAAGTACAGTGTCATATTTACCTTGAACGTTTGGTGACACTATCCTTCATGACAATACAGTCCGAAACTTCACCGAACTTTGAAAAATACTCCTGTAAGCTTTCTGAAAGATAGACGGAGTGAATGGTAAAGAACGAGACCACAGGCATCGACAAGTCAATGATCCCACGTGCTATAAAGCATAACACAACGCCAGCATACACGATGCAAATATGCCAAAAACAGTTAGATATTTCCCCAGCAAGTGTTTTCTTACCTTTTGTTGTTTCTGGTTGCAATCCACCAACAAAGATCTTCCTAAAGGGGAAAAGAAATCACAGAACAACAGAGTTAAACTTTACAGGTTCTGAGATTCAAGAACGCGCCGATGAAAGAAGGACCGCAGTCAGTATTAACTCAATTTTTAAGGCGAAAAAGGTTCTTTAGTGAGAGAAATACTAGACAGAATCAAAGATTAAGTTTTCTTACCCAATGTCATCTCCTCTGCTGGTACCCCGAACCATTTTGGTCTTTATCATTCGGATCCAAAAAATACTACAAGTTGATGTCAAACCTTCAAGAGCAAATTGAACTACTGACGCGCACGCGGGAGCGATCCTCGATATCCCGGATCTTACGCAAACCACGTGGTTACATGAGGGCGCGGTGGCTTGGGAGGCAACGCGTGAAGTCCCGCGAGAATGCGGGACCATGACTTCGTGAACTCGCGAACCAGCCGCTGATTCCCAACCAGCGAGTTTCAGTGGGCGAATAATCACAGTAAAATGGCTAGATGCCCAAAACATCAACTCACTTTGGAATGAGGAACTTGTTCATAAGATGCTGCAAGATGTTTCTAGACCCCCAGCCTTGGGACGAACCGTACCGCATGCGACTTCTTTCCACCTCTGTTAAACACTTATACAAGCATTTTTATAACTTCTTTTATTATGCTGCTTTTATATAAACAGTTGACATGCAATTGACTATCATATACCGGGGAAGTTAACAAAGCTAGAAAAGTTTTTCATCCTACTTCAAGGAGCCAAATTTTAAATACACCCTTGATAAGAGCCAGAGATCGTGATTGTAAATCAGTGCTGTTATTAAACACATTCTAAACTGAAGGACAAATATTTTTAGCTGATGATACCAGAGTTGGCAATGGTAGTGGGTGATCTCATCGGAACTCCTCTTTGTTATTGATTTTTATGAGGCATAAGATGCCAAAGCAGATCTCAAAGCATATAAGTTACTTTATGGGCTCCTGGCCGAAAAATTATTATACTGAAACTCCCAAAAGGTGGTAGTACCTGTTTCTGACATTTCGCTCCTCATCTCGATGATCAGCTAATGTGATGAAAGTAATAAAGCATAGAATAAGGAACAGCTTGACGAGTGAATCAATTTTTACTTTAATTTTCTTAATTTTTTAGCAAGGCAATAGTGAGCAGCACACAGCACCGACATCTTGTTGACTCAAGGCAGTATGGAACAAGATTACATGGGGAACTCATTTATACATAACTTTTACAATACAAATCACGTTCCCGTAAGGGTATGAACAACTAACTAAAATTAATGTCCTTCATTGGACATTTGATTTTCGAGTCATTCTTGTCATGACCGAGAGTGAAAACAAAATGGGAACTCGATGACGTCACCCCGCTGGTGTCGCTATTACCTTTAAAGCTAAGACGGAAGTTGAAAGTTCTGGTGAAAAAAATAATAATAATAGTAATAATAATAATAATAATAATAATAATAATAATAATAATAATAATAAAAATAATAAAAATAAATAATATAATCTTTATTAAAAATGACCAACTCTTTTAAAACACAACACTATGCACTCCTAAAAATTATGTACATTTTCAGCAAATTTAAAATTCTCGTATTCAAATTCTTGTGGTATAAGGACATGTTCAACGTGAAGCTTTAAAATATTTATAAAAAGAAAAAATATTTATATTCAATCTGCGTTGAAAAACAAAGGAAATATTTGCTTCTGAAAGATATCATACACTAAAATGTGAAAATTCCAAAAACCCCTATAATCCAAAATCCTACTTAAATTCTGGCTTGCGTACTTTCCGATGTAAATATGTCAATGTCAGACATATTGGCTACTCTTCTCTTTCTCCCGGTTCCTCTGAGACACAGCAAGGCTGATCGTGGAATGGCAAAGGATACCTTCGCCCTTATCCAAGAAATGGTTGTAGCGTAATAATAATAATAATAATAATAATAATAATAATAATAATAATAATAATAATAATAATAATAATAATAATAATAATAATAATAATAATAACAATAATAGACAAAACTTTCTACTGAAAGGGACGCACCCTCGCTAAATGACCGATTGCACTTTCACCGCGATCGGTTCCATTATAAAAATTTCGTGTTTTCAACTGTCGAATAGCGAACAGACAAGGCAGGTCATGTCTTGGCACTCAGCTTTAGCTTTTCGCTCAATTCTGCATAGGCAATTCGTCATAAAACATAAAACGTGTTAGATCTGACATCATATTTATATAAATATAATCAGTGTACACCAAAAGCTACGAGCCAATCAGCGCGCGGAAATTTTGACAGTTATTGTAAAGAGTATCTTCTTGTGTAGTTTATGTACGGTGTAAGAACGTCGTTTTGCTCATTAGTTCACAGGTTACACTGGCCGCTTTTCAAATGCATTTGTACGTTTTATACTGCATCATTCTCATAATAATAATAATAATAATAATAATAATAATAATAATAATAATAATAATAATAACTTTAGGGGTGAATTAACAAGTGGTAACACATATAAGAAGTCGCGATCAATTAATAATATGCACGGTGAGCAATGGTATATTTAATACACTGATTCAAACAAAAATATAGCAACCTGATAACTAATAGTAACTAAAGGCTTACAAATCCCTGGCTCTCTTCAGTGTACTCTGGCATGATTTGTGCCATGTGATATTGTGTTTTGTACTGGTGCTGCAAGTAGGAATCGCGTGATCAATAGTACTGTTTGGTTCTGAAATAAACGCGAGGCCTTATGCCAGCGGAATCCCTTCTGCAAGCCAGAGAATAATCATTTGTTATATTTTAATTGAGTGTTTAGTTATGATGGTACAATTAGATTAGCAATCTGAGCATATACTACTGATACTACATACAAATTCATCTCTATGTTGCCTTAGCGATTAGATATTCACCATTGGATATTACCAATAAAAATAGTTTGCGGGGAAAGTTAACTACCTGATTTCGTTACACTTCTTTGGATTGAGTTTCATACTATGACTATTAATGAATTACTGACAGCAACATCCAAAACGCCAAGAGAGCTTGAAGTGCTGTTCTATAGTCAACATAGTAACATGCTAACGTAACTGCACCAGTGACGGTGCATTCCGGCTTTCTCTCGTTGTTTCGTACTCGCCACTAACGGACGGAAGTTCGGGTTTGCTGGTGTGTCCATTTTAAGCGAACGCTAGCTGGAGCAGATGGAAGTTGACTATTAAAGGAATTCGACGTGTTGGAGTGCCGACGCACGCGGAAATGAAATATAATTCCAAATAAACGTGACGTGAAAAGAAGTTGCATTACTCTCCCCATGTATGTATATGAATGCTAATGAACTACAACTGGGTCAAATCCATGACCCATGAAGGAAATCACTGACTTCCGCTGAATGAAGCGACCAATCGAGAAGGAGAGGCAACATGAATTTACACGTTGATATAACACTCCATTCTTCCAAACATTACAATCGCTCATAATATTTTACAATATTTAGACGTGATACTGTGTAGGGCGATGAAGCGTTCATCTGCAAAATAAGATTGACAAGTCTCGTCCAAAAACGCCTGATTGCATGCAATGGAAGGTGAGTAAAGAAACCATAGAACTCTCATTTAATGCGTCAACTGGCTAAGACACTGGGAGTCACTCATGTGTTTATACGCTAATGAAATTTGTCTTCCCTTTCAGATTTTATAATTGTGGTACTGGCTATAGCTGGAGGAATAATATCCGCGAGTATTGTAATTTCTATGTGCACTTTTGCCTGCCGTTACAGGTCCACTCGCAAAGGCGATAACACTAATAAATCGAGAAATAAGAGCGAGATTGAACCCATTCTCGGCCTCACTCCAGATGGAACTAGCGTAGACTCTGTCTTCCCTGAGCCGACCAATAAAGGTGATGTCTCTCCTTGCCCATCTTGCAGAAAATTTTCGACATCGCTTTTCGACCCTTGTGAATGTGACCCGGTTTCGTCGCCAAACTTTGACAGGAGGCCGTGCCAGGTGCAGTTTTCGCTCTTTTATAATTTCCACAATTCTCATTTGTTCATTAATATCATGTGCGCGTTGAATGTCCCGAGACGCTGGTACGGAAAATACCCCCCGACACAAGTGCGATTTCAACTCCTTCCAGACGATTCAAACATTTACCGCACTGAGATCAAAAGCAACACTGGGGAGCCCATTTTTAACGAGACATTTGAGTTTATTGGTTATTCGGAAAACGAACTCAGAGAATTAGTACTTCGTCTTGGCTTGTACGCATTTGACAAGTTCAGCAGAGGAAAAATGATTGGTTACACGGATGTTTATTTCAATGTGGAGAAGTTTCAACCAAGTGAGCCAACGATACTGTGGAGAGACCTGTTACCGAAATCTCAGGTATGATATTCTTTCCCGTATTCATTTTTAACAGTTTGGATTTAAATGAATGTAAATATATGAAACACATAGAATGTAAAAATATGAAACATATAGTTTGGATTTCTGCGGTAGCAGGTAAGAAGGAAGGATTAAACTAGGTTATGACCCGGCTTTCAATGGTAATCAACAGAGCGTGTTCCAGTTTGACAGTCTACTAAAGATCGGCACTTTAAATGAGGAACTTTAATTGTTATCAGATAGTACAACAATTAAAGTGTTAGTTAACTTTTTTTTTGTTCAACTTCCTCGTAACTTAAATTTCAACGACCAAAAGCGCATTGGTTGAGAATCGACAAGGAAGACGTATTTAATTACTATCCCGGCCTTAAACAATTTAAAACTTAACACAGAGGTCAGCTTTGACGAGTTTGCGTGTCTATATCACGAAAGCTAAATTGAGAGCTCTGAGATTTCCTTCAGCAACGCCGGATGAGAAGATTGTGACAATAAACAAGGAAACGCTTAGACGATTTAAATTACGCATTAAACACAATGTTACAAAACCCCACAGGCCCATATGCCTTTGTCCTGTCTTGATGTACCGCTTTATTCTCAAAAACTAACACTTAACAAATGAATGACATTAGCTGAGGAGAGTTGATATTTTAAGTTTAATCCTCTTGACTGGTATGCATGGATGGCTCGGTAGTCGAAAGGCCAAAAATATTTTCAAACCCGGCAAACAGCGAGCTCATTACCAACCTGGGCTCATATTTCTGACAACGATTGGCGCCAAAAACAAGCACTCAGCTCCGTTACAATATTCCTGGAATGTATCGGCCGAAAAACATATTTGGAAAACTAATTCTGTTATGTTTTATGGTGTTATAGTGCAATGGGAAGACTTATAAATCGAGTACAAGCCTCAGGGATACTGTGGTATGAAATTTTTCTATTTCTCGTCTGCACGCTTAAATTACCTGCAGAGTTTTGCAGTTTTCTTAAAAGTGGTAGATTAAAAGTATTTTGCAAGCTAAAAAAAGATCGAGAGATTTCTATGATACTTGCAAACAACAAACTATAATAACAATGGGTAACGTTTCACAGCCATTTAGAACATTGCTTCTGTAAACACAAATAAAACTAGTTATACCTTGCCTTCACTTTAATGAACTATGTGACAAAGGCTTTAATAGTTATAGTTCCTTCTGGTATCACTTTTTCTTGTTTAGTTTAGTTGCATTAAGGTGGTACGATATCCAAGGAGCAAAATAATTATATCATATATATTTTCTGCCGTTTTAAAACACAAGACTGGCGACATAAGTTGACAGAATTTTAAGGAAAATCACAAATTCATTTTGGTTAAAAAAAAAACACCCACACACACCGCGGCATTCACTAAGTAAAGTAAAGACTAAAACCAGGCATCATTAAAGGTTTCTTTGTTTGGTCGGTTTTATGGATATTAATTCAAATACCCGATCCTCTTAAAATACGATATTGAAGAATTCTTTGCAAAACGTCTTCGTTTGAGTGCTCCATGCCGGCATTGTATAAAACGGCTAATATTAAAAATAATAATAACAATAAATATATATGGCCCGTTCAAGTCTCGAGTCCATCAGAGCTGACAGCTGATTTATTTTTGTTTATTGCCACCGGTGGTGAGAATAGCAAATATACATGGTATTTTTGAAGGAAATCGAAACGAAATATCATGTAGGGAAAAACAAGTTATTTTTGTGCCTTGGAAACAAACCGCAACACACAATACGTGGAACGCAAAGTCGTCTGTTATTGTCGAATGCAGTACTGAATAATATCACGACTGATAGTTTACAGTTTTCATTGTTTCTTTTCCATGAAAATTGTTCAATTTTTAGGACTTCAACCACGGGTCGTGGAGCGGGCTCCACAATTTAGACCTTGGAAGACTAAAATAATTCATGTACCTGAAAAAATAAACCCATCAATTCACAAATTAAGGTATTAGCATTAAGTCCAATATTCTAAATACAAGGTCTGACCTCTAAGCCTGTGCACACTATGACTTGTCTCAAAATCTTCAGTTTAGTAAGTTACAGGTTTTTGATTTAGTTTATAACAGAATCAATCCAGGATTAGCCGCTCATATCGACATCTTTCTTCAGTTTTCTGAATTGGTTAGTGCTATTTCAATAATCACAACAACACTTACTGAAATAATGTACATGCATGTACTTGGTCCAAATTATCTCAAGTACTTCTGTCAGGAGAACAAAACAAACAAAATCATACGGCTTATTTTCAGAAGAAAATAACTATCAGTAATGTTATAGATTCAATTTGATTAATTTCAAGATATTCCATGGGTTCAAACCCGCTGGTTCATGGCATATCAGGATGGGATGAGGTGGGGCGGGGGAGAGGGTTGGTTGAAAAGAATTGAGTTTACCCGCCTTCACTGGTACAGTCCTGAAAACCAAAAGGCGTAAACTGGCGCAAATGCAACACTTGAACCGGATCCAAACCAGCTGAGCTAGACTGATTCGTTTATTATCTTACAAGGAAATTTCTTTCAGCCGGGTAGGATGAAATACACGTTTTAACCCATCCAGGAGAACTAACAGAAATAGTACCTTTTTCTGTGGAACCGAGAATCCGGATTATTGCAGTTCCGTTTTTTCTTCCTGTTATGATGTATGTTTCAGTAAATTCATAGAATCAGACTCTGCCAAATTGTCCCAGTAGGAAGTTGGCTCTTTGTAATGCCAGACTTGTTCAAACAGTCCCTCATTATTAGGGTGTAAACAATCGGGCGCAACTGAAATTTCGCGGACTCTTAGTCTTCAGTCACATGCGCGTGCGCGTGGAGGCACGCGGGGAGTGAGAAAGAAGTCCAAAGACTACTAAAGAGCTGATCAAACAACGCTGTTTCGGCTGGAAAGAGCTACGTGGTTGTGTTTGTTTTGTTGGATGCGTTATGTCTAATAAAGGTCACGAAGGGTTGGACTACCGATGGATCCTTACACTTACGGCTTTTATAAACGTGAAGAAATTTATTTTTCTTTTTTCAATGTTTATCTTCCACTGTTTATCCTGTTCATATGCGTCAATTTCTGTCACAACTGTAGATCTCGAAATTCTTCACTAGGTCAGTGAAAATGCTATAGATGCAAAATTGGATTGACAATAACACTCCAACACATTAGGGTGACCGTGGTTACAATGAACTTATAACTGAACAACATGAGACCGCTACAAGACTAAGCGATGACGTCATTACGACAATTACCCATCCTCACAAAGGTGACGATGTACACGCTTTTGCTGTCTCCAAGTTTTATTCACAAAATCCAACTCGATCAACTGTCGCATTCGTGGTCAGCGTAGCATTTTTAATTTAAACATTTCTCAACAGTTTTCAAACTCAAGGGAAAAAATTACAAAAAAAAAAACATACAGCAGCCAGCGTGGAACGCTGCTCCACTGTGTCCACGCTATGCAATCTCCGTAAATACCTCGAGTTTACATGGGATCTTCACAAAACTTCACATTTCGGCTAAATTCAGTATGGACAATTTATTTCTCCACTTTCTTTTTAACTCACTGTAAACTAATATTTAGAAATGTCACACTAATTGCGAATTTGCTTTTCTACTTGTTTACGAAAGGTAAAGGATTTCTATAAATGAGTTAGAAGTGCTTATTTTTCTGGTGCTACAGCCTACAATGAACTGCCTGGCTTCATTAAAGAATAAGGAAACTTAATAGCCGCTGTAAAAGATGTCATGTCATAGCTACTGCAATGTTTGCAAGTTTATCGTTTAATGTCCTTGCATTCCCAATATGTTATTTAGTTTGTAAGTAATCACAAATTTGCACTAACAGGGCCCTCACTTTTACGCTGAACAGGTTTACCCAGTTTAGTTAATTTAATTTATTGTCATTATCATCATTACCAACATCACCACCATCACCACCACCATCATCATCATCATCATCATCATCATCATCATCATCATCACCACCGCCTCCATCACCATTACGATCACCACCACCACCACCACCACCATCACATTCTATAGACATTTTAATCTTATTCCGTCATTTCACTGCAGACCCGAGGCCGTTCTTTAAGTCTCACAAGAGGTGAAATTCACATCTCTCTTCGCTATGAAGTAAGCCGTGCAAGATTGAATGTGCTTGTTTTAAAAGCTTCTAATCTGCTGAAGACCAGCAAATTTCTGAATACCGGTAAGAGAGCAGTTCTGGGAGAGATTCACATCTCTTCTCACACTGGATGTGCACGGGCAAGGCTTCCTTGACAAGGTTTTGTATTTTCGTGTGTACGACGAAATTTGTCAAGTTCTGGTATTAACAACAATGTCATGGAAAACTTGTTTCTTGTTCATCCTCCATGCATGAACAAGTCAAACTGTCACACGACTTGTCAAGGAAAACTTGCTCGTGTGCAGCCAGTCTTAAAGTGGTGTTCAATTACAAATAGTCGCGCCTCACCGGATTCCATCTTACTCATTTCATCTGTTGGATTGCGACTCATTCCCTGAAAAAAGATATTCGCAGGCCACAGGTGGAAGCAAGTATATTTAAATGGCGACAACCGCGAGGAAGTCACCCGTGATTGGTTTAACTTCTGATTGGCTGACAAAGTTGCACGTGGCGTAAAATAAAGCAAAACTAAAAGAAACGCAAAATTACTTTCGACACTCAGTTGAAACCACTTTAATTTCAACTTTTTTTTTTTGACAGCACCGTACGTGTCTGTAACCCTAAATGCAAATGGAGCAGTACTGGAGAGCAGACAAACAAAGAAAGCCAAGGGAATAAATCCGGTCTGGAACCAAGGTTTCTTGTTTGATGTGGAAAATGACACCATTGATGATTACTCTATCACTATCAAGATTATAAACTATGATCTCCTAACAAGTGACGAGGTCATAGGTCAATTGACAATTGGGCCTGAATCTGAAGGGACTGGCAGAGAGCATTGGGAAGAGGCCATGAGAAAAAAGCACACCAGAAGAGAGATAGCCATGACACACCCTCTGGAATAAGCCGCTGAAAGAATCCATGATCCCTCCTTGCCGGCAATGCCCTTTTGCGCCGTTCATTGTTTTTATCCCGAGCTGGGTTCTTTGGAATCAATCTTGCAGAAATATTTCCATTTGGATACACAATAGGGTACTGAGCCTGAGTACCGTGTTGGCTTCTGGTTCTCGTGTTGCTGGGGTTTATACGTGGATCTCGCCAGCGACACAATTGCAAGCACAAGAGTCTGCCGAAGCACTGAGAAGCAAAACTGCTTTGATCCTTGTCTTTGCGCAAGCGCTTCACAGAGTTTAAAAGGACTCTTATGCTTGTGCTTCAGTAGGCGTTTGTGCTTGGTCCTTTACTACATTACAAAACAGCGCCATAAGAGTACTATACAGTAATAAATATCTCAAAAAAAATTCAGATGTATTTTAATAACTTTCCTTTCTTCAAAGATATTTACAAGCAGTATATTTACATTCTTGTATGGAGTGAAAATAAATATATTAGTACATAAATAAATTATGTTTGATCTCTCTATTAAATAACTTAAATTAACTATTTACACTTTTAGCAAGTTGGATGTCGCCAGTTTTCCGACTTGATTTTAATTCTAATCCTGCAAACTTGAAAACTCGCTCACAATTCCATTCATTCTATATGTACAGTCGATTCACCTTATAAAAAGTTCATGAAAACTAAAATTTTTACATTACAATCATTCTTTCCACGCAAGTCAACGCGTTTTTCGGACATCGTTATTGCTGAGGAAGCTGAAAAATAAAAAGGCAAGATGAGAAGCCGAGAAACACTACACTACTTCTGGTGCTTTGACAACAAACCGTTCAAGCCTGAATTTTTCAGGCAAGTTGCGTCCAAAACTGCCACGGTCCTTTACGCCTCCATTTTGTTAACACAAGAGAAAACACTCCCGTACCATCTTCGATGCATAAAGAATTTGTTGGTTTGTTCAACAGTATAAACTCTTTTAATTTCCTACCCGTTATTACATGTAAGTTCTTAGCCTCATATATCCTCTAAACTATTAATAATTGCACTGAATTAACAGGTAACACCCTACACGACAAACAGACAGACAAACAAACAAACAAACAAACAACCAGCATCAAACTACAGGTAATTTCACACGTATACCTGCAGGGTATTTCCTGGATAATCATTAGTAGGCGTGAGCACACCGACACTCTTGCTTCTGGAGAACACAAAACAAATACCATCAAACACCAGTTATCAGACCAGTCTGGTAACACCCACGTTAGAACACATATGCGTTATTGACCAAGTGTGAGGTCAAGATGGCTGGATATTGGCCAAGTTCTTTTTTTGCGTTTTTATGGACCGAGACCGTCGAGGTCCATAAAAACGCAAAAAAGAACGAGGCCAATACCAGCCATCTTGACCGAACAAGCTTGATCAATAAAGGATTTATTATATGGCTTTACCTTGAAGTTAAAACTACAAAAACAAAACAAAACAGGACATGAAACTGCTCTATGCACCTATCAATGTTTTGCCCCAGGATGGGGGGGGGGGGGGGGGGCAACCCACGGGCATTTGACTTGGTGAAGCTCCACTCGGGTAGGGATTTTGACATCCACAATGGCCCCGTGGGTGGGAAATTTGACTCAGTCGCCAACTTCGGTCGCCATCCTGGAAGTGGAGAGGGCCTGGGAATGAGCGGTCCGCCATCCTCGGAAAATACCCAGAAGTCATTTTGATGAGTCCCCGCGCTCTTCTTCGCCCGGCGAACAATGGCTGAACGCAAGGTAAGGAGTATTTTGATGCTTTTAAAGTAAAAAGTTGCTGTTTTTAACACCCATCCGATATATGTCTTTGAAGTTTTATATTCATATAGTGTTTTTCTCTGTGGCTACTGCAAGAAAGAAGACCCAGAAGAGGAGGATGGAGCTGAAACTGTTCAGTGGATACAGTGTGATGCCTGCGATAATTGGTTTCACCAAGTTTGTGCATTAAACCCACTTGATGATGACATGTTCTGGCATTGCATGTTTTGTATTGCTGTAAACACCATGTGAAGCAGTTCACAGGTATAGTGTTGAGTGAGCTTACTGCACCCTGGAGTCGTTGAGTTCTTTAATAAAGTATTGTGATTGCCTCAGTCAGTTTGTTGATATTATACAAGTTCTGGGATCCCCAGGGGTGGGAATTTGACTTTTAATGGATACCCAAGGGTGGGGAAATTGACATTTGAAAGCCTGAAAATGTCAAATTCCCGTGGGGTTGCCCGCCCCTCACCCACCCCCCCCCCCCCCCCCCCATCCTGGGGCAAAACATTGATAGGTGCACTACTCGGAAAGAACTTCTTCAAAGCCGGCCGGTGCAAGATTTATTTTCAGTGCATTTTTGGATTAGCACGCAATCGTGGAAAACAAGGCATTCTAAATTATCTTAGAGCTCTAACTTTATAATGGCTTAAAGGGAGTACACAATTATTAAGAACGAAGATTTTCGCAAGAGCGGGAAGATTTGAATAGAAACCGGCAAACTCGCCATTTTCAGCCGATCGCGCGGTGGCGTAAATAATAAACATTTTTACACAGTTTTCGGCTTCCAATCATTAATTCTTGAATTAAACAATAGATTTTGAGATTATATGCAAACATAAGCAGAAAAAAAGAGCGGGTAAATCAGAAAACTGGGCGAAACTTTGACAAGACTTTGTTGTTTACAACAAACAAGACGCCGCTAAAAACGTGAGCTTCTTCGGCGAACTTGAAAAAAATACTTTTCTGAACTGCTCTAAACACTTAACGCAACTTCCACTACGCTATGATTTAAATACAGTCATTGCAAACCTAGAGAACTTAGCAATTTGGCACTCGACTTGAGACATACAAAATCAACTCTATCTAAAATACTACACGCAGAGCAACTCACCGATTCAACTCACATTCATTGTAGCTGAAACAAAATTTTCACTACACCAGGACGATTTCATCAGTCTCTTTCCTTTCCTTTAGGTAAATGTTGAGAGTTTACCGAACTTTTTAGTGAGCGTTTTCCCCCAAAACAGCGAGAAAATCGAAGAAAAGATTGCATTGTTGTTGGGATTAAACTTTCGATGCCAAGCGGACGGGCAAACTGGTAATCCGAGCGGGCAAGATAGATGCCTGCAATGCAGGCGTATTTTTGGAGCAGGAGCGCTGAATAATCCTTCGTTGCTGTCATCTTGGGCGAGGAAGCGCGTTCCCTCTCCCCCCCCCCCCCCCTCCCCGTCAGCCTCCTTCAAATACGCGAACTAAATTTATTATTCAGCGCTCGCCCATGAAAAACGCCTGCACTGCAGGCTAGCAAGATAGCTCCATCTTACCCGCTCGGGTAGCCAATCACAGCGCAGGATTTGACTCAACTTGCCCGCTCGCGGAGCCAGCCATACAATAAATTACCTTATTGCATAAACACGCTAGCGGCGTAATCTTAAGGTAGTTTCGCCTGACATCACATGATGTAACTGAAAAACTAGAGCTCAAGAGATGTGTTGTTTGTGTCGGTCAACGTCGCATTCAAGGATTTGACATGAAGTAACTGGCGTGAGGTGCAATGTTTGCATTATGTCACAAATGAAACCAAAGGACACCCGGGTTATTAATAAGACATGCATGATTGGAAACTGAATAACACTACACGTTGCATTTGTTACGTTAACAGAAATGACCGTTGCCTGTCGTAAATCTGCGAAACGTATGGGCTCGCTAATCGTTAACTTTTCAAATGCCAACAATAAGTAGTGTTCTCAAGCCAAGATGAATACTAGTTTTGTTTTCTTGTTCTCCTTGTTGTTCTCTTTTTGGGGTTGGAAATGTTCTGGTGGACTTTTTTTGGGTGGGGGTGGGGGAAGGGAGAGCATGACAAGGGAAAGTTTTATGGATTTATGTGGAGAAAAATCGACTTCGGTTGACGTTCTGGTCGTTAAATCCTGGGGTTAATATCCTCTATTCACGGTTACCTTTTGCGTAAAGTTGTTTTGCTCTCTCTTTTTCTTGGACTCAGAGCTGGATCAACCTGCACGCCTTTTCTATGAGAAAATAATACGAAAAGCCATGCCATCAAACAGTGAGGCATATGACTGTTCACATACATGACATCTATAATTACAAATGGTTATTTCAGATTGGAAGGGCCGTGTAACCTGCTTCATGAAACTTTTTGGTTACGAAATCACATTTCACCAGAAATAAAGAAGACTCCATGTATGCTTTCATAATAATTATTGAGGGATAATCATGGCTCAGGGCCACTTAACTGACAAATGATGCTTCACGAAACACACACAAAAGCCATCTCACATTTCACGCCAAAATATGGCAGTTCATTGCTTATGAGAAGACTCTATACCACTATACCATCACTAATACAAAGTGAATTCCCCGGATCACTCAAAAAAGCATAAAACCTCATCTTGTGAGGTTACGGCTATGACACGTACTCTTCAGCTGCTGTCCTCATTCTACACAGCTCCTCCACCTGGTTACGAAGTTCGTCACGTTCACATTCCAGGTTTTTACTACAAACAAAACAAAAACTCAGTTTTTAACTGCACAAACACTACGCATGCTTAACAAGACATTGCTGATCTTGGCACCCATGATTTTTTTTGACGAAAAAGTCACCCCCTACACTCTTATGCAGATCAAAGATCACCTTTTAACTTCAAGAGCAATTTTCTCTTCTGTTAACAGCGTGACTTTTGTTTCAAGCTTTGACTTGGCATCTAAAAACAAACAAAGCAAAAACCATCATAAAAACGTTGCAGTTCACCGTACCGGGGGAAAAAATGGCGACTGGAACATTTACCCATAATTCTTAGTGCACGAAAATCCCCCACGTACAGAAAAGTTCTCTGAAAAACTTCAAACCTAACGTACACAATGTTGTTAGCACAAAGACGAATTTCACAAACAAATAGCTTTCTCTGTGCCTATTGGCTGTTTTAGGCTCGCAAGGTATTGCGGTAAAATGTACAACCGCCTTTTTTCCGCACGGTGGATTACTGTCGCTGCTAATAAGCAAACTGGTCTTTTACAGCCGCAAATCACGAGAAATGAATAACCACCAAAACGTTAAAAACGCCTCTTCCCTTCCTCGGCACTATAGTAGACTTACCAAAAGACTGTTCACTATCTTATTTTCCCTTTGCATTCTGAAATTAACAGATACCAGGATTATTGAATGAGCAAACATGTCTTGAGAAATATAAATATCACAATCCTTTTGGGAAAAAATATAAATTGTTGTGGTAGCCTTGGAAATGTTCATCTCGTGTTTTACTGCTTAGCATCTGCATTGTGCATAACATGTTTCCAGTCTTTCTCTGTTTTCAGCTATTTTTACGTTGGTGTGATGTCTAACGACCTTACCGACGAAACTGAATGTAAACGTTAATTTGAAGAAGAGACTGGACATTACAAATGCTAGGTTACACGTTGTGATGGGAAGAGACGAGGATAAAACATTTCAATCTTATATTTCACTGTTCTCATTCACAGTGTAATTATAGTACCTTACTAAAGCAAGAAAGACAAACAAGAGCCACAACTAATGAAACAAAATGCACATCCCAGAATCAAACCTGCAATAGGTGTTTTTCCCTTTCAAAGTTGGTTCTCTTTCGCTCCAGTTCTCTCTCCATCTCCTCTTCAAACGCCTCCCTCAGTTGCTAAAAGAAATCATTTTTTAAGCCTTACTCACTGACGTGATAGCGCCAAACTAAAAGTGTACATTGCGATGTACAATATATGACACGATTCATTGTATGCCTGGAGCGCCTGTGCAGTTTTGTGGACTGAAAAGGGGGGGAGGGGGAGGGGGGGGGAGAGTGTATTGGAGAAAGGGCGGGTAATAGGTATATGGACAGTTTACGTGATGAAGAACGGGGACTCATTTAAAAAAGAACAGAAAGTGAGTGGAGGGCTTATTTGACGAAAGGTGCCGGCTTGATGGCATCGTTACAACAAAGTTTCCTTTGTATTAAAGAAAGCCTTTAACTGCGCCGTTGCTTTCGATATCCTTTTACGAAATTATGTGAATTTCTTTTAATGTTCTTCCCAAATATTGTGGTATAAGTTTCTTTTATCTTATCACCTATTTGCTTGACAATTAAGTTAGAAGTTATTTAAGTTTTTTCCGCTTAAATAGTGTGTACACTTATGTTTTAATCCTCCCCGCAGCACAGAATGGCACGTTACCTGCATTCAGTTCAGAAGGTCCTGAGAATCCTGTAGGGCCGAGTCTCTTTCGGCCATCAGCTCTTCCGCTCTCTGGTTCAGATACGTGTTAATAGCCGTCATCTTTTTCATTTCATCGCACTCCTTGTGTGAATTTACAGAAGACTGACTGAAACTCCTGCGGGCAAAAACACATCACACTTTGGCTTCACATCAGAGATCAATACTGTTACACTCCCCGCAGTGTGCCAAGGTTACTCAAAGAAAACGTTTGCCTGTCCTATCATGATTAGCCTCTCAGCTTGAAGTTCTGTTCTATAGTCAACATAGTAACATGCTAATGTAACTGCATTAGTGACGGTACATCCCGGCTTTGTCTCGCTGTTTCGTACTCGCCACTAACGGACGGAAGTTCGGGTTTGCTGGTGTGTGTCCATTTTAGCGAAAGCTAGCTGGAGCTGACGAAAGTTGACTAAGGAATTCGACGCGTTGGAGTGCCGACGCACGCGGAAATGAAATATAATTCCAAATAAACGTGACGTGAAAAGAAGTTGCATTACTCTCTCCGTGTATGTATATGAATGCTAATGAACTACAACTGGGTCAAATCCATGACCCATGAAGGAAATCACTTACTTCCGCTGAATGAAGCGACCAATAGAGAAGGAGAGGGAACATGAATTTACACGCTGATATAACACTCCATTCATCCAAACATTACAATCACTCGTAATATTTTACAATATTTAGACGTGATACTGTGTAGGGCGATGAAGCGTTCATCTACAGAATAAGATTGACAAGTCTTGTCCAAAAAAGCCTGATTGCATGCAATGGAAGGTGGGTAGAGAAACTGGCTAAGACACTGGAAGTCACTCATGTGTTTATACGCTAATGAAATTTGTCTTCCCTTTCAGATTTTATAATTGTGGTACTGGCTATAGCTGGAGGAATAATATCCGCGAGTATTGTAATTTCTATGTGCACTTTTGCCTGCCGTTACAGGTCCACTCGCAAAGGCGCTAACACCAATAAATCGAACCCCACTCCAGATGGAACTAGCTTAGACCCTGTCTTCCCTGAGCCGACCAATAAAGGTGATGTCTCTCCTTGCCCATCTTGCAGAAAATCTTCGACATCGCTTTTCGACCCTTGTGAATGTGACCCGGTTTCGTCGCCAAACTTTGACAGGAGGCCGTGCCAGGTGCAGTTTTCGCTCTTTTATAATTTCCACAATTCTCATTTGTTCATTAATATCATGTGCGCGTTGAATGTCCCGAGACGCTGGTACGGAAAATACCCCCCGACACAAGTGCGATTTCAACTCCTTCCAGACGATTCAAACATTTACCGCACTGAGATCAAAAGCAACACTGGGGAGCCCATTTTTAACGAGACATTTGAGTTTATTGGTTATTCGGAAAACGAACTCAGAGAATTAGTACTTCGTCTTGGCTTGTACGCATTTGACAAGTTCAGCAGAGGAAAAATGATTGGTTACACGGATGTTTATTTCAATGTGGAGAAGTTTCAACCAAGTGAGCCAACGATACTATGGAGAGACCTGTTTCCGAAATCTCAGGTATAATATTATTTCCTATTCATTTTTAACAGTTTGGATTTAAATGAATGCAATTATATGAAACACATAGAATGTAAATATATGAAACATATAGTTTGGATTTCTGCGGTAGCAGGTAAGAAGGAAGGATTAAACTAGGTTATGACCCGGCTTTCACTGGTAATCAACAGAGCGTGTTCCAGTTTGACAGTCTACTAAAGATCGGCACTTTAAATGAGGAACTTTAATTGTTATCAGATAGTGCAACAATTAAAGTGTTAATATTATGAAAGGTGTTTGTCAGCGTGGTTTAAAATGATAGATGAGTTAATCGTTTGTCTCACGATTGAGTCACAAAGATGTGGATCGCGACGTTTCGACCGCTATACTGCTAGTCTTCATCAGGCGATGGTGTCGACTGATTGCGTGACAGTATAAGTAGCACCTTGGTTTGTGTTGATTGGTTCAACTTCCTCGTAACTGAAATTTCAACGACCAAAAGCGCATTGGTTGAGAATCGACAAGGAAGACGTATTTAATTACTATCCCGGCCTTAAACAATTTAAAACTTAACACAGAGGTCAGCTTTGACGAGTTTGCGTGTCTATATCACGAAAGCTAAATTGAGAGCTCTGAGATTTCCTTCAGCAACGCCGGATGAGAAGATTGTGACAATAAACAAGGAAACTCTGAGACGATCTAAATTACGCATTGAACACAATGTTACAAAACCCCACAGGCCCACATGCCTTTGATCTGTCTTGATGTACCGCTTTATTCTCAAAAACTAACACTTAACAAATGAATGACATTAGCTGAGGAGAGTTGATATTTTAAGTTTAATCCTCTTGACTGGTATGCATGGATGGCTCGGTAGTCGAAAGGCCAAAAATATTTTCAAACCCGGCAAACAACGAGCTCATTACCAACCTGGGCTCATATTTCTGACAAAGATTGGCGCCAAAAACAAGCACTCAACTCCGTTACAATATTCCTGGAATGTATCGGCCGAAAAACATATTTGGAAAACTAATTTTGCTATGTTTTATGTGTTATAGTGCAATGGGAAGACTTATAAATCGAGTACAAGCCTCAGGGATACTGTGGTATGAAATTTTTCTATTTCTTGTCTGCACGCTTAAATTACCCGCAGATTTTTGCAGTTTTCTTAAAAGTGGTCGAATAAAAGTATTTTGCAAGCTAAAAAAAGATCTAGAGATTTCTATGATACTTGCAAACAACAAGCTATAATAACAATGGGTAACGTTTCACAGCCATTTAGAACATTGCTTCTGTAAACACAAATAAAACTAGTTATACCTTGCCTACACTTTAATGAACTATGTGACAAAGGCTTTAGTAGTTATAGTTCCTTCTGGTATCACTTTTTCTTGTTTAGTTTAGTTGCATTAAGGTGGTACGATATCCAAGGAGCAAAATAATTATATCATATATATTTTCTGCCGTTTTAAATCACAAGACTGGCGAAAAAAGTTGACAGAATTTTAAGGAAAATAACAAATTCATTTTGGTTAAGAAAACACGCACACCGCGGCATTCACTGAGTAAAGTAAAGACTAAAGCCAGGCATCATTAAACGTTTCTTTGTTTGGTCGGTTTTATGGATATTAATTCAAATACCCGATCCTCTTAAAATACGATATTGAAGAATTCTTTGCAAAACGTCTTCGTTTGAGTGCTCCATGCCCACATTGCATAAAACGGCTAATATTAAAAATAATAATAACAATAAATATATATGGCACGTTCAGGTCACGAGTCCATCAGAGCTGACAGCTGATTTATTTTGTTTATTGCCACCGGTGGTGAGAATAGCAAATATACATGGTATTTGTGAAGGAAAGCGAAACGAAATATCATGCAAGGCAAAACAAGTTATTTTTGTGCCTTGGAAACAAACCGCAACACACAATACGTGGAACGTAAAGTCGTCTGTTATTGTTGCATGCAGTACTGAATAATATCACAACTGATAGTTTACAGTTTTCATTGTCTCTTTTCCATGAAAATTGTTCAATTTTTAGGACTTCAACCACGGGTCGTGGAGCGGGCTCCACAGTTTAGACCTTGGAAGACTAAAATAATTCATGTACCTGAAAAAATAAACCCATCAATTCACAAATTAAGGTATTAGCATTAAGTCCAATATCCTAAATACAAGGTCTGACCCCTAAGCCTGTGCACACTATGACTTGTCTCAAAATCTTCAGTTTAGTAAGTTACAGGTTTTTTTATTTGGTTTATAACAAAATCAGACAGGATTAGCCGCTCATATCGACATCTTTCTTCAGTTTTTTGAATTGGTTAGCGCTAGCTTTCAATTATCACAACAACACTTACTGAAATAAAGTACATGCATGTACTTGGTCCAAATTATCTCAAGTACTTCTGTCAGGAGAGCAAAACAAACAAAATCATACGGCTTATTTTCAGAGGAAAATAACTATCAGTAATGTTCAGGGTTTTCAAAATGAAAGAAAGTACCAGGAGGAAATGTGAAAGAAGCCGGAGGACAATTGCACCGCGTTAGCGGTGCCGTGCGGCGAGAGCCCCATGGGGGGAGGGTGCGGGAGGGGGATACCCCCTCCTGCTGGGGGGTTACGGCAAATTTTTACCCAGAAATGCATTCTGGTGCATTTCAGGGCAAAAAAGTGTTTGTTTGGAGGTCATTGTAAACTGAATTATTAACAAGAGTTTTCTTCAAAATATCACCGAGATAACTGCAGCAACGATAGTTTCCGGTTCATGTTAAATGTCGATGAAAAAACCCAAAGACAACGCTGGATAGTAGTTAATGAACATGAAGAACATGTATATAACTATTAACTATAACAATTGGAGTTAAAATCTGGGCAAAAATATCCATGTCCGTAATCAGCTACGTTATTGACATAAATTCATACTTTAGAGACAAAAAGTACCCGGCGCAAACGCTAAAAGTAGCCGGTGACTTGCGTCGGGCGTCGGGTGCTTTTGAAAACCCTGAATGTTATAGATTCAATTTGATTAATTTCAAGATATTCCATGGATTCAAAAAAAAGTTACACCTCACTATAACCCGCTGGTTCATGGCATATGGGGATGGGATGAGGTGAGGCAGGGGAGAGGGTTGGTTGAGAAGAATTGAGTTTACCCGCCATCACTGGTACAGTCCTTAAAACCGTAAGGCGTAAACTGGCCCCTGACTGGCGCAAATGCAACACTTGAACCGGCTCCACCCCAGCTGAGCTAGACTGATTCGTTTATTATCTTACAAGGAAATTTCTTTCAGCGGGGTAGGATAAAATACACGTTTTAACCCATCCAGGAGAACTGAAATAGTACTTTTTTCTGTGGAACCGAGAATCCGGATTGTTGCAGTTCCGTTTTTTCTTCCTGTTATGATGTATGTTTCAGTAAATTCGTAGAATCAGACTCTGCCAAATTGTCCCAGTAGGAAGTTGGCTCTTTGTAATGCCAGACTTGTTCAAACGGTCCCTCATTATTAGGGCGTAAACAATAGGGCGCAACCGAAATTTCGCAGTCACGTGCGCGTACGCGTCAAGGTACGCGGGAAGTGAGGAAGAAGTCCAAAGACTACTACAGAGCTGATCAAACAACGCTGTTTCGGCTGGAAATAGCCAAGTGGTTGTGTTTGTTTTGTTGGATGCGTTATGTCTAATAAAGGTCACGAAGATTTGGACTACCGATAGATCCTTATACTCACGGCTTTTACAAACGTGAAGAAATTTATTTATTTTTCCTTTTTCAATGTTTATCTTCCACTTTTTATCCTGTTCATATGCGTCATTTTCTGTCACAACTGTAGATTGCGAAATTCTTCACTGGGTAAAAATGCTAGATGCAAAATTGGATTGACAATAACACTCCAACACCATTAGGGTGGGAGGGAATTAGGGTGACAACAATTAGCTTGACTGCGGTTACAATGAACTTATAACTGAACAATATGAGACCGCTACAAGGCTAAACGATGACGTCATCACGACAATTACCCATCCTCACCAAGGTTACGGTGTACACGCTTTTGCTGTCTTCAAGTTTTATTCACAAAATCCAACTCGACCAATTGTCGAATTCGCGGTCAGCGTAACATTTTTAAACATTTTTCAACAGTTTTCAAACTCAAGGGAAAAAATTACGAAAATACATACAGCATCTTACAGCGTGGAACGCGGCTCCTGACTGTGTTCACGCTATACAATCTCCGTAAATATTTGATCTTAAATATTTCCTCCAGTTTACAGGGGATCTTCACAAAACTTCACATTTCGGCTAAATTCAACATGGATAATTTATTTCTCCACTTTCTTTTCAACTCACTGTAAACTAATATTTAGAAATGTCACACGTAATTGCGAATTTTGCTTTTCTACTTGTCATGACTTGCTTACGAAAGGTGAAGTTAGGACCCGAGGATTTCTATAAATGAGTTAGAAGTGCTTATTTTTCTGGTGCTACAGCCTACAATGAACTGCCTGGCTTCATTAAGGACGGTTTCCTACTAATACCAAAGTATTTTTGTGCGGCTTATGACTGTGCGGGAAAAGCAGATCTTAGCAAGGCCTCTTGGAATCGAAAAAGAAAATTGGGGGTAACCACGCATTTTTCAGAGATAATTAAGCAATAATATCTCTAAAAAGCGCCAAAATATAAAGCAATGTATGGGATTTTTTTCCTAAATTGAAGCTTAATTATCTCTGAAAAATGCATGGCTACCCCCAATTTTCTTTTGAGATACCAAAGGCACTTGCTAAGTTCTGCTTTCTCCGTATAGTTTTAAACTGCGCAAAATTATCCCTGTATTAGTGGGCACCATCCATAGGAGACCCGAGTATCTCGAGATGCGCAGAACGTATGCGCAGTAACAATAGTAGGCACCGTCCTTAAAGGGAAAGGAAACTTTATAGCCGCTGCAAAAGATGTCATTTTATAGTTACTGCAATGTTTGCATGTTTATCGTTTACTGTCCTTGCATTCGTAATATGTACTTTAGTTTGTAAGTAATCACAAATTTGCACTGACAGGGCCCTCACTTTTACGCTGAACAGGTTTACCCAGTTTAGTAAATATAATTTATTGTCATTATCATCATTACCAACATCTCCATCATCATCATTATCATCATCATCATCATCATCATCATCACCACCACCGCCTCCATCACCATTACGATCACCACCACCACCACCACCATCACATTCTATAGACATTTTAATCTTATTCCGTCATTTCACTGCAGACCCGAGGCCGTTCTTTAAGTCTCACAAGAGGTGAAATTCACATCTCTCTTCGCTATGAAGTAAGCCGTGCAAGATTGAATGTGCTTGTTTTAAAAGCTTCTAATCTGCTGAAGACCAGCAAATTTCTGAATACCGGTAAGAGAGCAGTTCTGGGAGAGATTCACATCTCTTCTCACACTGGATGTGCACGGGCAAGGCTTCCTTGACAAGGTTTTGTATTTTCGTGTGTACGACGAAATTTGTCAAGTTCTGGTATTAACAACAATGTCATGGAAAACTTGTTTCTTGTTCATCCTCCATGCATGAACAAGTCAAACTGTCACACGACTTGTCAAGGAAAACTTGCTCGTGTGCAGCCAGTCTTAAAGTGGTGTTCAATTACAAATAGTCGCGCCTCACCGGATTCCATCTTACTCATTTCATTTGTTGGATTGCGACTCATTCCCTGAAAAAAGATATTCGCAGGCCACAGGTGGAAGCAAGTATATTTAAATGGCGACAACCGCGAGGAAGTCACCCGTGATTGGTTTAACTTCTGATTGGCTGACAAAGTTGCTCGTGGCGTAAAACAAGATGCCTGCTACACTGGCATTACGCGTGATGCTGGGGCTGATTCATTTATTCCAACTGTATGCTTCGCCGATTGATAAAACTATCCTTGCTAATGGAATAGTTTGAGTCACGACGATCGCGTTACGTTGTTTACCTTGTGTTACGCGACTCAGACTATTACCGGAAATCTGTGAAATTCCATTACGATAATGTAAGCTTTTTAATGACCTCTTTTTAGTCTCGCGTCTTGGTCTAAGACTGTCAAACAAAGCACGATTCCTTCGCCAGGAACTCACCAATTTCCACCGTTTTAAATGCCGGGTGCTTCTTAGAAGTTATTCTTTCAAATTACCGCTTCAAAATGGTGAAATTTCCGTTTGAAAACGGCACACTTGAGTCCACAACATGTTAACAATATGGCGTGACAATTTAATCCGTCTTTAATAAATATATCAAATGATGCGTTGACGTCACACCGGTAGGGTCGAGTGGGTCCCCTCCCTCGCGATTAAAGCGACCAGAATGGATGTTGATTGGCCTGCTGTTGTTGAAGACAATCAGAACATTACATCCCGAGTAGGAGAGGGGAGAGTTTAATGAATAAATTAATGTACCGATTTGTGACTACGAGGAAGAAAAAAAAAACAAGATGCCTGCTATACTGGCATTACGCGTGATGCTGGGGCTTATTCATTTAGTCCAACTGTATGCTTCGCCGATTGATAAAACTATCCTTGCTAATGGAATAGTTTGAGTCACGACGATCGCGTTACGTTGTTTCCCTTGTGTTACGCGACTCAGACTATCAGCGGAAATTTGTGAAATTCCATTACGATAACGTAAGCTTCTCAATGACCTCTTTTCAGTCTCGCGTCGTGGTCTAAGACTGTCAAACAAAGCACGATTCCTTCGCCAGGAACTCACCAATTTCCACCGTTTTACGTGTCGATTGCTTCTTAGAAGTTATTCTTTCGATTTACCGCTTCAAAATGGTGAAATTTCCGTTTGAAAACGGCACACTTGAGTCCAGAACATGTTAAAACAATATGGCGCGACAATTTAATCCGTCTTTAATAAATATATCAAATGATGCATTGACGTCACACGGGTAGGGGTGAGTGGGTCCCCTCCCTCGCGATATAAGCGACAAGAATGGATTTTGATTGGCCTGCTGGTCAATACATCCCGAGTAGGAGAGGAAAGGGTTTAATGAATAAATTAATGTACAGATTTGTGGCTACGAGGAAAAAGAAAACGACCCGTTTTTAGACACGGTATGCCCCTTCAGGGCATCCCGCGTAAAAAAAAGAAATCGACCCGTTTTTAGACACGGTATGCCCCCTCAGGGCATCCCGCGTAATAAAGCAAAACTAAAAGAAACGCAAAATTACTTTTGACACTCAATTGAAACCGCTTTAATTTCAACCTTTTTTTTGACAGCACCGTACGTGTCTGTAACCCTAAATGCAAATGGAGCAGTACTGGAGAGCAGACAAACAAAGAAAGCTAAGGGAATAAATCCGGTCTGGAACCAAGGTTTCTTGTTTGATGTGGAAAATGACAGCATTGAGGATTACTCTATCACAATCAAGATTATAAACTATGATCTCCTAACAAGTGACGAGGTCATAGGTCAATTGACAATTGGGCCTGAATCTGAAGGGACTGGCAGAGAGCATTGGGAAGAGGCCATGAGAAAAAAGCACACCAGAAGAGAGATAGCCATGACACACGCTCTGGAATAAGCCGCTGAAAGAATCCATGATCCCTCCTTGCCGGCAATGCCCTTTTGCGCCGTTCATTGTTTTTATCCCGAGCTGGGTTCTTTGGAATCAATCTTGCAGAAATATTTCCATTTGGATACACAATAGGGTACCGAGCCTGAGTACCGTGTTGGCTTCTGGTTCTCGTGTTGCTGGGGTTTATACGTGGATCTCGCTAGCGACACAATTGCAAGCACAAGAGACTGCAGAAGCACTGAGAAGCAAAACTGCTTTGATCCTTGTCTTTGCGCAAGCGCTTCACAGAGTTTAAAAGGACTCTTATGCTTGTGCTTCAGTAGGCGTTTGTGCTTGGTCCTTTACTACATTACAAAACAGCGCCATAAGAGTACTATACAGTAATAAATATCTCAAAAAAAATTCAGATGTATTTTAATAACTTTCCTTTCTTCAAAGATATTTACAAGCAGTATATTTACATTCTTGTATGGAGTGAAAATAAATATATATTAGTACATAAATAAATTATGTTTGATCTCTCTATTAAATAACTTAACCTAACTATTTACACTTTTAGCAAGTTGGATGTCGCTAGTTTTCCAACTTGATTTTAATTCTAATCCTGCAAACTTGAAAACTCGCTCACAATTCCATTCATTTTATACGTACAGTCGATTCACCTTATAAAAAGTTCATGAAAACTAAAATTTTTACATTACAATCATTCTTTCCACCCAAGTTAACGCGTCTTTATTGGTGAGGAAGCTGAAATATAAAAAGGCATGATGAGAAGCCCAGCTACTTCTGGTGGTTTTATGCTCGTCTGCTTTGAAAATAAACCGTTCAAGCCTGAATTTTTCAGGCTTTCTTCTTAAGTTGCGTCCAAAATTGCCATGGCCCTTTACGCTTCCATTTTGTTAACACAAGAGAATACACTCCCGTACCATCTTCGATGCATAAAGAATTTGCTGGTTTTTCAACAGTTTAAACTCTTTTAATTTCCTACCTGTTATTAAGTTCTTAGCCTTCTATATCCTCTAAACTACTAATAATTGCACTGAATTAACAGGTAACACCCTACACGACAAACAAACAAACAAACAAACAAACAACCAGCATCAAACTACAGGTAATTTCACACGTATACCTGCAGGGTATTTCCTGGATAATCATTAGCAGGCGTGAGCACACCGACACTCTTGCTTCTGGAGCACACAAAATAGATACAAAATAAACAAAATAAAATTAGAACACATTACCTTATTGCATAAACACGCTAGCAGCGTAATCTTAAAGGTTGTTTAGCCTGACATCACATGATGTAACTGAAAAACTAGAGCTCAAGAGATGTGTTGTTTGTGTCGGTCAACGTCGCATTCAAGGATTTGACATGAAGTAACTGGCGTGAGGTGCAATGTTTGCATTATGTCACAAATGAAACCAAAGGGCACCCGGGTTATTAATAAGACATGATTGGAAACTGAATTACACTACACGTTGCATTTGTTACGGGATTAGCAGAAATGTACCGTGGCCTGTCGCGAATCTGCGAAACGTATTGGTTAACTTTTCAAATGCCAAGAATAAGTAGTGTTCTCAAGCCAAAGAGAAGTGCAAGGGAAAGTTTTATGGATTTATGTGGAGGAAAATCGACTTCGGTTGACGTTCTGGTTGCTAAATCACTGGGTTAATATCCTCTATTCACGGTTACCTTTTGCGTACAGTTGTTCTGCTTTCTCTTTTTCTTGGACTCAGAGCTGGATCAACCTGCACGCCTTTTCTACGAGAAAATAATACGAAAAGCCATGCCATCAAACAGTGAGGCATATGACTGTTCACATACATGACATCTATAATCACAAATGGTTATTTCATATTGGAAGGGCCGTGTAACCTGCTTCATGAAACTATGCTTTTTGGTTACGAAATCACATTTCACCAGAAATAAAGAAAACTCCATGTATGCTTTCATAATAATTATTCAGGGATAATCAAGGCTCAGGGCCACTTACTGACAAATGATGCTTCACGAAACACACACAAAAGCCATCTCACATTTCACGCCAAAATATGGCAGTTCATTGCTTATGAGAAGACTCTATACCACTATACCATCACTAATACAAAGTGAATTCCCCGGATCACTCAAAAAAGCATAAAACCTCATCTTGTGAGGTTACGGCTATGACACGTACTCTTCAGCTGCTGTCCTCATTCTACACAGCTCCTCCACCTGGTTACGAAGTTCGTCACGTTCACATTCCAGGTTTTTACTACAAACAAAACAAAAGCTCAGTTTTTAACTGCACAAACACTACACATGCTTAACAAGACATTGATGATCTTGGCATCCATGATTTTTTTTGACAAAAAAGTCACCCCCTACACCCTTATGCAGATAAAAGATCACCTTTTAACTTCAAGAGCAATTTTCTCTTCTGTTAACAGTGTGACTTTTGTTTCAAGCTTTGACTTGGCATCTAAAACCAAACAAAGCAAAAACCATCATAAAAACGTTGCAGTTCACCGTACCGGGGGAAAAAATGGCGACTGGAACATTTACCCATAATTCTTAGTGTACATAAAACCCCCAACGTACAGAAACGTTCTCTGAAAAACTTCAAACCTAACGTACACAATGTTGTTAGTACAAAGACGAATTTCACAAAAAATAGCTTTCTCTGTGCCTATTGGCTGTTTTAGGTTCGCAAGGTATTGCGGTAAAATGTATAACCGCCTTTTTTGCGCACGGTGAATAACCGTCGCTGCTAATAAGCAAACTGGTCTTTTACAGCTGCAAATCTTGGAAGAGTCACTCCACGAAAAATGAATAACCACCAAAACGTTACACGCCTCACTATAGTAGACTCACCAAAAGACTGTTCACTATCTTCTTTTCTCTTTGTATTCTGAAATTAATGGATACCAGGATTGGTAATGGGAATAATACTAAATGAGCAAACATGTTTTGAGAAATGTAAATATCACAATCCTTTTGATAAAAAATATAAATTGTTGTGGTAGCCTTGGAAATGTTCATTTCTTGTTTTATTGCTCAGCATCTGCATTGTGCATAACATGTTTCTAGACTTTCTCTATTTTCTGCTATTTTTGACCAAGAAGAGACCGGACATTACAAATGCTAGGTTACACGCTGTGATGGGAAGAGACGAGGATAAAACATTTCAATTTAATTCTTCACTGTTCTCATTCATAGTGCGATTATCGTACTTGACTAAAGCAAGAAAGAGAAACAAGAGCCATAACTAATGAAACAAAATGCACATCCCAGAATCAAACCTGCAATAAGTGTTTTTCCCTTTGAAAGTTGGTCCTCTCTCGCTCCAGCTCTCTCTCCATCTCTTCTTCAAACGCCTCCCTCAGTTGCTGAAACAAACCATTTTTTAAGCCTTACTCACGGACGTGAGAGCGCCTAACTAAAAGTATAATTACGATATACAATAAAATAACACGATTTATTGTATGCCTGGGGCGCCTGTGTAGTATTGCGGACTGAAGCGGGGAAGGGGCGGAAGTGTATTGGAGAAAGGGCGGGTAATAGGTATATGGTCGGCTTAAGTGATGAAGAACAGAGACTCATTTCAAAAAGGACGGGAACTGAGTGGAGGGCTTATTCGACGAAAGGTGCCGGCTTGATGGCATCGTTACAAAAAAGTTTCTTTTGTATTAAAGAAAGCCTTAAACTGCGCGGTTGGTTTCGATATCCTTTTACGAAATGATGTGCATTTCATTTAATGTTCTTCCCTAAATATTATGGAATGTTTCTTTTATCGTTTCACCTATTTGCTTTGCAATTAAGTTAAAAGTTATTTAGGTTTCTTTCCGCTCAAATAGTGTATACACTTTTGTTTTAATCCTACCCCGCAGCACTGAAAGGCACGTTACCTGCATTCCGTTCAGAAGGTCCTGAGAATCCTGTAGGGCCGAGTCTCTTTCGGCCATCAGTTCCTCCGCTCTCTTGTTCAGATGCGTGTTAAGAGCCGTCATCTTTTTCATTTCATTGCACTCCTTGTTTGAATTTACAGAAGACTGACTGAAACTCCTGCAGGCAAAAATACATCACACTTTGGCTTCACACCAGAGATCAGCACTGTCACACTCCCCGCAGTGCGCCAAGTTAACTCAAAGAAAAACTTTGCCTACCCAAGCATGATTAGCATCAATCAAAAATTCTTGAATTGGCTAACTTCAAGACCTCGAGGCAATTAAACAAAACCTATACATCGGTTGCTTACAAGCTCAGTTTGCAATTAAGTTATTTCCCATTCGAAACAGTGTTAAGACGCGATTGAGAGTTGGGAACACCTAATGCTTGCCTAAGGAAACTGGCATGCCCTCCTTACACATTGATTTAAAGCATAACACGGGTCTGCTGTGTTATCACTTCACTACTGGACAAAAAGGAAGAGGTTAATATTAAAGGGGAAGTATCATGGGGTTTTTGGTATCTCTAGTTAAAAATGATGAAATAAGACCTTCAATCAGCTGCCAAATAATTCTTGAATGACGAGAGAAAAATAAATAAAAATAAAAAATAACAAATGCTTTGTTTATAGTGGAAATGCACTTAGCTACCCAAAGCTAGTTTACAGGCATTCCACTCAGAAATAACGGGAAACAAATAATAATCAAATCGAACATAACATGTTAAAAATCCCAACTGGCAGGAGGCAAACCAGCTGGCTATTTACAAGCGTGGCCAAGGACGGGGCTTGAACCCGGGACCTCCGGAATTCAAGTCCGGCGCCCTTACCACTGGGCCACGCCGCCTCCTAAAAGAAAGAAATCAACTCAATTCTTGAAAGGAACAACTCGTGATCTGTTCTAGCGCATTCTGGAAACAAAAATGCGAGAACTTGAAAAACATTAGCCTAACAATTTACAAGTTTCAGTCCATACCGACCTACTCTGTCTCTGGCCAGAGGCACTAATCGACAGTTTTATTGCACTGGAGTTATAATTTTTTTTTAACAAACTTGAGAATTATTTCTTTGTTTCTGCTGGCAGACAAACATTTTTGGGTTTTGAAATGACACAAGAGAAGGGAATGACAGCAAATTGATGTGATACTTCCCCTTTAACTACTGTAGCTAGTGAAACTAAAAGCCACATAGGAGATTGGCTTCGCTGTTGCTTCTCGAAAAATGCAATCGTGTTCAAAGAAGAGAAGAGGGATTCAATAAGTTCCTGTACTTCATCATACAGTCAGCATTAAGTGAAGGCTTTTTACTTGCTAATATCGCTGTCAGATCTTCTTCTTGTTATCTCAGGGATCTTCCTCTTTTGTGGTGGTTTCTCTAGTGTTTCGCATTTCTGTAATAAAATGTATAAACAAACTTAGCCTTAGCAATTACCAGCACTTTCTTTCTCGTTTCCTCAAGGTAGTCTGCTTAAAGCTATACTTAAGTTGCATCGCTAGTATATCTTTAATAATAATAATAATAATAATAATAATAATAATAATAATAATAATAATAATAATAATAATCATAATCATAAATAGGTTCTCAAAAAACGCATTTTACGAACGCGTAACGAAGTCTCAATGCTTATACAGTCCCTTTATATAAGAGCGCAAATCTGAAAACGCTCTCTTAAAAAGAAAAGATCTTGATCTTGAATTAAAACAGTCCACAGTGAAATATTGTTTATTGATACTTGGTAAATTATTCCGAAGCCTTGGTGCGCTGACTGAGAAAGACCTGTCGCCGTAAGAAGCCATTTTAGTCTTTGGGATAGACGGCGGGTTTGAACTACTTGAACTACTACGACTTACATCCTGTCATTTTTTCTTGTACGTATAGTGTATAGTGTATTAGTAGGCGATCTGTCTTGGTATGGGGTTTTTGTTCCTCTACAGATCATCCTTATGGCCCTTTCATGATTTCGGCAAGCCCCATCCTATAATTGTGTATACAATTTGCGACTCAAACTCTATTCACGCTCGTCATTTTTGGAAGAGGGTTAGTGTGAAAGTGGTGCATGTACAATTAATATATAGGGCTGTGCGAAAATCCTTCCCTTTTGCTCTTTGACAGACCATCGCTTTGGTTAAATCAGTTATTTGGTCATGCTTTCTTTTTATTCTTATATATTGTGCTATTAAATTGAAATAAATAAATTGATAGTGACAAGGTTTCTTTAATTTGCTTTTGAAGAAGATTAGAACAATTTTATACGAATTCCATTCTTATCCAATGAAGCAATTACAAAACTCGTCAAACAGCTGAGTCTTACAATATCGTCAATCATCGTAGCAGACGTGTCAATAAACTCTTTGGCTGTGATATTACATTGGAGTTTGATACACTTTCACCAGTTTTGCATTTCGGGTCCGTTTGTAGTTGCCTTAATTACAAGTGACGGCAGTGTTGAAATTAATGGTTGTTTTAGTTCTAAACTAAGCGTTTGTGTGTTATTAAAAGAGTATTAGCCTTGTGAAGTTCCTGTTTTGTATGCTTTCTGACTTTCTAGGTAGAATTCTGCATGAGAGAAAACACAATGTACACTGATGTAATTGGTCTCACATTTGCAAAAAGACAATGACCGTAGGTTTGGTTACAACTGAAGGTACCTGCTGTTTTATTGAGGAGAGTGTAGCTTCAAGTTCAGTGATCTCCTGACATCTCAGCATTAACTCGTCTCTAAGAGTGCAGATCATCTGGTTCCTACATAGTACACATTATGTTGAGCTTTATGCTACAAAAATGACATCTCCTAATGTCACCATAGTCATCTTCCAGTGATCAAGGTTACCAGGATGGGAAGGAAGGGTTGGGGTAGACAAGCAATGCGAGCAAGTGAAGATCAAGTTCACTCGTTGTTTTACTCCTTTGCTCGCTCGTATGATTAGCTCACCTGCTCGACTATTTAGCAGGCTACTCTAAAACAGATTTTGCCCTAATGTCAAAAACAATTATTACTAACAAAGTAAGAGAGTATGACTGTGTTAGAGGTTTTTTTTAAGTGACGTAAAACTAAAACCAAAGTAACCAACCAATCGCATCAAGCATTCAAAAGCATCACAGAACAGCACAATGGACCAATCAGAGTTCGAAGGAAGTATTACAAGTGGCGCCAACGTTTATAACCAATCACAGAACAAAGAAAAGTAAAACCTGAGCATAGCGTATTACTTAAGACACCATCGTGTCAAATTTCTGCGCCTTATTATTCCAAACTATTATTAAGCAACTTAAGAAAATAAAAAAATTAAAATAAAAACAACTGACAAACAAACAGCCTTAATATGATTTAAATAACCGTCAATGAATTCTTACCTGCTTGCGGTCTTTGTAGTAAGCTCAGCAAAGTCTTTTCTTAACCGTATTAAATCGTCAGCCAATTTCTGTGACTAAAATAGGAGTGCAAAACGGATCATGTCACGTAGAGAAGGAATATTTCGACCAGAGAAGTCATTCAGCCAGAGGGGATCCCAAAAATTTGTTTTATTGCGATACGATAGTATTTTGATAAAAAAGATTAAAATAGAGAATACAAAAAAAAAAAAAAAGATGCAATATCTCTGACCCAAGTACTGGTGTGCCTCTTCCTGTACAAAATTAATTTTCCCTTCCCTCTTACTAACCACTGACTGGGATGTCATTATGCCAGTAAGACTAACTTCTCTCCCGCTCCACGCGGGTGTAAAATTGGGTTAGGTAATCTGTAGTTGATAAACATTACATTACTGCAACTCAGATATTGCAGCTCTGTGGCCAGTTCTATAAAACTCAATGTCTCGTGTAACTGCTACGGTCCGTCAAATGTTAAAAGTGATTTGACTGTGTTTAATGTCCGACATTAAGTCTTAGGCGACTGAGACACCAGTTTGTGTCGACACAATGCAATGGACACAGACAAGCCTTTACTCCACAACGATCAGTTAAATCGACTGATTAATAGTCAGTACAAACAAACAAACTTGTAAACAAACACAAAAACAACAACAAAACAAATTAAATTAGGGTCAATAGAGGCCAATAAAGCCTTAAAACTGAAGCATTATAGGGGGACTGAATGCTTCATTTAGAAAAACAAATAATCATTATTTTTTATGATCATAATAATATTTGCGGTTTAAGGACAGAGTTTTCTTAATGGTAAACAAGTATCTGCTTTACATTAGAAATTAGTTCCATCAGTTCAAGCTGTTAATCAGAAGACCTTTTAACGTTCTTTTTTTCATTTTAAAGATAAGTTTATCTTCAGCTTTCCGAAGAAAATTTACACGCTTTATGTTAAGCATTATATCTTATATCAGAGTTTCAGTAATCTTTCAAGTCTACATTATTTCATGGCTCAGTTATTTATTATTCAGTTAATAAGTAAACATAACAATGGTATAATAAACGCAACAAATATTCCTTTGTTATGATTTATTTTAATGATTTTCTTCTATTACTATGATAAACAAAATGTTTCTTTAATTTATTATTTTCGTTCAAAACGTTTATTTTAAGTTTATTTACGTTTTCAATATTTCACCTTTAGCAATAAAGTCAGTTATTTTCTTTATCAGCTTCTCATTCAAACCATCGCTCTCTTGAAACAAAACCTTTCACCATAATGTAAAACAAAAAATTTAACAGGAATAAAAATAAACAGCAACAAAAGTAAAAGAGAAAGAAACAAAACAATTTTTACAATTAATTTTATAAAATAAACAAAACTGTCCTATACTGTGAATGAATGACAAACCTATTTAAATCAGCTGTACTTTGGTAGCATACAGACTGGATAGCATGTCACTGACATTGTTCCACATTTAGTTTTTGATCCAAACGTTTAATTCACAATATTAAAGTCTTGCTTTTATTCACACAAACAAGTGGCATTGTTTGTTAAAATTGCAAACGAGAAAACAAAAACAAGAGACGAGTGAGGACTACAGGAAATAAGCAATGTTTGTAGGCTGATAAACCATCAGAAATATGTGTTCCCCTGTAATGACGTGATTTGGAGACAGTGAGCAATTTCCATTGCACGAAACAACAACTGCACAGCATGAACTGGAAGCAAAAATTCTTTGTTATATGCTTCTGCCAAGTCCCTATAATAAAAGAGTCACCAGTGAACAGTATAAAACCTGCATACCTGCTCCTGCTCCTGATGTAACTCTTGTGATTGATCCTCAAGTAGTTTTTCCTACAGAATGATACCACAGAAAGGTAAATTACTGGCTAGAAGAATAAATATAACAACAAATGCCCATCGGACTAGGTCTCTGGATTTTGTCTGTTCCCACACTTTTTACTCGTGCCTCCCTATGATAAAATAAACAAACTGGACAAGACACAGGCACCTAGTCTGAACAGAGCCTTTGTCTTTGTAGGAAAACATGTTTTTTTTCCTGGGACTAATTATTACAACAGTTAAAGTGATGAAGCATAAAGTGTGATTAGCTCACAAGCAAACAGTAATATTATTATTATTTGCTGCGATCTTAACATGATGATGCTTCACATTTAAAATAGGCAGATTTTTAACACTTATCTGGCTTATTATTTTTAAGGTAAAGTGAAGCCTGTATGCACTGTTAAAAACCACTACAACACCACACCTTCAAGAAGAAGAACCTCTAGTGTTTATTTATGTTATATTCAGACAACAAACATTCTGATTAGCATTACCTTAACTTCAAGCATGTCCCATACTTTACTGAGTTCTGATTTGACAGTTTTTAATTCAAGGCAAACTTCATCAAAGGATTCCTAAATAGCAACAAAACAAATACATCATGCATGTCAGGCAGCCACATATTTTGTAAACATTCACTTCAACCACTGTAAATAAGCTGATAGGATATGAGAGATGTCTTCTGAACTTTTCAGCCAAAGCAGTAAAATTAATGAGATCTTTTGAACGTAATTAATTGAAAATTTGAGTCAAATTTGATGGCCTGCCTGTTTCATAGGTATTAAGATTTACATATGGAAGGTCAAAGTTACAGTGATTAAAAATACTATGATTTATTCATCACTAGTGATACTTCAATAAGCCAGCTTGGCAACAGGAGGAGAATACTATAAATGATTAGAAGCCAAAAGTGAAGTCATGTCATAAGTAAATACATTTTTATAGTTTACTTACAAATTTAGCTAAGCACTGTGAACATACCTTCATGTCTTCTTTGGCCTTTCTTACTGCCTCTTCTTTTTCTAGTTCAAACTTCTTTCTGTAATCAGCTGTGCTAGTTTCAGTGTCATTTGGCATGAGCTAAAATGAGTGCAACAGAGTTAATTATTTAGTTGCAACTGTTCAGGGCTAAAACTTGACTCCAAAGCTTGGTGGCCGGGTGCACCAGTGTCCCACTATTTATATGTGGCCTGGGCCAAATTAAAGTGGCCCTTCATGTAGTGTGCAACTTGTCTGTATGATAATAAGTAATAAAAGAAACATGGTGGTAACTGTTAAGTTTGGTAATCAAACGACAATGTAATGTTCCTCATGTCAAGAGAGCATATCTACCAACCTTACAAAATAGGGATTACTCACCCCCACCCCCCTCCCCCATACCAGTGAAAGAAAACATTTTGTTCACTGCTGTTGGTCAACTGCAACACTTACTGCTCTTACTAACAACAACAATTTGAAAAGTACAAGAAACATTTTAACCTTTTTTCCAATGTCACACAAATTGCAGTCTTGTATGTTCTTCATAAAACAGAAAATCATCTTCACAGATCAACTTATCATATCAGATTTAGTGAGATTAGTCAAAGTTTCCTTAAACTCCCTTGCAATTTTGGGGAACTATTCAACTGTCAAAGTGCACATACTCCTCTGGAGATAGCATGTGCCAGATCTGGTGGTTTACTGAGGTGGCTGTGAGCTCATACCTTGGTTTGTAATTCATTCCTTAGCTGAGAGTTTTCTGCACTGAGCTCTGCTAGTGTCATTTCCAGTTCACTTTTCTGAAGAGTCCAAACCTCCCCTTCCTTGTGAAACTTGTTTACTTCAGAAATCAGGTCAGTCTTCTCTGATTCCAGCCTTTTGTGACAAAGGGAAACACCTTTAAAAAAAGTAGCAAAAACTTGCACAACTATCTAAGTATGTGAAATAAAATGGGATGCAATTATGCACTTCATGCATACCTTCCTACAGTTTTCTTGATCTTGTCCACCTCCTCTTGCAAGAAATGAATGCTGCCTCTTTGATATTGACAAGAATTGAATGCAAAGAATGAAAAAGTCAATATTAACAGCACTTTTAAATATGACATGAAAAAAATTAAACTATTATATGCCGCAACGAAACACATAGAAGATCAAACCCCAACAAAACTTTCCCCTACATTCTCCTTTAGAATAATTTTATTAACCTTGAACCTTATTGTTTTAAAATTTTTAAAAGGTGATTCATGGTCTGGCTCCGATGTATCTCAGTAAATTTAATAAAAATGCATTTAAAAACCATTGGCCAATCATTTAAGATCGCCTGACTTTCAGTTACTTAGTGTTCCTGCAGTTATGGCCAAAATCAACACAGGGTGTCAAAGCTATGAGGCCAAGTGAGTCCTATTACACTTAAACTGGTCCCAAAAAAGTCCAGCGGCCCAGAACATAACCCTTGGAAGTGAGTCCATCCTTCTCTCATCACAATGCCCCTACTAAAATATTTCCATTCAAAACAGTCCTTCAGAAACGCTCAAACCGAAAAAAAGCTTTGCACCTCCCTGTCACTGATATACCTGAGTACCTCCCCAACCTCTCGTATGATGACTCCATTGGTGCTTTCAAAGGAATCCCCAAATTATTTACCTTTTTAGACTGGCCTATTAATCATTATTTTCTTCTTTTGTATGATTGTATTTTGAATTGTTGTTTCTAAAAAGTTAGATTTAAAGCATCTGTATAATTTTATGTTGTTTATTATGAAATATAGATATTTGTTTTTTTAATTATTATTTAATTTGTAATTCACATTTTAAATTTATCACTCACTTATTTAATAATATGCACAATAATATTATTCTTGGTTTTAAATTATCATCATCATCATCATCATGATCAACATCATCATCATATTTGCCCGAGAGCCATCCTACTTCAGTCCACATTCTCTCATTCAAATGACAATTAGGGTAACAGCTGAAGTGAATCTCACCTTTCAGTAACTGAAGATGACAATTCTTCCAACTTTTCCTAAAAGAAGTTAGTAGACATGATTGCATTAATTCACTTGTCAAATATTTCATGGAAAATTTCTCTCTATATGGTATATGTATATCACATGACCCTAGCATTACCATTAAAACAGGCAAAAATAATACAGAGCTATGTTAAAATGGTTCCAAGGACACATGAAAAAAAAAATGCAGCAAATATAAGTCTGAGCAAATCTAAAATGTAGCTAGGACACTGGGTATAAAATTTAATGCTCTCAATCTTTGATCAAAATCACATTTCAAACTAATTTCAACAGTTCTATAACAAAGATTTACTGTGTCCTGTAAGGCAGTTTGGAGTGACTTCTAAGCTTTACACATTTTTCTTTTTTTAAGATACCTACAATCATTATTATTTTCTCTCACTACAGTGTCCCTAATTTAAGCACTACCATGTTAAATACTTTGACTATTAAAATAACATGATTTTTAAAATATAACATTTTAACATCAATGTTCACTTGTAAACAGGTTTAAGAATCTGTTGAAATGTCAGGGGTATGGAATGGTCTATCAAAAATGATGAGTCTTGAAATATATTAACGCAGTCTCAAATTCTCACAATTTAAAGTTAGTGTCTCGGAATTTGCGCTCACTAGAATTTGGACCATCTCGGAGACTCAAATTTTGAATACAGTATTTGAGTCTCAATTAGTCTTGCAAATTGTTGAGCAAGAAAAGAAAGGTTCTACTCTATTTCCATTAGAAGCAATGAACAACAAACACATGCATGAAGAATAACAACCTCCTTTTTGCTACTATGGACTTGAAAACTGTTCAGCACTCAGAACCTCCAAGAGTCTCAGGCTTGGATGTTTTCTACTAGATAAAATCTCGGGCTCGGAAATTATAGAAACAATGAAGTCTCACTCTTGGATTTTAAATCAAGGGTCTCGCAGTCTCGCAAAGTCTTGAATTTACCATTCTATACCCCTAAATATTGCATTATTGATATTAAGGAATTTAGGGTAAACAAAATTCTTCTAATTTAAAGCTATTTTTACTAAAGTGAAATGGTCTGTCCTTATATTTGTCCCTGCTTATTAAGTGGCATTTTTTGAAGTTACCTTTAAGGTGTTCATTTCTTCCTTCTGATATTCCAACTGGTCCTTAAGTTCTTCATTCTTTTTACTGCAGATCAGATCAGAGATAAAAGGTACAGTTCATATTAACAATTTGGTGATAGTAAATTGAAAGGAAATTAACAAGGATAATATTGGATTTGGAAACATAATTATAGCACATGCAGTTAACACACAGGATTCTCACAGGTGCTTAATTAGCCAGATAAGTGTCTAACACTTTTCCTACCGGTCAACATCCCACATCGAAAAACTAAATAGCTATGGATTGACAATGTAGTAATTGATCAGGTTGAATGAGAATGATGTATTATTCAGTGAGTGACACAGGCATACTCGTAAAAAGGAAATCCGATTGCTCCCATCAGGAGTTGAACCTATATGTAAGACCTTCCGGTTACTAGTTTGGATACTCTACCACTGAGCTACACGAGACTCGTGGGTGCTAAGGCCACTAGGTTCATGGGACAAACATCCTGCATACTGCTAGGATTGGAATGTCCATGGCAATACATGTGCCATATGCACAATGGAAAAATATATATTTTAAGCCTGGTGAATGAATAAGAGTAATATATTACTCAGTCCGCTGGCCCTATGCGCCACCTTGGCACCAGGGGACAAGTAAAAAAATTACTCAGTGACTAACACAGGCATACTTGCAAAAAGGAAATCTGAGTGCTCTTATCACAAGTCGAACCCAAGACCTTCCAATTACTATTTCAGACGCACTACCACTGAGCTACAGTACTAGTGGTTATGTAGTTGCGTTATTTATAGCACTTCATCTAACTTCAGCTAGTGTATCTTATGATAGCACATGTTCACTGAACCTTAAGACACAACACAATTTTCACTATACATCTTTTAAATTCAAACTGGATTAAAGGAACTTAGCTAGTATAGTAAAAACAACTTAAGGAACTTTAAAAAATCCAACGTTCTTAAAGTGCAATCAGTTACAACAAACTTGGCAAACAACTGAGTCAAATGTAATAAACAAATGGAACTATGAATTCAAAATAATGAATTTTAACAGTACACCATGCTGATTTTTATCATTTTGGTACACTATATGAATTACCTGATTGTGTTAAGGTTCAGTTTTAGACTGTCATTCTCAGTTGTTAGCTCCTTGGACTTGGACACTTGCTAAAAACATGTAATGTGTTTTCAGTCATCAATGAAAGTACAAGTAATATAATTATTTTGTTATGTGTTTTTAACAAAACATCTAACAAAACATGATGCCACTTGTAATTACAGCAATTGTAGCCAAAGTTATGTATTAAAATTTAATACATAATTAATAATGTGCCGCTTAATGTTCAAACTTACTAGTTTAGTAAATGCATCTTCTCGCATCTTAATCAACTGTAGCTGCCTTTCTGTGTCTTCTTTTTCCATTTTCAATAACTTGTTGGTGTCATTGAGAGAAGAGAGTTGGCTACATATTGAAATGCGAAAAAGATTTCAAGAAAAGAGATAAATTGAACTTTTAATTAGTAAATCATAATAGAAAACATCTCAGCAATTCAGACTGTGAGGCTGTTAAAGTTACCTTTGCAAGTCTTCACAATGGCTTTTAGCATTTGCAATCTTTAACAAAAGATCTCCATTCCAACTTTTTAAGCCTGCCATCTGGAAAATTTAAGTGATTGTAGTTTCTTTTAAAAATAATAACATTGTAAACCGAAATAATTAGCTTAGTCATAGGACCTCTTAATTAACCATAAAGTTGAAGCTTAAGTTAGACAGCCAGTCAGTCTGATTTAGTCAGCCTGCCAGTCAATCAGTCAGTCATGCATCCAGACCGTTAGACAGGTGCAATTAAGGCAGTCAGTCCCAATGAAGTAAGTCACTGTCTTTCAGCAAGTCAATCAGTCAGTGACAGTCAATCAGCCAGTCAGTCATTCAAGTCATTCATTATAAAGTCTAGACTAGTGTTTGTTACTGTCAGCAAGACTTTTCCTTCCTAAGATGGATATCCAGCCAATTGTCGAATGATTACCTCTTCAGTGAAGCCTGACATACTTTCTTGTTGATTAACCATCTCTTTTGACTTCTGCTCCATGGAACTAGTGAACTCTTCAAGTTTCTGAAATGCCTCCTTCACATGGGCTGACTCCTCCTTGAGGAGATCATTAACCTAAAAAAATACAGTTTGTTATAAAAAAATTCTATTATAGTAAGTTACATTTATTACTTTAATCCCAAAAATATTCTGCCACAGAAACTTTAGGATTAAAAAAGTCTTTATTGGAGCTTTAACATAAAATACACAGGAGCCAAAAATTGTAAGTTTGAACATTTCCATAGAACTTTAATAAAAGTAAGTTATTTTTAAGTTAGTAGATTATGAAAATCAACAATGGCTAACACTTTAACTGCAGTGTTGCATCTTCCGCATTTCTAACCATTTTCAAACAAAGCCTCTCATGAATTTCCCTTTGCAGTCTCTGGTCCTGCTCTGCTTTGTCTTTCAGCACATGTTGCTGTTCTTTCAATAGGTTATTGTAGCTCTGTTGTTGGTGCTGGACTTCCTCTTCCAGAACAATCACTTTTCCACACTGAATGTCTCGCTCCTACAAAAAAATTATTTACTTTTATTAAATGAAGGGTTTTTTAAGTACATAGCTGACCTAATTTAGTGCATTTCTGATCGTGTTTTGTTGTTTTAGCTCAGATTCAACAGAGTTTCTGTAATGTGGTCTTGAATTCCTTCATGAAACAGAGGAGCAATGTTTCCTGAAGAAATTCAACTCCACAGGCAAAAACTCCAGTAAAACTGTGCTAAAACAACAAAACACAATAATATTGAAATGCACTATAGGTCAGTCATGCACTGAGCCTTCAATTATTGATCATATTTTACATACTTATAATTAAATTTCATTATTACAATGCCACTACAATTCCTTTAAAATATATTTATTTAATACATTTAAAATTTGTTTCAATAGGTTCTTGCTTATGCACTTGGTGAATGTTAACATTACCCCACATATAGTCTACAGCTGTGTGTGGTAAACAAAATTAATGGGATTCCAAGTACACAAAAATATATTTTAGCAAGGTTGAATTCTTAGAATGTTCACTTCAGTTGCCAGTTTGACACATTCTGTATATTTGACAAAATACCTTTTTCCCCTTTTCTAACTTACCATTCTGAGCTGTATAATCTCCTGGCTCAGTTTATCTTGATTGTTCTTTGCTTCTTCTGTAGCTTTCATGCTCTCTGATAACTGATGTTTAACAACTGCCTGTTCTTGAAGAATTTTCTGATAATCCTAAAACAAAAAACAAATGAAAGCAAAAAGTTTACAGTGTGACTACTATTACCAGGGTCACTTTAAACTAGCCAATCAGATCACATAATATATAATGATACGAACAGTGAATAATTCCAAAATTTAGGGTTTTAACTGTTATTTTCCGTCTACTTGTGATTGGCTCAATCGGCTTTGGTTAAATTCATTGTTCTTGTGCTGCAATCTGATTGGCCAGTTTTGTTTAAGTGACCCTGGTAACAGTAGTCGCACTGTAATACTGTAGGTTGCATAAATATAATTTACAAATCAAGGTAATATTTAGCACCCTATAACAATCATCACCCCAAACAGTGAAACAACAAAATCTAATGCTTTGATCCATGGTATACATATTAAGGTAAATTTCATGCAGATCCTTTGCATCCAGTCTGGCTTAAAAGATGGAGATGGTTTTAAGAGAGAGGTCTGAAATCTAGTCAAAAAGAGAACCCAGGGGAAAACCTTCACAGCATGGACGAGAACCAAAAACAAACTCAACCTATTGTGAGCCTAGCTAGGCATATAAAGAAGAGAATGCTGCAGCGCTCCCAGCTTTAAAAGTTATGCAATTATATGTCGCCAATGATGACAGTCACCTTGTTAAGCTGATCTAGCTGTATAGTAACATCACTCTTGTAGGAAGTATGTTCGTCCACATTGCTCCTTAAAGAACCCAACTCTTTTCTCAGTCCATTGTTCACCTATAAATTTGCCAAAGTATATACATGCAGTCAATCAAAATAAACCAAATGTCTTTGTTAAAATATTCAAAAACAAAACAACATTTTTTTAATTTTCCAGACATGTTTTGATGGTACATCTGCCATTGTCAGTGTGATGGTTATGAAACAAGTGTTGAATTTTTATAGCGTGCAAATCACAATGTATACATTACATTACATTACATTACATAATATTACGTTACATGGATTCAAAGTTGCAACGAACTAAGATGCACGCGAACCTAACCAAAATGACTGTAAGCCAAGTTGCCTACAACGAGAGTGTCAAATTAATGTGTTTGACCTGCTGATTGAGGTGAGGGCTTTTCACATTTTACAGATATATGTACATATATTAGATTCTTTAAGCTTAACTTTAAATTTTAATTAGTAGCTGCAGAATCTAAAATTTTGAGACACTAATTAAGTAACAACTCTAAATTGATGAAACTGCTGGAAATGAATGACAGCCAATGTCACAAATGTTTGCAAACAAGTAATCATGACAATAAGAAGAAACACGTACTGTCTAGCAGACAAAAAGACAGACAACATAAAGTACCTCTTGTAGTCTGTCATTATCTTGCTGAAGAGTAGCAACATAAGATGTTGTCTTCTCAAGAACAGCTTTCTTTTTTTGTGCCTCTGTTTGCAAGGCATTGTGTGTTGCAGTCAATATTCTTAGTGCCTTGTCTAAATCATTCACCCTGCAAGAAAACAGCAAATGTTCAACTGCTCAATCCCGATTTGATTTATTTTGTAAATTATTGTAATTAATGTAATTTAACAGGGAAGAGCAATCCAGTGGATCTGTTAATAAACCATAACTGTTATTATTATTATTATTATTATTATTATTATTATTATTATCATTATTATTATCATTCTTACGGCAGTTAAAACTTCTGGATGCCCAGATATCCGAAACAATGATTGGGCGGCCAGCCGTAGCCAATCAATGCAACAACCAAAGTCCTTACAATTAAAATCCCAACTCCTAATCATAAAGATCCTAGTAATTAAATTCTAAAACTATTTACTATCCATAAAATCCTCAATCTAAATACTAAAACTTCTGTTCCTCATGATGGAAACACTTAAAAAAAAAAAATAAATAAATAAAAAAGTATAATAAAATGCCTAATGTCCATTGTTTCAAAAGCTTAAAGCGCCTCGCAATATTGAGTGAGCTTGTGATGACTGATTTCTGTATCTGCAGAGCTATTGTTATTATTATTATGTAAGTTACTCTTGACTAGTACCAGAAACATACAAGATTCTTAATGTAGTCGCTATGTTATAATAGGATGAAACCTGATAATAATGTTTTATTTACAACATTCTGTCCAAAGATTTAAAGTGTAAATGTTAGTGACAACATAATTTTTGTCTTATAAAAGCTAATAAAACAAATAAGCCTAGAGTGAACCAGACTCCCACGATATGACAAAATCAACTGATTTACCACACAACCACTGTCAGTATTAATATTATTATTTAAAACTGAGTGCTCAGTAAAGAAAACAATGCGTTTATGAGGTTTAACTTTAATCATAAACCACAGAAGTGCACTGTGGACCCATCTTCAAGAAGTGAATGTGCAATATTTCAATATTTTATCCCTAAGGATTTTCATCTCCTCGCTGGTTCTTCTTCAACACGAACAATACTAGCTGGCAAAAAAGACTACATAGTAACTACTTTGGGAAGCTTAAACACAATATGAGCTTTGCTTTCTTTAGCAAGCAGAACCACTACATGAAAGTGCTTAATATATGTGAACAACCTTGAACTTTACCCAGAAAATAAATTATAGTGATTTGACTTGAAAAACACCCAAAGTGACTTTAAATGTCATACTTCACTGCCTTCGTTTCATTGTTTCCAAAGGAATGACCTTAAGGACAGTGCCTACTTTTGTTACTGTGCATACACTCTATGCATCTCAAGATACTCAGGTTTCCTATGGGCATAGATGCCTAGCTACTAAATACAGGGATATTATATTTTTGCGTGGTTTATAACTATGTGGAGAAAGCAGAACTTAGCAAGTGCTCTTGGTACCCAAAAAGAAAATTGGCGGTAACCATGTATTTTACAGAGATAATAAAATTTGGAAAACAATACCAAACATTTCTTTGTAATTTACTGCATTTTAGAATAATAATTGTCGCTTGATTATCTCAGCAATACCCCCCAATTTTCTTTCTGGATTCCAGTAGCCCATACTAGTCATAAACTGTGCAAAAATACTTCTGTATTAGGAGGCACTGTCTTTAAACTAAGCTTCCATTTCTTTTGTTTTTGCTGTTTTACAAACATGAACACTGTCTGGACTTTTGGGCCTTGTACAGTAGCATTAGTACAGTAAGCTTTTGTAACTATGATCCAAACAGACTAGTCCCTCAACCAACTGGTAAAACATGAGTCTGGGTTGGAACATCTGCTTGAACTGAACAATGTATGCAGAGAAGAAGGTGAAACAGATTTAAAACACTCTTCTTTTAAAGACAGAATAGCTATAAGCTCATAATCACTGGGAATGTTCCTCAATCTTGAAAGGAAATTTATTAATAAATTAAAGTAATTGTGAAGATTTTATGGTCATGCAAACTTACAGCCTATTGTATTTGAAAGGAAATTTAATAATAAATTAAAGTAATAAATATTGTGAAGATTTTATGGTCATGCAGTTTTATAGCCTAATGTATTTGACTAATTATTAAAAAAATATCTACTGTGTCCTTGTAGACAAACATGTATCAGGGGAGGTATGAGTCTCAGAGTAAAAAAACAAACAAAGTATTTTTAACAAACAAACAGTGAAAAAAGCATGTGATACATGACTGTACGGGAAAATCCAGCCTGCAAAATATTAATTTTTATTAACTTAATTACATAGCAAAAAAACATTGTTAGTCAAAATTCATGGCTTCCCCAAACACATGCCTTATAAGGAACTCCTCTCGATTCTTCAAGCTTTCTGATTTAAAAAACTCCAGGGTTTTCTTTTCCATTGTTAGACAGTCAACCTCTTGTTGAAGTCCCTTAAGGGATAAATTGGTTGAAAGAGAATTTATAAGTATTGAGAATTATAATAAATTAAGCTAGCTGGCCAATAAATGAAACAATCACTTAAAACAAAGATAAAATAAGAACATTTTAACACCACAGACAAAACCCTTTTGCTCAGGGGTCATGGATGGTAATGAAGGAGTATCTGGTGGATTGTAGATCCTGCCTATTTAGTAAGTTAGTAATGTTGTAGATGCTGATGAGTGGATTGATTCTATATTTGACATTTATAGATTCTGAAATCCGGGTTCTAGTAGACTCTCAGATTCCTGATCATTAGCACAGAATTGCAATCACTGAAACTCATTGGCTGAAAAAAGGCTGGGGTGGTTTATGATGCTCTGTGTGCTTAACCACACTAACAAAGGGTTCTTTGATGGGTTGGGGGGGGGGGGGGGGGGAAGCTGTTTCCAGTTGATAAGAGCTGGTGAAACAGTCTGACCAGCATCTTTCTACTAGCAATCAATTAGCCTTTTCCGGCTTTTGTCGTCTGCTCTCACAGTCCAGCAATTGATCAATATGCAAAGAAATTATTTCTAACTGGTCTGATCTGAGTGGCTTTCCACAAGACCAGTTTAAAGTCTTCCTAAACTTCGACATTCAGATTAGACAGGAAAACCAACATGTTAGTAAAGAGGAAATATCCAGGATTTAAGTAGCTGGCATAAATAATCTTAATAGAGCCCAAAATATGTGTTCTATCTTGAGACTAAACTATTCACTATTGAAAACAACCCTATATTTTGGCATCCTTGGTTTGAGCAAAAAGCTTTCTATAATTAAGACATTCTAGACGTAAACAGCAACTTTCTTACTTTTGAAGATATTTTTCAAAATAAGTTTCAGAACAAAACAATTAATTTATCTGCAGCCATTCACTTTTCCAGCTGTTGCCAACTGAGCACATGTTTATGGCATGCAATTTAACAATGTCCTTTTATTCAGAAACTTTATCTAATGGTTTAAGGTTACTCTATACCTTCAGAGGTGTCTTGCGTTTAAGCGATGTAGCGTGTCCAGTTTAAACTGTAGATACCTGAACCCCTATATCAAATTAAAGCTTATAGACCTGGTTATTAAACTGTACCAAGAATTTTGAAATAAAATTAATTGTCGAATTTTTCACAACCTCTAAATGCGAGCGTCCAAATTACCTTTTTAAAGCTACAAGTCAAAGCGAATTTTGTTTTTCGCTAATTTCATTTGCTCCTCAGTTTCCGGACTGGAGGAGCTAAAAAAAAGTGTATGCGTTTTGCCATATTCAATCGCAATGAAAAGTTATAGAGCATTTTCGAAATGGGAAGAAAAAATATGGAGTGATCGTACAAAAATCGCTCTCGGAGAAAAATATTTCGAAAGAAAAAATTTGCAGACACGTTTTTGTTGTTTATATGTTAAACTAGCTACTGTCCAAATTTGAAGGCAAACTAACAAATTCCTTTTGAGTTTTAGCTCTTTGAAGTGGCTCCTCCAAGTGAATAAATTGATTTGAGAAAACAGCACTAAAAATTCGGCAATTCATTTTATTTCAAAATTCTTGGTTTAGTTTGATAGCCAGCTCTATAAGTTTTAATTTGATATAAGGGTACAGGTATTTACGGTTTAAACCGGACGCGAGACACCTCTGAAGGTATAGGGTAACCTTAATATAAATTGTAAATAATACCGATATTTATCTTACATGCAAACAAATAACCCGCAACCTTATTCCTCACATCCCTCAATTAAACGAACACACAAGGCACCGACTACGCTTATTTGTCATTCTTTAAAAGCATAATTTTTAATGTCTTTGCCTGTAAGTGCGTTGACAAGAAGCCAATAATATTGTAAAAGAATTTCAAAGCAAGATCTTATTGCAGTGGAAAATTGAGAAATGTGCTCTTCTATATTATCTAATTCATTCTTGTCCCAGAACGTTAAGTAGTTTGCAATGTTATGAACTGTTATTAAACTTGTATCTCATTCCGAACGATTTTTTTCCTGTCTACTACATTTATTTATAACCTTGTAAGTCATAATGTACTGTTAGCCATTGTTGTTGTTGTGTTGAGATTCCAATCAAAAAAGAAACACCATTGAATCAGTACACATTTACAAGGGACAATAAATTAATATACAGTGTACCCTGCTAGCAGGGCGTTTCTTTCTGGCAAGTCATTTAGCATATATGAAGTCATTCGCGCCTCTAGTATTTTTCGTAGTCAGCTTGTTTACTTCCCCGAGTAAACAATCTGACTACGCAAAATACTAAAGATGCATTTACATCTTCATACATGCTAAAAGACTTGCCAGATAGAAACGCTCTGCTAGCAGGGTACAATAAATATATTATTATCCCTGATTATTAGCAACATCATAGAACTCTGATTTGTTTTAATTACCTCTTGCTCTATGCCAATGCTTTTGAGTTGCCCTCGCAAGAAGCATATCTCACTTTCACCTTCTGCAAGTTTTCCTGCCTGGTTCTGTTTTAAAACCAGAAAAATTCTTATTCAATGTACTTATTATAAATTCAAGTTAGTACTTTATGATTAAAAACTGAAGATGACAGGAGAGCTGTCAAAACATGTCTTTAAAAATCAAAACTGTTGCTGTTTTTAAGAACAATTATTGATTGAAATTAAAATAACATAATCTAAGGTATGAACCAATAATTACCGGTATTGACTTTATGCATGCGCATGCTACCAGTAAAGTTATAATATTATTGCGCATACAAGTGCCTCCATTTGAATTGCGTATTCTAAGAATTGCCTATTCTAATGGTTTTCTTCCACAGTGAAGAAGGGTTATGAACCCAAAACGCCTGCGCTTTTTAAACATTTGACACTTTTCGATATTTATTATAATATCAATCTTACCAGTAATATAAGGTAATGCAATGCTAATGTACTGCAGCATAACACATAACATAACATATCATAACATCACCTACCATAACATAACATAACGTAACATAACGTAACATACGTACACGTTCATGTAATGTAATATTTACCTGAACCATAATGTAATGTAAACATAATATAACTATATACTACATTTATTTTCCTCCACCATTCTGGTCTCAGGTTGAACCAGGGTGTATCTGGTATTCAAGCTACACTGTAATAACAATGCCAAGAAATATGGGTGAGCTAGCACCATCGCCCCACATAGTGTACTGGGTAAAGACTAATGGACTAAAGATCTGAGAGTTGTGAGTTGCCTTCAAATCCTGGTGAGTGTCAACATGTGATGTTGCAGGGGGGGGGGGGGGGCATGTACAAATGGACCGTAGAGTAGGTTTAGTGTCAAGACAGGGAGATGAGGATAAGGGAAGGCAGGTTAGGGTTGGGAAAGTTTAGCTTAGGGCTAGTGATACCTCCCAAAAACCAAACCCCACCTTTTATCTTACATAATTTTATAATAGAGCAGTTTTCAGTTGAGTGTCGTAAAACCAAAACCAGAGTAATAACTCTGACCAATTGCAAATGAGCAACCAACAAACCAGAACTCAGAGCATTAATACATGTAACTGGAGGCAAGCCCAGGAAAAGGTGTGCCAGCAATTAAGTCACGATTGGTTTTGGTTTTGGTTCCCATTGGTCGAGAAAGTAGTGCGAGGTTTGCCAACCAATCACAGAGTGGTATAAAGTAAAACCCAAGTAGAGGCATAATATTACTTTTGACACTCAGTTGAAAACCGCTCTATTTGACAACTGATTCAACTAGGATCAGTACATATTTTACCAGGTTGATAACATCTTTGACCTAAACTGGATTCCAACAAAAATACTAAGTTACTAAAGGTGCACTCCGCACCACTTATTACAATTCTAAAGCAGCAAAAAGATACTTGCCTGTATGGTTAGATGAGCTTCTCTGAGCTTTTCTAATAATAACATTCTCTTAGTTTCACTCTCATCAAGTGAGCTTTTTAAACTCCTTTCATAAAAGCTTGAAGAATTGATAGGACTTCCTAAGGAGTTCAATTCATGACTTGAGAACGATGAGTTATTTTTCATTTCATTTGATTCACTGTCCAATCCCAAGGTTGAATACCCTGATGCTGCACCATTCTGCATTGCATCAACACTTTGAGGATAAACTTTAGATGAATACCCACTATCTGTGATTTGAACCAGACCATTCTTGCTTCCATGCTGCTTCACCCAATGGTTTGAAAGTGAGTTTAAACCATCAGAGTTTGGTGAGAAGTCTACTGGTAAATTGAGAGCTTTTCTCAGAGCTCTTACTTCAACACCAGTGTTACTATAACAATGAGAATCATCCTGCAAGAAAATCATGGTGAATGTATTATTATGTATACAGTTCAAAATATGAACACCTAATAGTCAAGATTTTAGCCACAACATATAGGTTACCCAGCTGGCTGTTACATCATGACACATAGTAAGAGGCCACCTCCTGATGTTAGACTCAAGAAATTAAAATAATTTGTTGTGCACACAAAGCTAGGGATTAGCACCTAGTTATTCTCAACCTGTTGTGTGATTACTATGAAAACTGAGTTTATAGTAAAATTCAAGTCAAGCCAATTTCAAAATATAACTTAAAATAATTTCCTCCCATAAATAACTATCTATTGACAAAACAAATTTCTCTGAACAAACAAAAGCCAAACTTTGTTAATGATTATTGGTTGCCATAGCAACACTGTAGCGTACCAGCTACCTTACTTTTCTTGAAAATTATATTTAATTGTTTTATATTTTCCTTTTCTAATTTTTTTTTATTGAAATGTTGGACAAAAGATTTAGTGACAATGAAAATTCCTGGGAAATGGAAACAGTGTCACCTGTACAAATAATATTATGAAGTCTGTAAGCTTACATATTAACCAAAAGGATTAACACTAAGCTTAAAAATCATCTGCAAGGACTGAGAAAATGGAGTCTTTTATAAGACTTGAATTTGGTTCTATTACTATAGAAGAAATGCTCCGTCTACAAACCAAACTAGAAAGAATCAACTTGATATATATTAAGCCATGAATTTTTAATGAGGCGACAAAGACTGTGGATTGTTTTCCCTATAAAATGTAAACAAGCCATCGAAAGCACGCCGCAAAAGCGAATTGAAATAATTTGAAGCAAACGCCAGCAAACTTTAAGCTTCCAAAATTTGCGGAGATTGTAGCGTAGATAAAACAGTTCGGAAGAAAACCCAATTTTGGCATTGTATTAAACAGGTCTATCAAACGGTTAATAATAAATGATCGAGTCACTGGTACAGTATTAAATAAAGAACAGAAGCATGCAGGCGAATTGTGCTCACTTTGACGACAACAACATGCCAGAATTTCATTTTCTCAAAACATAAATAACACTACCACGAGAAGAATAAAATCCATGCAAGGTTTAATTTGGATTCGTTCATCATGTAATAGCGCTTACCTCCAAGTTAGGATGTGTGTTTGTAGCACTTAGCTTGAGCGCGCCATTGTTGACAAAGTGAGGGGTCTTGAAAGACGAGTATGAATTGTGCACTCGAGTGCGCGTGGGTAAATTTGAAAACCTGCTCTCGGCTACATTGCTCCTGCTACAAAACAGTTCATCAGGGTTCATTATTGGCTTGTATCATGTCCATCGAATACGCTTCGGCTTGTAGCTTCCAGATTTGCTGACTGTCCACGTTATTATACTTTCACCTTTCCAGTTGTCATTAAAATCATACAGAGTAGCTCATACACGACAGGCCCTCAAGTTGTTTTTGCACCATCAATTGAAAACGAAATAAAGTGCAAAGATGATTCATGTTGTCAAGAAAAGAAATTCTTCGCCACGACACTGTTTCTTCAGACAAAAGGACAAGGGCTAGGGGTCTGTAATGAATATCCGTGGCACCGACTCACAGTTTATCACAAGTAACACAGGCACCCCAAGCTTAATCTAGATTTTTGAGGAATCTTCGCTGTTAAGAAAAAATTCATGGCGTTGCGTTGCTTTTTAACTACTTCTCCTGAATGATTGAGCTACTTTCCGTCAGCAGGCAATAAACAGACTGAGGAGTATTATAATTAAAATAGTTTTAAAAGCAACAAAATGTACTTGAAGGACCTGTGCGCCACGGCCAAGGATCAAACTCCCCACCCCACTGTGCACAGTGACTTTTTGTTGCTTTCTCTAAGGCGCTCGATCCAAACGGGAGGTTTTCGAGGCAAGATAGAAATTTTAAAATAACAATAATCCAGGTTTTATTTGCCGTTCCTCCGTCAAGGTAAAATGGTTGTTATTCATCGTTGTTATATGAAAAGGGAATTCTTCTCCTCACTGAAATAAGAATGACCTTTTTCTCGACACCCGATAAAAATCACCTTCGAGACTGCACACAAAAATCACCAAGAAACGAAGTTCACCTTTTGCTTAACACATCAGCTGGATGCTTATGAATTGTTTGCACGTTTAGCTTGATCATTATGCCCGCTTCTGTAAGAATTAGCGAAGAGCAACTCAACCATCTGGTTTCGCTGGCGAAGCACGACTACTCCATAACCGGACGTGTTTTTATCAAAAACCACGAAAACGCTTGCAAATGGGTGCAGCGCTGGTGTGCATTATACCAAAATTTTTTGTTCTACTTCGAAAGTGAAGATTCTACAAAACTTTCAGGAGCTATTTACTTGGAGCATTCCATTTGTGAGAGATTCTGCTTGACTAACCTAAAGGACAGCGAAAATCAGGTATGTTTTTGTATTTTGTATTTGAATTCATTTTACTAAGACTGACCGTCGCATTAAAAAGGCATTATTTTGTTTTCTTTCGGCTTCATTGTTGTCTCCTTTCAGAGATCTAGGTACAGTTTATATTTTTTGTTCGATTGTGAATTTGTTTGCAGATCACAGAGCTTTTTCGTCAAATTTATAAGATTCAAAATAAAGGAATATAAAAGAACCTCTTAAAAGGGGCGAACCAATTTGGTTTCGTTCCACCTTGCCACTGAATTGAAGTGATGTACGGTTGGCTTTTGTTTTGATTCGTGAGTGGAAGGCAGACTTGCTTCAGACATTTGTTTTTGCAATCTAAATATTTCTCTTCAAACCCGTTTTTGATATTACAGGAAATACCGAGTTCAAGTACTGTGTGGGCGAAATGGTGTGCATTTTTAGCTCGTGTCTAAATTTGTCAACAACATGCAAAAATCCCCAATTTTTTATTGATATAAGTCAGCCCCAGTGCCGACCTTATAGATGATTTTGGAGGGTCAACATCACTGTCGTTGATCTTTAATTTCGCATGAATAATTCTTAAGGTTTTAACTTCATTCTGTCGTTTTCTTAGTAATATGTTTTTCACATATCGACGTTTTCTAGGCCTATAACTCTGTGTTGACATTTGCAAATGGCTTGAAAACAAGAAGAGAGATAATTGCAATCGATTATTTATTATTCATACATAAAGTGAACAAATATGTTTTGCACTTCCCTGTGTGGTCTTTGAGGTTGAATATATTTTGTTCGAGTTCAGTGTGGTGCACAAATTTGAATAAGGAATTTATTAAGGTTCTGCGAGTAGCTTTCACAGTCACTCCATAAAAGTCAATGTTCAGTCACCTATTATTCAGAACTTTTTCTTCCTCAAGTATCTTGCCCAACTTTTTGAAAAATTTGTTCTTTTATTAAAATAATATTAATCTCACTTTGTAATATGTTGAAGGCCAAGTTGAAATCTATAGCATCTCCAGACGAGTTAATTTTACATAATTTTAAAATTACTAAATGGGCCTTTCTTATTTTTCTTTAAATGGTATAGCTCAGCCAATCAGAGGTTAACATTTCTAACAATTCTGTCTGGGAAGTATTTCATGATTCAAACAAGTTTTCCTGTGAAAAAAAGATCTAGTTCTTTTACTGCAAAAAGTGGTTATTTTTTATACTGTTTCTTTATTGACAAAACCTAGCCTTTTAACTTGGGAGAACCAACTATTAAATATTAATAGTAATATAGCTGGGTGGCAAATGGTCCTTCAAAGGTATGTCTTGCAAAATTTTAGATAATTTTGTTGGTCTGGCACTACCATTTTCGTGTCTCGTGCCGGGCAGGAGTCTTGATTTCATTTGCATGGCTAAGAAAGTCTTAGTTAGCAAACAAGAATGCCTGTCTCACCATCTTACAAAGTCCAAATTAATTATTCACCACCCCAGTAAAGATCATTCATGTTGTATTTATTCATGATTTTAATACCAATCTGCAAGTAACTGATTCGTAGAGTTACTGAGAGATCCAGTTGGCCAACTTACGTAGAGTAGATGATTCTATCACCTGGATTCATCTGGATTTAGGGGAATTGGATTATCTGTCCAATTCCATGACTTATGGACATACCCGATACTCTTCCTGAAGGGCCTTGAATATCTGGCTATAAAATGCAATGTACATTAGGTTCAATGTCACATTTGCCTTTCATTGTTCTACGCACTGCACATTTTGTAAAGTTTCCCTTCCTCCCTCCCTCCCTCCCTCCCTCCCTCCCTTCCTCCCTCCCTCCCTGTTGGAGGTATGTTGTATATATTCTCAATAAATTTGGGGCCACTTCTTAGGGATGGTTTTAGGTTAAGTCTGTGCAGCAACTTTCCCCACCAAGTTTCAATCAATAGTTTCTTTTTTCTGTGTTTTGACTCATTATCTACTGGTCAACAGTCTTGTCTGATCCAGCTCTTCTTGGAAGATGTGTAAAGCTGTATACAGCTGTTTCGACAAAGTTTGTCCAAATAAAGCGTAAAAGTGTATGTGACAATGCTGAAAGGTAGCGTGGGAAATACCCAATATATTTCAATAAAAGCTCAGAATCTATATTGCCCGCTATCTCAAGTCTTCGCTGTACGGTTGAGGCATTATGGATTCTGAGCTTTGATTGAAATTTATTTGGTAGTTCTCAGACTACCTTTCGGCATTGTTGTGTACGCTTTTACGTTTTTTTTTTGGACAACCTTTGTTGAAACAGCTGTATACATCTTTAATCACTCATTGTCACTGCAATTTGTTTTGATAATTTAAGCAAAATTTATCAAGCTTTGATTCTCTTTTTTTCTCTTTTGTTAATGGGGGAAATGTTAGATCCATGTGGTCGAGATAAATTATGGCAGACATAACTTCCCAAGAAAGCAAGCACAATTTTAATGCAAAAACCATTCTGTCAAAAGATATTGTCAGTAGCAGAATTAACAACTGGCTCATGCCATGAGAAAATATCGCTGTTGACAAAGTGATTGGCGGATAAATAAATAATAATAATTATTAACTAATAATTAATAATAATTAATAAATTTTATACTTGTGGTAGTGTATAGTTTCATTTATTGTGGGGAGGACGGGTATTCTTTTTCGTCTTTCCTCTGTGAATAACAAATAAACAAAACCTACAAACTTAGATGCCTGATTGTGGTTAAATCATAGCCCATGTGGGCTACATTTGAATTAAGTCATCATCTCATGATAAAAGATATGCCACATTCAATGGGATGCCTGAGGTATGCCTGACAGTTTTTATCTTGGATCAATAGAAGTTGTCACTAGTAAAAAGACACTTTCCAGGGATCAGTGATTATTAGACAAGTACAAGTACAAGTTAAGTTTTTGATCTGCCAATTTTTCTGAAGAAAAGATGTTAAAAACTTTGAAGGTGTATGGGGTATTGAGAAAAAGTACCTGGAAATGACAGGGGATATCCATAAAAAATGTTGTTGATCACACAGCTGGGTATTTTACAAGCATTTAGCATCTTTGTATTATAGGTAAAATGTGTCTACATCTTTGATATAAAAAGCTCTCTTTGTTTCAATAATTGCAGAACTGTTTTTGTATCAACATACCAACTGCAGATGGACAGCAGCAATTTATCCTAAGAACAAACACTGACCAGGAGTGTAGGGCATGGATTGATGCTATAACAAACTGCAGGTACGTTATCACTGGTTTAGAGAAAATTGAGAGAAAAGGAGAGCTACAAGTTGCCTCAGTCTGTAAATCACAGTTGTTGTTTTTACATCCAATCACATTTTGCATGCTGATTTGTTAACTTTGCGGTTTAATATGGCCACTTTGCCGGAAATGACAGAGGGCCAATATCAGTGTAGAATGTTATCTGTTAAAACCCTCTTTATTATGCAGCTGTGAAGTTCATATATTTGAACTGCACATGAAGGAATGAATAAATGACAGACCCGATTACCATTATGCTTACCCAACATATTCAAGTAGCTGCAAAGGAAAGCTGTGACTTCTTTATTATTATTTCTCCCTTTCTTTTCTTAATTTTCGTAATTTTAGTTGTTTTTAATGACCGATAAAATCCGCTTATACTTTTAATAAGAGTTGTTTTTTCATCATTAATTATGATAATTTATGATTTTTTATTACGAATGAGAATACTATTGTAACTTGATGAGATTTGTTTTTTTTTTCCTTTTTCTTCAAAAAAAAATTGTGCTTGAAAATAGTCTATTTTTTTAATCGAGAAGAATTGTAAATAGGTTTTAATAGCTCTGTTTTCTACTTTTAACTTGTAAATAACAATTTCCTTGGAATATTTTAATAAAGTCATTATTATTTTTTAATAAAAAAATTATAATTATTATTATTATTATTATTATTATTATTATTATTGATTTCCAATTATGTTATTGAATTTTATTGCATGCAACCATACTTGTACAGTACGCTTAGAGTCATGTTGATTGTAAAATTTATTTTATTATTCGTTATTCAATAAAAATATTATTATTATTAAAAAAATTATTGTTATTATTATTATCATTATTATTATTATTATTATTATTATTATTATTATTATTATTATTGCTTGAAAGTGATGTAAGGCTAAATTTTGTGAAAGAGATTGCTAAACATTGCATGGTGAATTATTATGATTGCACTGAATGTCTTACATGAGCTCACCCCTGGAGAACGCACCAGAGCTGTGTAATCAGTCTCTGGGGAACAACTCACAAAATTAATTAATTAATTAAATTACTTGCAAAAGTATATGTGGGTGGGATACCATTTGTGGACCAGTTTTGGCTTACTTTGTTTTTGGATTCTTTTCTTTTAATTAGTTTTGCTGAATTGCAATCAGAGAAAGAGGAACTGGAAAAGAAGTACATCCACATTACGCAGATACTGGAAAGTGAAAAGACTGCTAAATGGCAGTTACTTCAACAGTGTGAGGAGCAAGGCCAGTTAGTGGCCAGCCTGAAATCTGAGGTAAACAATCTTACTAATATCTTAAATTATACAAATTGTTAATAACAATAACTCTGCCCAACAAACTATGGAGGTAAACACAGTGCAATAAGTTTATAATGGACCTGATGCTAACTTTCTGGATATTTATATGCTGTGTGATGGTTTTACCCTTTAATCCGTAAGAGTGCTAATTGGCACATAATGCCATAACTCTGTCAATATTAGACAGATTTCGATGAATAATTGATACCAAGATGGTCTTGTGAAGATCTACCCATTAAAAGGATGAAAACTTAACCCCCTCCCATATGTGATGTGGTTGACTACCCCCATAACTTTTCAACTTTTTTCCCCAAGCAGGTGTGGGTCTCAAGACATCTCTCACATCAATGGACATGTTGAGAACTGCAAAATAAGCTATAGTTTAGGGGTATACCTAATATACACAAGGATTGGGATGTTTTTAACTTTTAAATTTTTACGTTTTAAGGCCATTTATCTCAAAGCCATAACTTTTCTCATTTTATAATTATATCAGTTATGAAATACACTCATTGAGTAGCTTTAAAATGGTATATTATACATACACGTTGAGTTTGTAGTCCTGGATCTGGACAAAATGTCGTTTTTCCTTAGGAGTTAAAGGGTTATATTGCGCTATCTCATGATAAAGGTTCTGCATTTCATACTTTTGGGATAAAAAATGCTGTCATTCTGGAATTTTGCAATGCAAGAGCTCTCAAATTCCCCTCATGCATTGAGTATGAAACAAAATTCAGCCATTTACCTGCTGACCAGCGAAATGTAGGCTCTGAAACGAGAAATGAGACTAGAATGTCACATTTGAATTCAGAGTCTGACTGTGATCCTTCAGTGATGAAGAAGGCAAAATTCTTTGTAGTGGTCAGCTGTGTACGTGGGTAAATTTCAAAAGGAATAAACTGTCAAATATCCATAATCTGTCTCTTCTGTTCAGTCATGTAACTCTATAGTATCTATTATCACACTTTGTTGTAAAGAAAAGTGCCTTTCCTAGCTTTTTTATGCCACTGAAGGTGTTCTTTTTACAAGTTACTAAATAAATCACTTTCACTTGGTACTGCCCCTGAACCCCACTAGAAGAATTGCTTCCTGGAAAATCTCACTCCACAGTGAAATCTGAACTTGAGAGCACTTGAATGCTATAGACTGAACACTGAAAAAGTGTGCTTTGGGGGTAAATCTTGCTCAAAATGGGAAAATTACAGCAATTACTCTGAGCACAACACAAAGCAGTTGCCATTGCTCCATCCCGTTTGCCCATAACAGTTACTATAACCATTCCTTGCATTCCTTATACAGTCGAACCTCCCTTTGTGACCACCTCTCGTAAGCGACCACCTCTCATTAGCGACCCCTTTTCCAAAATACCAAAAATTTTCAAGTCAAACCACTATAGATGGAACCTCTCATAAGCGACCACTTTTAGAGATGATTGTTTAAAATTTTCAGTTGTTTTTAACCTCCTGTACGCGACCACATGACACACAATCTGCTGTTTCTCTCACGGGCGGAAATTGAATAATGTATCGCTGTAACATATTGGCCCACATCACTGCAGCAGATGCCATATTAAAATCTCACAGCCGGTGCTACCGGAAGTGTCTCTCAAAACAATTGATAACATACACATGCACTATGGTGTACACTGAAATAAACTTTAATCAGGTTGAATCCCTTGTAGGAAAGAAACTCTCTTATCTTGTAAATGCATGTACATGCATGACCAGTGATGACTCTCTCAACCTTGTATTACTCAACAACGAAAAATTGTGGCAATAAAGAACGTCAACTGGATTATGTAACAATCAAACAAGCACGAAAATTTGTAGATGTTTTACGCTTGAAATGTAACATTGCAAAAATGCCATTTACTGTTTGCTCCTAAATCAGACAGTCTAAAGAAAAGTTATTACTGTGAGTTTCAATAAGCACTGGCAAAAGGGTTAGGTCTCCGCAATTACCATATGTAAATTACCCGAAATTTAGACCCCCTGTGGTCTGACCTCTGGTAAGCGACCACCTCCCGTAAGCGACCACATATCCTTGACATTATGGGTGGTCGCTTACAGGAGGTTTGACTGTATATTATTTATATTTGCTCAATAGAGCTGCTGCCTCATTGATTAATTTCAGATTGGCTTGCTTTTAATTAGCAGTATTTATATTCTTGAGTAAGAATGTAACATTTTATACAGGTTGGATCTCTTCGAAAACTAAAGGCAGCTGAGGCAAGAGACGAAGAAAGTGAGGAAATAAAAAACATCAAGAAGGTAATTAAATGCTATGGCTGCAATATTGATTTCTCAGGCTAAACTATTTCTAGTAGTCAAATTAAATTTTGAGATAAAATTAATGATGAAAAAAAGCGAAAAATTTATGCAATGTTTCAATGTCATCATAGCATCCTTGTCAAATCCATTTATATAGTAGTTTTATTGACCTTTTTTTATATTGAGAAAACTGCTATGATGACATCAAAATGTTGCATTACTTTTTTGCTATTTTTAAACTCTTTCTGAGGTGGAAAAGAACTTTGTTACTCTTACATGTATGAAAGGTTCAACTGTAGTACAATGATGGGCACAAGATAGACTATATGGGTTTGTCTTGATAGGTGGATTAAGCTCATGGTTACATAGTCCAGTCTTTGCTTGTCTTCATGTTGATGAACTATATTTGTTTGCCTCTGTGTTTTTTAGGTAAAACATGCTCAGTGAATTTTCTGGGTACATGTGATGTTAAACTGTACCAATGTTCAAGAGTTGTGTCAATTTCTTACACCTTTTGTAGAATTGTCTCAGTATACATACATGTGTTGATTTACTCAAAAAGAACAATATTTCATGAAAAAATTATGCTATTTTGCCATTGAACCTTGATTGAACTTGAGCCATCGGTGGAAACATGCTTTCATTGGAGTTACATTTTAAATATTATTTTGTTTGTTTTATTTTTTTACTGAGAGTTTCCCATTTACCAGGGTTCAAGTGATCAAGATACTAAAATAGTGTTTAAATAGAATTTAGTAAATTCTTATTAGCTTAACTTGCAAGCAAAACCTGTTCCCCTAAAGCAACATATTGTAGGCTCTTAGAAATGGTATTAAAAGTATACATTCTTTTCCCATCGAAAATCAGATTAAGTTTATGTTGTAGTACATATTTTAAACTGATAATGAATTTAAACAAGAATTTTGTGACATTATGAAAACTAATGCCCTAATGTCGAGCACTGAAAGTTATTCATTAACAATCCTCACACAAGTTGTGTATTAGTTAAACTCTGGAATTTTCAGACGCTAAAAAATGAAACTGCATTATACAAAATGTCCAGCATTAATTTTAAAAAAATGGATTGTACAGGTTGTACATGTGTTGAATAGAGATGATCAGCTTTCTGGCTAAATATTTATCCCACAACATTAAATTCTTCCATACACCTGACCTTTAGTTAATATGCTTAAGGTAATAATTTTATTTTCACTTTTGTACTGAAACAGGAAGTCCTCTAGGGTTTGAGAACTGACTTGCTCAATAATTATTAATCTATAAATACATGTACCATAACTGGCTTGTAAATTTGTCAACAAACTCAACTTGCAGCGGTAAAGATGGCACAATTTTTACATCAATCGCACAGTCCAGTCGTAACAGCCCCAAATGATAACAAAGAGGACGAAACCACTTAAATGAACTAAATGAATGAACCTGAAATCTTCTTTAATTAAATAAAAATGTGACAAGGCAATGACAAGGATAATTAATTTAGAAGTAAACAGTTTAAAACATAACTAAAGTACTAACTTGATAAACTTAAACAAAATCACTTCTTAACAGGTTCAAAGTCTCATTCGAGGCTGGCTTTGCCGACGTCGCTGGCACAGTATAGTACAAAATTACATTCGGTCTCCTCATGCAGAGAGCATGCGTCAGAGGAACTCGCTTTGTTTTCAGTTGGTGGAGACTGAGAGTGAATATGTACAATACCTCTCCACACTTGTGTCGTGTTTCTTCAGGCCTCTTAAAATGGCTGCAAGCTCCAAAAAGCCTCCATTAAGCCATGAAGAAGTCAGTTGTATCTTTCTTAATAGGTATTGTACTAAAACTAAATTCAGTAAGATAAATATTTTAAAAGTATTAAATCACTTAAATAGCGGGTAGCAATTTGGCAGTGTCAAGTATCTACCTACCTTAAGTGAAGTCTTTATTTTATCTTGTCTGCTAAAATATTTAACATCATATTGCTTATTGAAAACACTGTTAAACACTTGTCAAAAATGTTACAAACTGAACATTTTTTAATGACCCGTTTGGTTAATTGGCTAAACGGTTTGATCTACTCAACACCACCATTTTTACCACTACATTTGGTGGTCAGAGAGGCAGACTTTGGGTTAAACCTTTGGCTAAGTGCCTGACATATTTACACTAAATTTGTCCAGATATGGATGACGTATTAAGGACAAGCTGGCAACTGCTTTGCTGCAGAAAATTGAAAAACAAAAACAAATATTGCACAGGACGTGAGTCCCTGATATGTCTATTAGTTTATTTGGAACCCAGTGCAGTGGCTATAAAAAAAATTGTTTTATTGACATAATGTTCGGTAATGTCTTATTCTTCCAACGTTAACGCTAAATTTAGACTGCAAAACAGTCATTTTCCCCCTTGAAATTCACAGACGGAAATGTGAATTGTAAAAAGTGTGGATTCTCGCGCCCATACATGAGCCACACAAGCATGAGCCACACATGCCCCCCACTAACCTGCTTACTCCAGAGTACTTTCATTTGAAACTGTGCATGTTTATACAGCAGACCAACACAAAAAATACGAACAACTTTGCAGCGTATGCTAAAAGAGATTGTACATAAGATCGAGTTTGAAAATTATTGTTAAATGAAAGTTGAAAAAGTGACAGTTGCGTTGTTTGGCAGTTGAAGTCTGAAGCGATCTTAAACATACATATGACAAAATAATCAAGATAAATCCATTGCGATGAATCATTTTGTAGATTATTTACTGACAAAATAAACTAGTTACCTCTCGTCTTTTGATTGGTTGAAATTACTCATTTCCTTTGAAAAGGAAAAAATTAAAACTTTTAAAACTCATTTTTATTAAGTTTTATAATAATGTGTGTTGTGATTGTTTATACAGTACAACCAACGTAACTTGTAGCTGAAAGAATTACTATTTCTTACGGTTGGAAATGAATTTAACTCACGCCACCCAAATCAAATTTCTGCTACCATTTAGGGATTCCTTTCTAAATTTCTGACAAGCACCTCCGTTGCTTTTAAAAGGGAGTTTCCTCTGTCAGAAAGTATCGTTTCAGTGAAGGTAACTTTGTTGTGTTTACTTTGATTGCAGCGAAACAATTCTTTTTCTGCATCAAATCTTTCTTAAAGGACTTAACACCCGCATGGAAAGTTGGCCAACGTTGGTCTTAGGTGAGTGGTTTGTTAGAATACAGATATTTCCATTGGCTGGTGGTACACTCCTTGTGGAGCTCATGTGGAGTAAGAAAGCTAGGTGCAAGCTTTGGATAAAGGCTTTGTTAGTGTGGAATACTCCGGCTTAGGCTAAAGAAAATATGTACCTCTGAAAAGTGGTCAACAAAGATCCTTGTCAACAAAAGAACTTTCTGTTCAATCAAAGGCAAAGAATCACGTGCGGTCGATCATTTTAAATAATACATTGGCAGAGCTTTCCTATGTTTTTATTTTAAAAGTTAAAATAAAAGTTGTGCATCCGGTCTCACTCGTCGAATTTGCCACTTTGTTTGTACCCTTGTCTTGAGCTCATTCGCCTGAATTTTGGTCTTTGGCGAAATATCGTCAAATTCGCCATTTTCGTCATTGCCTGCATTTCTGGACATATCTCGCTAAAGGAGACGAGAATCGAACCCTTACTTACGGACACTGGTTTTGATGTTCTAACAACCACTTTTGGCAAATATATGGATGAAGGTGAGGTCATCCACATGATAACATCTGGAAAAAAGCATACTAGTATTGAGGATCTCCAAAATAAAAAAAAAAACAGTGCGAGTAAACTGTATGTAAACTGCATCGGCCTCTCCTTTTGGTCTTCTTTTATTTTGCTTACACTTGACAGTTACGCTGGGTGGGGGGAGTTGGGAGGCCAAAAGCATATTTAAAAACTAGTAGTAGACATGATATGTGATACGACAATTATTTTTCATTGAACAGGTGACTTATTTGATATGTTGTTGCCAATGTTGAGCATTTATCAGGAATATGTGCGCAATCATCATTACTCCTTGCAGGTCAGTGTGATTTTTAAGTGTCTATTAAATCATTGGCTGCTACAAAACACGTACACCCATGTAGGATAACGTAGAATAATAATATTTTTAAAATTGTTTTCAATCAGCAAAAAAGCGGGACAGATTTAGTACTTGAAAATTACACGATTACAGATCAATAAGAATAGCAACCCGGGGTCCAAAGAAGGAACTTGCAGAGTAATTTCTTCCACTGAATTATACCGGCTCCTTCCTCCCATCAGAAGGGCACTGTTATTATTGTTCGGTTATCGTTCGTTGGAAGAAGCCGTAGCGAGGTGAAAGTTCTTGGTCGCGGCCATGAATAACGTTTTTAGTTTTTCAACCAAACAAATCTCATCATTCCAATCCTAGCAGTATGCAGGATGTTTGTCCCATGAACCTAGTTGAATGGCCTTAACTCCCATGAGTCTCCTGTAGCTCAGTGGTAGAGCATCCGAACTAGTAATCGGAAGGTCTTAGGTTCGACTCCTGATAGGAGCACACGGATTTTTTTCCGAGTATGCCTGTGTCATTTACTGAATAATGCATCATTCTCAAATCCGATCAAGTTTTTAGATTTTGACACAAATAATCTCTTGCCTTTTCTTGTAAGCAACGGAAGTTCACCTTTAGGAATTTCCTTTGTAGATGTAGCACTTGATTTCCAAGAATTTTTGGCACAAACAATCCGTTGTTGATGTCGCGGCACAAAATGAAGAAACCAACAAAATGTAGAAATGGCGTGCTCAGCCAACCAGGAGCAAGTATTTTCGCCGCTCGACCATCAGGAGTGAGTAATTTTGCCCTCGGTGAAAGGAAAATTAAGAAAAAATTGCACTCTGTTTTGACTAATCAGCATTAAGTAATTTTGCCCTCTCTGTTATAAGTTGTTTTATCAACCCGTTTAATCCCGACGGACTTTCTTGGTAATGTTCGAGTGCACCCAAATAATTACAGGTTTGATTGTGAATTTGTACTGAAATACTATTCTAATAGACCGATTTTTTGTATTCCGAACAGTTCTTGCAAAATGTTTGAAAAACGTGCTCTGATAAATTCGCTTCAAAATTGACTTCAAATCGCCTCGCGGTGAAAAATACACGGTTTTGCTTCTTAGGCCTATAAAAAGACCTATCTGAATAATATTTTTATTTAGGAAAACTTCTCGTCTGTTTTTCTATTTTTATTGATAAAACGTGACAACTCGGCGTAATCTTGTGTAAACAAACACAGGTCCTCACAACTAGCTTAGGGAATTCGCCCATGAAATTTTACGTTCATTTTGTTCGTCTGAAGACATTTTTTATTGAGGAAAGGTTTTTGTCTGTTTTTCTATTTTCATTGATGAAACGTAACAACTACGTAATCTTGTGTAAACAATTAGAAATTCGAACTATTCTAGACTCCTGCTAGACTTAAGGAGTGCTGTTTCTTTGAATCGTAAGTTGTGTATGGTTTGTTTATTACCAATATGCTAATTTACTGAATTGCTGGAATACATGCGGCCTGCATGGCTTTCTTGTTAAATACGATACGGCGTTGAAATTTCATTCAAAAAGAAACAACAGTATTCCTTCAAAGAGCTTTAGAAATTACAATAACGTCGGAGCAAGCTCCCCTGGAGAACCACCTGGCTTTCCTATCGCTCCCGCGGGGACCATCAGAGACTGCGCCGACGGCCCTTTATATAAAAATGTAGTTCACACCTCATTGTAAACTTCAAATCATACCTATTTATTCTTGATCATTAATTCCTGTACATTTATTTTCAATCTTCAACACAACAAAAAGTGAAAAGTCTGATACGAGTACCGCGTTGCCTCTATCCACTTCCGCATTCACGAGTTGGCTCACAGGAGCCTTTAATTAAACTCCCAATGCGTCTTAGAAGAGTATCATCTTTAAAATTATTTATGGTTTGCTTTTCTTTGAATGTTCACTTCATATAATATGTTTGTTACAGAAATATTGTTCCTTGTATTGTGGCTAAATTGGGAAATCTATGTTTCAGATGTAACATTCTTGTCCGTGAAGCAACACTCTTTGTTTTACTTTTTTTAATAATGACATTTTATTTTATTTTATCCATTAGCAAGTTTTTTTCGTGGCAAAACGGGAGAACGTTTGCTTCTCCGGCAATTTATTTTCACAACGTTTATTTACCCTGGTTTAATTATTATTTCCATGTTTTTCAGTTTTGTTTGGAGTTTCTTATCAAAGGCTGCCCTAATTTTCTTATTGTTTTTATAATTAATAATTAACATAATTAATTAACGCTGTTGTATTTGACAGACGTTAGCAGAGTGTAAGCAGCGGCCTGCTTTCAACCGACTGCTAAAGTTATATGAAGAGAAAGCAGCTTGCAGTGGAAGGACTCTGGAATATTATTTGACAGCTCCAATGCACAGGGTCAGTTAAGTTCACTGCATGGCTACATCATTGTGTTAGAACTGTTTTTCAGTTGTGTGAACTTGTTAGGCGCCGGTCTTATGCCGGTAATTACTAAAACCAGTCTTGATTTGTTCAGTCGTGCATACACGCGTTTCCACTAGTCTCAATTTCCGTCGCTCTCTCGGCTCGGGCTCATTTCTCGAACAGCAGTTGGTAATCGAGCCTAAGTTGACGCCGGTGCCACACATATTTAAGTTTTTGGCGGTGTTGGCACCTGTTGTGAACTGCAAGTGTAAACGTTATATTATGTAAATTCGCAGGTTTGTCGTTTGTTGTGTTGTGTAGTTTGTTCAATTTAAAAAAATTTGTGGCATGCTGTAACCAGTTACGTGTAAATCCAAGCAGCAATGTTTTAGGTCACGTGGCTTTTCCCGCCTGTTGTGATTGGTCAGTAGTATTACTTGGGGATTTATAACTCAGGACCTTTTACTTCAAACTTTTAAGCGTCCAGGCGAAATTTCAGCATTCGTTTTTAGAGGCCCCTTGTACCTAAAACTTTTGCTCTTTGTTGCCTTTATCCGTCGTTTCTTGTATTTTATTTTTCTCTTTATTGATCTTGGTTACTCTCGGTGAAGCCAACTGTTCATTATCGTCCGATCATCGTCCCTTTTAGCACTAGAAAAACATGCAAATATCCTTGAATTTTGTTTCTTTCGTTCATACATCCTTACTGGAGTATTTTCTATGCGAATGCGTCTTATCCTAAACATGGGAGGGTATCGTAGGTCTTCCTAAAATATGATTGTTTCACGTCCTGTTGGTTTCTTCGTAAATGCAATTGCGTATTAAAGGAACTTGATTTTAGCGCACAGTCGGCCCAGTCGCTGCCGAGGCACTACCAAGATTTCAAATGCTACTGAATATTTTACATTTTATGTCTTAATTGCTGTAGTCAATTGTTTTGTGTTCTGTATGTAATGTTATCACCATTTTAATATAGTTTTATACTGTAATCAGTTATTTTCACACGACCCCACAAGCTCTGAGCTTTAAACCCCATCATGTTTAAATAAAGGATATGTATGTGTATGTATGCATGGATTACTTTTAATTCATGTTACCTGAAAACTTACAGTCGAATTATTTAAACTTTTGCCTTGGTTTAAATCATACACCAAAGTTTATATATTCAGACATCTGATCAAGAGGATGAGTAAGAGAGTGATTAAGCTCGTCCGTTGAGTTCGTTGAACCTGCAAAATTACCAAGCGAAATGTTCATGCCTTTTTCTATGGTATGGTTTACATTTTTTTTTTCATATTTTCATGCCTGCGTGTCGAGTGATTTTTTGATTTGGTGACATTGTTTCAGTTTTCTTGTCCAGTCATGTCCAAATCCAAACAATGGTAATTTAACGCATGCGCCTTATACCTTGTTTTCACTGCAGGGTAGGTTGGTCTCTGCACTATTGTATTGTTTCCTTTGACAAGAAACTTTGCTCCACATTGTGTCTCTTCGCCTAGGTGTATAAATGGGTACCGGCGACATACTGCTGGAGTAACCCTGCAATGGACTAGCATCCCATCCGTGAGGGAGTAGCAATACTAGTTGCTTCATACTTTGCATAATTGATGAAGTCAATTTTTCTCTGCTCAAGTTTGTTGCACTCTCAACTAAAGGTCCACTATTTAATTAAACATCGTTTGCCCCTTATCCGCCATGTTCTACGGATCACCGCTGCAGCGGTTAGGTCTGACGTGATATTGATACACTAGGTAATTTTTCTTACAATTTGTCTCGCAATATTGTGGCGTCACTAGTTGTTCGAAACATTGCGCAAAGTAGAATCGACTTCTACTTCCTGTAACGATTCACAGTAACAAAAAAAAAAAAAAAAAATGCGAGAGATTACCATTTCAGGGAATTCTCAGTACACGATTTTTCGCGCAACTTAGGCAAGTTGCTTGAAAAATTGCGTAGTGTGACTTAGGCAATTAACTGTAGTAAAAAGCGCGAGTAGACTGCCAAGCAATTCTAACGACAACTGGGAGGCCACTGCGAATTTTTTTTTTTTTGACAAATATGGGGTTTACCCTTCCTTCTTAATATTGTAATTATAACTCTGCAAACCTGGAAAAAACCGTACTTTTTTTATCGCGAAGACAACAATAATTACTATAGAAATAAAACAGTGTATTTTGAAGAGAATTTTTAAAAATTTTTAAAAGGGTTATCCAGTGAGCAGCACTTCTGCGAACTACTTGTGTAGTAAAACTTTTTTATTTTCTCCTACGCGTTTCGTGTGACTAGCGCACACTTCATCAGGGAGTTTTACAAAACTAACAAGTATGCCTATATTTATACCTAGCACAAATAAAGGAATTTTACAAATGATAAAAACACACCTACGGATATGCGTTTTAACTAAAACTCTGGACCCCAACCAGTTATGTAACGCCCAAAATATGTCACGCATTTAAAATTCTTGCCGCCTATTTCCTGGACGCAAATACAAGCGTAGCTTTGCCACGCATATCCGTAGGTGTGTTTTTATCATTTGTAAAATTCCTTTATTTGTGCTAGGTATAAATATAGGCATACTTGTTAGTTTTGTAAAACTCCCTGATGAAGTGTGCGCTAGTCACACGAAACGCGTAGGAGAAAATAAAAAAGTTTTACTACACAAGTAGTTCGCAGAAGTGCTGCTCACTGGATTACCCCTTTTAAAAATTTTTAAAAATTTTGCGATTTTTTTTTTTTTTGACAAATATGGAGTTTACCCTTCCTTCTTAATATTGTAATTATAACACTGCAAACCTGGAAAAAATCGTACTTTTTTATCGCGAAGACAACAATAATTACTGTAGAAATAAAACAGTGTATTTTGGAAACAATGGTTTGATTGCGGCGACTTACTAACTCTTGATGGAAAATTTCTGATGTTCGACGAATTTCAAATTAAATTCGTATTCAATGTCAACTTCTTACATTATTTTCAATTAATGGCTGCCCGGCATTCCTCCAGATTTGAAGAGAAAGGCATTTGACTCTCCTGCCCCTGATCTGCTCAGTGCACCGTCAAAATACTATCAGTTGGAAGATAAAACACTAGTGTTAACTTAATTTCCCTGCAAAAATTATTGTAAACTGTTTATCGAAAAGCTTGCTACGGAATCGTCCGCGGCTTGGAAGAAATATTTTCCAGAACTTTCGGATTGGAGCAACTGTTTTTTAGTTATATAAGTGATATTAATACACAGAATAATTCCGATCAAGAGACATCAGTCAAAGGACCAACGACAAGTTCCAGTCTGTCAAAGTTTAAGATTTGCTGATTACAAGGCAGTGACCTTTGATTGAACTTTGCTGAACTTTGTTTATTCTTGTAAAGCCGGAATGTTTTACGTTATTAATTTAACACCAAGTCGTTTTTTGTAGGCAGCTTGATGAAGTTGTAGCTATTAAGTTAGCCTTCCGTTAGTAGTTTCACGAAAAGTTTGGTAAAATGTGTACGTAAACTTCATAATAGGATTAGTATTTTTTGGTAAAAGTTCTTGAATTTTGGTAATTTTGATAACCTTTCGTGATTTTCACTACTACATTGCTGCGTACCTTTGCTGTTTTTGTCTGTCGTACTAGCTTGATGCATCAGGGACGGTGCTCAAATTAACAAGGGGGGCATGTTGTGAAGCTAATGTAAGGGTGTGTTTTCGACAGTTGTTATTTCCTTTCGGTAGTTTTGATGGATATTTTCCAGATTATTTGACATTTTCCTGTTGTTCAAAGATAAGAGTTAACAATTGTGCTGTGGACAGGTTTGCCTACTTCCTTTAACCTTGGCTTGGGCCTACTCCAAGGTTGGAATCTAGGAAAAACACTTAAGGATTTTATTAGGCTGATTGGTTTTCCTTTTTATCTATTTTCTTAGAACAGTTGGGACCCTCTTGAATTACAGTCGTAAACATGTTTACAGAACACTATAAAGTAAGGCGTGATTTGAGTGATACTCGTAGAAAAGATGTAGAGTAGATGTAGAATTGAGCAGATTTGTTGTAGAGTTGATGTAGCGAAGAACCAGTCCTTAAAGAATAAAGAAGAGCTACAAAGATTCCTGGCGCCTCTCTGCTGAGTTCAAGCGAGTGTCCTATTGGCAAGAATCGACTAATTCCTTTTCGAAAACTTTGAGGTGGTTTGATAATTATCATAAGACAAAGATCAGAACAGTCAAATTGTATTCAACACGCTTGAATACTCCTCTTCATCGGAATGGTCAAATCATCTTAATTGCAGGCTACGTCTATTGATTATATTGCAAAAGAAATACTTATTCAGTTGTAAAAACTCGCTAAAGAAACAAACTTTAGATGATTTCGTATCCAAGCTATTTGAACAGTACCACATTGAAAACTGTGGCAAATCATATATATGAATATGCATCGACTATGAAGCAGGTGATAGGCTTTATATAGATAGATAGGTTATAAGCTAGACACAATGTGATGAAGTTTCGTGTAAACTTAGTCTAATCGATGTAAAATATTATTTGCGTTGTTTTTTTTTTTCTGCAAATGTTTTAAATTAAAGTTTTGGTATAAATAAAAATAATAATAATAAATAAATAAATAAATAAATAAATAAATACATACATAAAAGTGCTGGAGCGAGTGAGAAAAAAGTAAGTGTGACTGCTGCCGTGCGTCAATCTTTCCATGATCATGAGAGACTGATGAGGAGGTTGACCAGACGAGCATGATCAAAACAGGACCGCTAGATTTCATAACATGTCATGAAATATGCTGATTTACATCGTAATTTCATTGTCCGGCTGTAGCTTTGGCGGAGTTGATAGTTTTATGATTCGCAGCAGTAGCAGGGAATAAATGGACCTTTGATATAGCCGATGTTGATCAAATAAGAAGAGTTAATAGTTATTCCGCCGGGTCGCTTGATTCCCAAAGATGGTAACGTCACTGAATTAATGTCGTTAATTTTCGAGAAGGTGATATATTACTGTAAGTTTAATTCAGATGAAATCAGCGGATCGTTTATGACTTAGGGGGTTGGATTAATAGTGGTCATAAATGTGAAGTGACGCATCACACCATCCTCCACTGTTTTGAAAATAAATTCAGTTTTTAGACGCAAGTGTGGCTATGGTTATATTCTGCATGAATAGCACTAGCTAGAAGAGTTTTTGGGTTGTTTCATTTGTCTTTCTGTAAGTACATAAGGCTTCGCGTTAAAAACAAACTGTGATTACTGAATGTTGCATTCTACACTGAACAAAACTGACAACTGCCTTTGTTATATTATAACAACTTGTATTCCTTCCTTATTTTTTGCGCTAAATCTCGTAAGAACAGTTGCCGAAGTCGGTGGTTTCTTTAATATCCGTTAAGTAATTCTGACAGTCTATTTATGGTCATTGAAGCAGGAGAAGGAACAAATTTGCTACGTGTGGATTTCCATGCAGCATAATTTTGGCGGAGTGAAATTGTGTTAGTTTCATCTCACTGTCTGACCTCGTTATTTAAAGCAAAAAGGCCAGATTATTTTATGCACAGTAATTACGTATATATTTTTGTTTCTAACAATAATGTATTTTACATTAGAGGTTGTTCCCGAGGCCTTCTGCGTGAAGGGGTAACGCCGGCCAGCTTTCAGCGATACAAAAGCTCCAACATTTATATGGAAGCATATTTTCCGCCATTGCTGGGCTTTTGTTTGGTTTAATGTTCATTCTTGCTGTGTTTGAGGATGTCTGGCTCAACTCCGCTGGGAGCGCAGTTATTAATCAAAACTTGTTAAGGCCCATGCTTTATGAATAATATTGTTGTTTTGAGCTGCTGAAGCTCAGTATCGGTCGCTGATGCCGTTCAAGGTGCGGATGTGATGTCCTGTCCCTTGTCAGACACCAGTTGCTTTCAAAGGTTCTTATAACTATTGTAGCTTTCTCTTTATCGGTCGTTACCCTAGTAACAACAAATGCCTTTCTTTCTTACGGCAATCTCATTAATATTTTATTTCCTAGCTGTGACAGTTGAAGACGGGGGATTTTTTTAAACTTGTGGGAATAGAACGCACAGATTTTGAAATGCCACTTTGCAGGAAGTTGCAAACTAAGAAGTTTATACAGTTTTCACGGCGTGGTTGGTTGTTTTTACGCGTCAGTAATTTTCGTGCAGTAAGCAGTCTTCTTCGTCCTCTTAATCAGCATCGAAACAAAAGTACACTTTCTTTCTCATTCCATTTTCGCACGGCTATTAGTATTCACGCGTTAAGCTTTTCATTCCTCTCGCAGATTTAGAAGCTTGTCTTTAAAGGGATATATTCTATTATGATTCTCGCGCGGTTAATGGACGGCCTGCAGTAACTGCCTAACTCGTAGATTGAGATGCGATATTGAAGCTCTTAAGCCTTTCACATTTTGCATTTGTTCATTGTTTTAACGACGCTTTGTGTCTAAATTTATTCATAGGGAGCAACTTAGGCGTAAACTGGCACGGAAATTGAATTCTTGTCTTTGACACTTTAATAACGCGTTTGTTATCGCACCTTAATATCTACGTTCTCTTCAGGCAGATTTTCGTTGTTCTCTTGAAGACGTCGAGTTTTCTTTCGTTTATGCCCTTTTCGTTATTTCGTTAATCGATTTTAATCGAGCGATACTTTTTTGATAGTAATTCATCTCAACTTGGTATTAAATTCAAGGCGCTATCATTGGGGAAGTGTGGAATTGCGATAATTTGAAGGTTGACTGGTCTCAGTGGCTACTTATATTGTTGACGTGAAGTCCTATCTTCACACCATAATCCAGAGGTCATTTCATTTGTTGAGAAATCTTGGCTTCTCTGCAGTGATATTGCTGCACAGCATCAGGTCGGCCTTTTGTGTAAGTACACGTCCAAAATGTACCATAGGCCAATGTTTATGTTGCTACTTCTAATAAGCATATCGCTGGCGCGGCCTTTTTTTCGGTCTGGCGGCGTTGACATTTGCGTTGTAGAATTTTGTTTTTTATTGAATACTGATTTGATATTCTGATAAATCACCTTTTAAATTTCCTAAACTTCTATTTTACTTTTTTTTTTCCGGCATGCTTTGATCTTGGACTTCGTTTTGTGAAAAACTTCCATAAACTTCCTTCAATTCCAATTGTTCATTTGCTCCTTATTTAAGAAATGCGTCAGAGTTCGTCACAGTGATTTTTCCATGTCCTCAGTAACTGTTTTAGCCTGCGTGCAGACGTCTCATATTTCCTTTGTTGCACTCGATTTTTCCTGAGTGGAGGGGGCGGCTGTACACAGGCTAGAACTGTTTTTGAATTATAGTGCCTCAGACAATGAGGTTGCATAATGAGTAAATGAAAGTTAAATTGCAGAGAAATGATTTGGATTTCACACTGCGGTTTGGCTGTTCCTCCATTGGTAGCTTCGTGTGGGCCATGACTTCTCAATTTGTATCAGTTACGTTTTCGTCTTTATGCCTTGCGGCTTATGTTCTAGTCATTTTCACCAAAATGTTTCTTTCGTTTATCACTGCTGGCCGTGTTATGTAGTCTGTGATAAAACTCTGATCGCGTGTCTGATCAGTTGGAAGGCCTTGATAATTTGACAGTGTTTTGAATAGATAGACTATAATAGAGCGTTTTTCAATTGAGTGTCGTAAAACTGCCGGTAAAACCAAACTAACGCAATCACTCTTGCCAATCACAACAGACACCCACAACGCAATAAACCAATCAGATCTCGAAGTAAAGACATGTAACTGGCGTCAAGCACGTGAAAAGCGTGCGAGCAAGACGCGATTGCTTTTGGTTTTGCGTCAATTTTGCTAACCAATCACAGAACGCAAGAAAGTAACACCAAAGGAAACGCGAAATTTTGACACAATTGAAAACTGCTCTTTAGCCAAATGATTTTATACGATGTTCACCATCGTGAATCAACACCACAAGACGATAGTCCGTACATGCCCGTTGACGCTTCCATAGCAATAGTAGCTGTTACTACGGTTATCTGCCGTTTGATGTACAAGCAAGACAACGGCAGGCTCAACTGTAATAACAGCTATTTTCTTCGGGCGTATCACGGTATACTCACCCTCTTCTCACCCGAGCCGATAACAAACCACCCTCTCCTCCCCTGGGCCTCTTCTCTTCGTCTCAGCGGCTCTTCGTTCCCGACGTATAGTTTCTGTGTGGCTTAATTGGCAATTAAAGCGTATGATCTGAAAGGGTAACTTGGCTTGAAGTGTTAGCAACAAAATGCATACTTTTTTAGAAAAAGCTCATTATGAGTAAACTGTTGTGTTAGTTCTCCTGTGATGTTTATGTTATCAAAACGAAAAGATGACTGAAGTGCATGAATTACGCCAACGTTTCCGCGTGTCATATCCAGTCTTTCCAGATTGATAAAGCCAAATTATTATCTGATGGAAACTATCACAGTTAGTGAATTGATCATGCTCTCACACCTTTCAACCTACTGTATGCCGTACATTGTGTCTTATCTCTGTAATGTGGTGTTTTGTGGTTTCTTACATGAAGGCCTTGAGGGACGTCGCTTGTGTCGTTAGTTATCACTAGGACGAATATAAATTTGTTTTTATATTTGTTTCCAGGTGCCTGCATACATCATCACTTTGCATGATCTTTTGGCCCTCACTCCTCATGATCACGTGGAAAGAAACACGTTGGAATATGCGCAGAGTGTTCTGGAGGAACTCTCCACGGTAGGCCGGGGACCATAAACCTTTTCTTTTGTCTGATTTTCTGTGCAAAATGTAGCTGCTAAGACGGAAAGTGTTCAACTGTCTACATTAGTACCTCCAAGAGACTTCGGGCACCGTACAGTATAATAATTTGTGAAATTCATTAATTATTTACGACTGCAAAAGCCAGTGAATCGTCGTGTGCGTTTGTTTTGGTCCCCAATAAAAACCCAAGTGAAAACCACGTGGTGTTTTGAATCCCATATCCTGAACATGATGGTTTTCATCTGCATTCTCTTTTGGTCGTGAAGATCCATACACAAAAGAAGGCAAATCAACTATCTTTACATGTATCATAATCAACAACGAGTTCATCAGAAGGTTCAAACACCGAGAAACTGACTGGACCTCGTGCTTTGGTTGTTTCGTGGTTTCTGAAACCTCTGAGTTATTAACAAGCACGAGTTTGTTGTAATATTACTTCTATTGAGAAGTTATATTTAACAAATAGATTCCATTTGGCTGTGTGTGTACGTGGAACAAACAAAGAAGTAAGTTACGAGCCTCCGGGGAGTAGCGTAGCTGATGTTCTTACCACGGTTTGACGTCATATTTGAGTTATCAGGCAACTCACGCACCGCCAGATGGAATCTTTTTGTTTTATACATTGTTTTGATATCGTTTATTCCGCACAAAATTAGATTTGTTTTCGAAAGTCGTGGTAGGATTTTGAACCATGTCTTGAAACCTTACGACAATCTTTGACATTTTTGAACTGCGCCGGGATTAGAAATTTAAATACATAGAAGAGTTAGACAATCGCAGTTCTGTACGTAACTTGAGCAGTTGCGAAAAGAAAACCTGAAAACAACACTTCAGGCTTGAATAGTGATCATTTAACAGCAAAGAAGGTGAATTTCAGATTGGAAAGGTTTCCGGAAAGGTATTCTCCCTTGCAAATACCCGACAACTCTTTCAAAAACAGCAGCAGAAACTGACCCGATAGGTACAATTCCTATTTTATTTTCACTAAAAAGTATCGACCAAATCTGGCAAATTTAGCAGACATGTGCCGAGTTACAGGAAAAGGATTTTTCCCAAGAAACGGCAGCAAAAGATAGATAAGTGGACTCTTAATTAAAGCAATTGAGAAAAGAAAACCTGAAAAAATGCGCTAACGTTCGAAACGTCAGCACTCGAATCTCTTTACGGTGGCCAATTTACCTTTAATTATCAACTCTGTTGATAAACCAAACACTCTTAAGATGGCCTGCTCCCAGTTCAGTGTTGTTATGAGGCTTAATTTATACGGCGAATGTCAGTCTTGTCGAGTGCTATTCAGATACAAATAAGAATCAAATGTCTACAGCTATCTCAACTCCGTCCATCTGTCAAGTGCCGCACTACATGTTGTTCACCATTGTCAGTGGTTATTGAGTTGATTTCTCGCTCGATCCAGCGGGCTTTTGCCCGTTTTCTGGAGCGCGAATTACATTTGACGCAGCAGACTGAATGTTACGTATCAATTTTCGCCTTCTCCTTATGTTACTGGCAGGTAATGCATGACGAGGTCAGCGAGACTGAGAACATTCGTAAAAATCTCTCCATTGAGCGACAGATAGTAGAAGGCTGCGACATGCTGCTGGATGTCAACCAAATTTTTATCAGACAAGGTACGTTTGTTTCCACACATGCCGCGTTACCATTAGTTACCAGTCAAACTGGCTATGCCGCACCTGATACGTATTCGGATGGACCAAATAATAAAAGGGACTATGTCAGCTGCGGCACATGCGCAGTAGAGCCCGGTTGGTTGCATACAACTCGTCGCGGGAGTTTTGCTTTTCCGCCATTGCAAAAGCTTTCAAAAAATATCGCAACAAACAGCTTCTGCAATTAATAAAGAACGTTTGTAAATTGAACGCGATTCAAACAGATGAAAACAGCTTCCTGAACTCCGACGGTATTTGAAAAAGTTGGGCCAACTGTTTCAAAGTGCTTATCATCAACGCACACATGCGCCTGGGGTGACATAGTCCCTTTAAGTTTGGCAGTTGATTCAGTCTTCAAATCAGTAAATGATACAGTCCGCATCGGTTGCCAATAGGCAGGATAGAAAAATAAGACAAACAAAGATTGTCGCTTCTTTTGCATAGCCCTTACCAAATTTTGGACACAGCTCGGTTTATTTACAACAATTTTGCTTTTTTAGCTGTTTTTCTTTTACTCTGTGAACGTAGGTCCGGGTTTGAATATTTCTGGAAGACTGATTAGACTGAATTACGGCGAGGAAATGAATATTTTTGTATCGTCTTTTTTATTCTGTACGTCTTTTTGACATTGAGCTCACGGGGAAAAGAAACGGATTACTGTTCAAAAGTCCAGTCTGGTTTGGTGTGTACTCGTTTACACCAATCAGATATGTGTGTAGTACCTTATCTTAATTCGTACATGAAATGTTCCACCTCTGAATCGCTTTCGAACTTCTACCTTTCCATGCGACTGAAATACAAATCTGTCGAAATCATTTACTCATTTACTCTTGTGCCGAAGCTATTCATGAAAAGTTCAACGTTTGAACTGGGCCTTAAAGGGATTGCTAGACAAGTTCTGATCTATGCAGAAATAATTTGGTTTAACCATACCTTTAATAGTAATATACTTTAATAATAGCAGTTGTTGCAATTAATTAAGTTATAACATTATTTATTATTTATCATGACTCTCTGCCGTGTTGAACTGAACATTTCATCATCAGTTGTAACCCGTATATACCGATAATTCCTTGTACCAAATCCTTCTTGTACCTTTCTCAAACCCTTTTATCCTGTAATCCAAACAGATTAAAGTTTTGTCTCTACGGCAAAAGGACAGATTGACTGGCAAGCTGGCCCAGCAAACAAACAAGGCTTCCCCTAACTTCTGTTTCTTTGCATTCAATTGTTTCAGATTTTTCTATTTTGTATGATACAAGAACTCTCAAACGCGGATTTGCTGTTCAGTGTGTTACATGTGGTACTAACAGACAGAAGTTTTTATTCCATTTTAGCATTTTTTGTGTAGTTTGAAATCAACGTTTCTAAAAAAATATGTATATATTTTTTTTATTATTTTCCGGGCAACTATCAGCTGCCAGTCCTTCAACGAAACCACTGTCTGCGGTCGTGATGGCTAACGGCAATAGAGCCAGTGGGATAAGTAATGACAGATGCGTGCCAATTTCCTTGCGTGTTAAATGGATAGAATCGATGTCAATGATATCAACATTACGCTCTCCGACTCAATCATACTCGATTCGATACCCATATTCGCCCGTGAGTTATCGCTTCTATGGAAAAATTTCTTACGGTTTGCGAACAACTTCCTTATTTCAAACTGGTCAGGCGAATCTTACCATGGATTACTCATTCACTTGAGGTTCAGTTACTATTGGACGAAGTTTAGTCGCTTGCATTTCATTCTTGGTGGGGACGTTTTTCCGTTCTTGTTCGTTATATTTGTACTCTTGGTAAAGATGCAACAGATGGCAAGAACAGGGGATAAGGTTTTTGCGTGTAGCGTGATGTAAGGTTGTAAAAACCAAAATTCTCGTCACTTCTCTGGCGGCGGGCAGTATCATTTCCTTATTTTTACTGGGTTGAGATAGCAGAATATTGATTAGTTTTTTGTTTTTTCAGGGAACTTGATTCAGGTAACAGAGAGTCGCAAAGGTAAAACATTTGGTGGTTTATCGCTCAAGCCAACTGACGGTCGTAAAGAGAGTGTACGACAGTGTTTTCTGTTCTCAGGTTATCTCTTGCTTACCACAAGATCATCAAGCGGCCGCCTGCACCTGTCCAAGGTATATCATCGCCGCTTCTTTAATGTGCATGAATCTGCACCGGTAGGCTCATTACTCCTAAAGCCCACGAGAACGTTTGATAACTCAGCTTATTTTAAGCCGTGAATTAAGAGCGTGAAAGTCGAAACTAAAGGACAAAAAAAGTTGGAGAGATCTTCGTTGGTTGGTTAGTTAGCTGGCTCTTATTAATTCCGGATTAGTTACTGGGTTATGCTCTGAACAACTGGGACCAGATTATGAGAGATAAGTTTGTTAATGGATAATAAATTTGCCTAATGATACAGATAAATATTGATAAAGAGAAAGACCCCGTCATGTAAGCCGAGAAACAAAGTTTAGTGCATATATTCGGAACAAAGTGTTAGTCCGACCCCCCGATCGACGGGAGTCGATCTGAATAAAATGTTGTACGTTTCTTCGACTGATTGATGAGAAAAAAATTACCGTAAACTTCTTATTGAAACAACAATCGCTTATCTTGAATTCCAAACGGAAGGTAATTTGTTATAAAGTAATTTACAAAACAAAAAACCACTTTGTCCGACACCTTTTCACATGAGTGGTCCACGCAGTGAGCAGCGGCGAGGAATAGTCTTTGAACATTACTGGCGCAAAAGCGTGTTATGAAACGTTATCTGTTCTTTTATTTCCTAGAATGGTGCTAACATTTCCCTTGCTGACGCAACATTGGTCGAGGATTGCTTTCAAGAGGGTAAGCTACCTAACTCAGTGCAGATGTGAACCACAAGCGGAATAAAATATTATTGTAAATGATGCAAATTACCTTATTCTTTGTTTGTTTTTCTGTCGACGAACGCGTGCTATTTCGAAGAGCATTAATTTCTGCGTTTTCAGACGGTAAAAGCTTCTTAATTTTACAAGAACATGGTTTTATTTTTCCCGACCTTTTTCCTACCTAGCGAACAACGCAAATCGTAAAAGGTAATGATGAGGTATTGAAAGCGCTCGAGTATTGCACTTTGTTTGTCTTTTGAATCGATTTGAATTTTTGTCTGTCTTTCTGCTGGTTAATGATGTCGTGAATCAAGAATTTTGTGGCTTTTCAACATACATGGTATTCGACGACATCAGAAATAACTTGTACTTCTTGATTCCGCGGTGCTGCTAACCCATTCTGTTCAGTCTTTGTTTCGTCCTTGGGAAAGAATGGAAACTGAGAGTTTCGTATTGTCTAACCCAGAATATTCGGAATGGCGTGTAACATTGAATTTTACAACCTAGTTATTTTTCCCTCGTCGTATAATTTAACGTTGCGAACACGCGAGATAGCTTAACACTGTAACTTCATTCTAAAGCCAAGTACGTTTGTTTGTAGTTGACGCCGAGAGCGTTTTGTATGGTGTAAGAGGGAATCAAGAAATTGACCTGGATGAACTGACATTTAAACTGATCGTGCGACCGCGTGATAAACCTGACCCCAGCTCCCCTTACACTATAACGTTAATGGCTCCTTCAGCCCAGGAGAAGGCTGCTTGGACCTCGGACATCAGTCAGGTACGTAAAGAAAGAGGCATGAAACTTACCCAGGAAAAGCTTCATCTTGAATTCATTTTTGTAGATGATAAATGTCAATATTTATTTCATGTTCAGTTTATTTTATTTTAGTATTTACATATTTTTTTTGTCCGCTTTTTGACTTCAAACTTGAATCAAAGATTGTCAGTGAAGGCGCTTTTCTACAAGATAAAAAAACTTTCGTCAGCATTCGAATAACCGGGTTCAGCCGCTTATTGCGCGACGTGATAAAAACAGCGTTGAAGTTTCGCTTGAAATTAACGCGCAGCAAATTGCGGATAAAAATCAAATATGCGTGAATATGATTAAGCTGTCATTATCAGTGGTAGTTGTGGAAAATTGGACCGTATTGACCTTAGCTGCACCTGCCTGGCTGACTGACAGAAAATAAAGACCCACGTAACAATTGGATTAGTTGTAGGAGGGTTTCGGCCCTTGGCCTTAGCTAGGTCACGTGATACTAAACTGGACGACAGTTAAACATGAGCGTGGGCATAGTCGATGAAATGGAGAAACATTGTTTTGATTTGTTTTGGGCGGCGAAACATCGCAATACGTTTACAAGAATAAGATTATATGGAAAGGCTACTTTAATGTTGCGGCTTTGGTGTGTTAACCGACACAACGTCGTTTTGGTGCTGTTTAAAAAAAAGGACACATTACTAGGTTTACCTAACCAGTGAAGTTCTTGCGCTTGTTGAAGACGGCCAAAATCGCTGCATAAACTAAGATCAAAACGAAATGGAAAAAGAGCAACTTAATTTCCATCAGCCGACTAATTAAAAGTGGCTAATAGATTTGTGATGCGGTGTCAGTACCTTGCTCTTGTGGGTTAATGAATCAGAATGGTTCAATGTATTTTGGTGAGTAAGATAAAAGTCAGTCTAAAAATAGCATTACCCTGAGGAAAAGCGGGGGAGGGGACGGGGTGGTGTTACTAGAATCAACTAGGTGAACCACAATACACCTAGAATTTGTAGTCAGCGATCGTGTTACTCTTGGTATAGTTAGACATTACCGAGAAAAATGTTTGCTTTCGGTTTTCTAATGTTCCAAAACGTAAAGAAACACTTGAGAAAGAAAGGAAGAAAGTATGATCCGGTTGCGAAACGTTTTATTAGTTTTATCAGATGCACAGATGACGTCAAAACGTGGTGAGACTGAACAAATATTTTGCCCACGAAACGACGTGCAAATGGGCGCTGATATTTATATCACAACTGTCGTTTTAAGTTGACACCAGCCCCGTTGGATCGAGCCACGGAAAATGCAGTGTGTGTTTCAGACGCTTTGTAAGTCAGTATTAAGCTCATGAGTGATACAATCAGGGAATTCCCCATCAGCGACGGTGGTGAGAAAGAATATTCAATTCCCATATAATTTATTTCAATATCTGTATAGATGTCATTGTGTGTTTGCTGATCTTTTTACTATAATCAAAAGTTACCGAGTACATTTTATAACGCACCAATATAACACTGATTTTTTAACCTTTGTTGTAAAATTTAAACGTCGCAAAATTCACAGTATTAATCTACCGGTTTTGTTCGATAATATAAAAGTTGCATTTGAACATTTGAATTACCAGCTTTCGACTTGATGATATGCAGCTCGCCGAATATTTGATTATTCGCACGTTTAAGTTGCAAACGAAACAAAACATTAAACATAAAACATCCAAATACGTTGTAGACCGAACTGGAAGCCCCAGAAATAAGACAGTTCTCATTTTTTCAAAGTGATCTAAATTCTGTCTTCGCTCATAAGCACGTGCTATAGTTATATTCGCTATGACAGATCGTGGGAGGTTTGAACAATGCTTAATGTCTCTCACAATCCAACAAAATCACGTCTGGTAGTTTTTTTCTTGAGTAGCTATATCATAACATTTTTATATGGTTAATCTGCTAGCCCGAGTCTTTCGATTTGGCAAGGCTGGTTTCAGATAGCTTTCGTCGTTCGCGACTGTGAATAATCAAAATTTTTTTTGTTCGTTGCGTAGGAACTTGTAAGGCTAAATAACCATTTTGGTTGAATGGCGATTGCGTTTTTCAAACGAACTTCCGGTTTACCAGATGTAGTCAGCTGGCTTTGTAAATACATTAACGTGTATTCCGAATACTTGCATAAATTAGCTTCTCAAGTGAATCATCAGCAGGAAGTCGAAAGGCTTTGCTTCTGCTCAGTTGAATAGAGGCTTAGATTTATTAGTAACTTGCTGCATTTTCGCGGTAAAACTGTAAACTCATGGCTCAAAGATAAAAGATGAATTTTACGTTAAAGCAGAATTTTTGTTGATGCATATTTCTGTCTGTGTTATGTTATAATATATAACTTCCCTCGGGAGGAATTTTTGTATAATATATACCTGCCTCGCACGTTTTTGTTTTTTTTTTACTGTGCCTGTCATCATGCGTCATGCGGGATTTGTTTTAGTTCTGATTCCTGTTGTGTTCTAGAGCATTTTTTTGTATAGTATAAACTGATTAGGCTTTAAATAAATCAGAAATTCACGAACGGGTAATAGTGAAGGAAATTAGCACTCCACGAATAATGGCAATCTTATAATACAGGTATTGTTATTGTTATAGTGTATTGAGAATCTTGCCATGATGGCAGAAGATGACACGGTTTCCGTAACTTCGAGGCAAAGTTTGGCGAGTGTTAGGTAAGTTCGAGCTTTCCTTTTTCCAATTTTTAGCGCATAAAACTTGATCTAACCTTACCATCTGCGGAAGTTGTAAACACGTTGAAGTGGCGTGGATAAGGTGGTTTGCCGATGTTGGTGAACTGTGCTGTAGGAATTACTTCAGAGCGCTCCTTACCCACGAACTAAATTTGTTGGTGTAGATTTTCAGTAATCACCTGTCTTTGTTTGTCTTAAACCAATCTCGCTGTTTCGGCCCACGGGGAGTGAACGATGCGTAAAATAATATTTGGCAGAGGGAATTCTAAAAATTTCCCGCAATAATCCCGCAAGCAGGTTGGCTTGATTTCCAGCCGTACTTGGGAATATTAGCCACACTCAAATCCCTGAAAGAAAAAAACAAAACGGAACTCCAGCCAGGTCTGATGGTGCGAAGAAGTCAGTTAATACGTAATATTACGGAAGAAAAGAAAGGACAGTACAGAGAAAGACTTGTGTTTGCCCAAAACGCCGAATGTATATTAAACGGCGAACTATTATCTGAAAAAGACAACAAAAGCTTGGACCAAAGTTAGACTTTGAAATTTTTGTTGGTGTTGCGAAGTCCAGAGTGTTTTTTCCTACGATTCACAAAAAAAAGTGACAAATTTAATCCGGCAAAAATATTTTCTCCAAATAATTAGTTTCCACCAAATGAATTATGTCGGTTGGTACCCTAAAATACAGTGTTTATACATGAATAAACAAACTCAAGTGTATACAGCATGTCATAAGCATGGAACAGATCAATGATCGACAGCATGTCACGCAACAACCACTCTCCGCCAGTCTCTTTGTATGTACTAGTCAAGAGTTCGATTCCGGCCGCAGACTCTGGTTCTCTCCTAGGCCTATGCTTGTGGCAGGCTGAAAACAGTTTCTTTGTTTGCCTTTTTTTTTACATGAACTAGCTCCGCATTGGACGTTAAAACAGTATTAATTAAGGCCGGTTTACACGCTACAATTTGTGGGCGGGATTTGACGGCCGACAGTATCGGAGTCCGAATCGTACATGTATTTTGACATCCGATTTACGGCCCATTCCTGAAATGAAAGTCGGCCCGATTCAGAGAATCTCTTGTTAAGTCGGGTCGCCACGTCAATTCAACATCAAAATCGGGTCTCAAAATACCTCTAGTATTCGCACTCCGATACTGTTGCCGGGGTGAACTGGCAAATCGTAGCGTGTAAATCGGCCTTTGCAGTTTTGAATCTATACATGGAGCCGCCATGTCCTTTGCTAGTTCCCACCAGAAAACATCTTTCTCTTTCTAAATTACAAAATGTATGGCTGGTTCGCTGACGGTTCTCTAAATCGTTGCTCTAAAAATTCGATCATCCCAGTCTTCTGTCTCGCAAAATCCTCTTAATCGCTAATTCGCAAAATTTATCCCCGCATGCTATTCTTTAGTGTAACACAAAATGCTTTTACGGCGCCATTTTTTCAATTATTTGGAAAACTTATGCTAATATTCGTAATTCTTATTTACAGAATACCTATTGCAACACGCGTAAAATGTTTTCGTTCCGTAGTGTATGATGGGATTGAGCGGCAAGATCAAAGCTTATTCGACAAACAACTATTTTCGGATCGTTTGCTCCCTCAACTTCTGTTCATTTGAATGTTTAATATTTTTATCTCGATTGAAAATCTGGTAAATGTATTTAAGAACATTTCTTGTAATTTTTTCTTGCTGGTATGAATATGGTATTTATGGATTTGCCTTTCGTTTAAGTGTAGGTTTATGTCATGTAACTAAACATGTAATATTTGTTTTGATTTTTAGATCTGACCCGAAGCTGTTTACCGACGATACCGATATAAAGTACTGTAAGACCTTGAACTGTTGCAAACTACCAAAGGTCTGTGCTTTAGTTTGTTCTTTTTAATCATTTTGTACAGTTAACAATAAGGGGACATTAGCTAAATTAGTAGTATCACTTTTCACCTTAGTAATTTCACTTTTCAGTTAGTAGTATCACTTTTTGTCGTATTTCGGAAATAAATTTTATTGTCAATAACATAAATTGGTTATATCGCCTCTGTTTATTATTGTATTACATTACGGCTAGCTGTGATTACGTAATTTAGTCACTACAGTTGGTAAGTTGAGTTGTGAGTGCCACTGAGTTAACCTTTTGCGTTAAGTAGCTATTCTATTAATAGCACACGCTACAGTTCGTTTGTTTTTAGCGACATGTTATGTTTGTCTTCTCAGTTGGTAGGATGTCAGCATATTTTCTTCACATTAGCCAGTCTTGTGTAGACATTCTTTATGTCCGCCATATACTGTGAATTATTTCCTTATAAAACAACTCAGCAAATGCCTTCGCGGAAGGCACTCTTCGGTTTATTTTCAGTTTTTTGATTTCATCGATACACAAATTTTGGGTGGTGCGGGCGCTGCAAAAGCCACAACAGAGCGGCAACAGTATATACTTGGTGTTAGAACAATAGACTTGACCTATGGGCGAGCATCATCCCAAATGATGGTGTCCTTGTGGCGCACAGAAGCGGGCACTGACAATGTCACCCCGCGACAAATATCCCGTTTCTTCGCTTGTCAGGACCCCATGCGTAAACAGCTATTTCAATTAACGTTGTCGGACTTAAATCCTCGAGCTTACGTAACAAGACCGAAAAGTAGTATGGGTAGCCATAAATATGTCGTAATTCGGCCGTAATTTTAAAGTTGTTGGTCCCATAGGATAGTTGACGTTACCATAGACAATTGCTTCAGGATTTACTTTCTGAAGCGGTGACCTGAAGATTACCCATGTCACCTTGCGGTCTTGTTGCGTAGGCTTGGCCGACAACGTTATTTGAAATCGCTATGAATACATGGATAGGGATGTAACGTTCAGATAGGGCAAATACTTGTGAGTGCAAAATAGACACACACTGTACATTTCTCAAATATGTCACCTCACTGCCAGACTTTGTAAGAGTGTTATATTCTTTCGTTTGTTTCGTTCAGATCCGTCACGCCAGTTTGGAGCGACTGCTTGAACGCCTGTTGGATATTCGTTTCCTGAGTGTGGACTTCTTAAACACGTTTCTGATCACCTACCGAGTGTTCACCACAGCTGCGGCGCTTCTTGATACACTTCTGCAGTTTTACTATTCTAACAATCCCAAGGATTCCCTGTATGTAGATCTGTTCTCCCCTGTGAGTCGCAAGGTCCGATCAGTATCACTACCCACCGAGTCCCTGAGCCCGCAACCGGACAAGAACAAAGGTGAGTGAGTGACGCAGTTTGCCGGACGCAACTTTTTCAATTAACGCCTCCTCGACGAAACCGCGAGGCGATATGGATAATTTATTAATAAATTGACCAAACTCGGCTATGGCACGCCATTAAAGAAGCTAAAAGAAGTAATTCACACAGGAAAACTTTTATGGTGTATTCACCCATCCTATGGCACTGATAACCGTGACATTACTGCCGAATTACAAAAGATTTACAGCTATTCACACTAACTTTCGGTTTTGTCACGCAAGCTCGAGGCTTTAATCCGACAACGTTATTTGAAATAGCTGTTGTTCCTTAGCTAATCACAACGTTTGATGCTACTTCCCCGCGACGAATAAACAACACCCGTTATTTGTACTCTTGCCAATTATCGGGATAACAAGTTTCGATGTCAGCTGCTTACGTCATTATCAATTAGAGAGAAAAGTGAATATAAATTAGTAGAAAATAATTATATTTTTTAGTCTTAAGAACTTTAGCGAAGGAGAATAAAATTACATTTCAGTCCAAAGTTGGTTTCAGTTTTTGATAACCTCATTAACGACATGCAGCTCGTCAAAAAACGCAAACCTGCAATAAGGCTATCTACGTGCTAAGTCATTTACATTACTCAAAATGAAATGAATTGTGTCCGTTCTAATTAACTCTTAGTAGTGGTTAATTAGCTAATTAATCGAGTACACCATGATTGTTGTATTTAACCTTGCGAAACAACAATTTTCGTTTAAACTTTTCCCGTGTCGTGGACAGTTTGGATGTTTCTACCTTCAGGTAACGTATTTCCACCCTTTACTTCAGCGTGTATCTCTTGGTAGGAAACAAACAGCTTTGCGCTTTGCTCTGTGAGTTTGCTGGATGATTATTTTTCGTTGTCTGTGTTTTGGTGTTACTGACGGTTTTTTTGCTCTAAACATCAATGAAACGGCGATAAATTCATTTTAAAATGAGCTATTGAGTAAGGCAATCCTTTTTCGCAACAGGTGAACCTAGTTAACGAAGGACTTAAAGCCTCTAGAGAATTAGATCTTGTCCTCTGATTACCAAGTATTCTAGCTATATTATGTAATATTAACACGCCTATGATATTTAAGTCGCCTCTTTCACATGACAATGACCCTGTAATAGAGCCGAAATACTGTAAGTTCAAACTATCTTGTAATAAACCAAAACTTGGTTTCTACAATGATATCAATTCTCGGCCTTGCTTTCTTCATTTTGTGAACCTAGTCAGTTGTCTGCGTTTTGGTGTTACTGACTTCTACTGGCTTTTTGTTTCGCCAAGCAGAAGCAATGCTAGGGCCATTTTACTGTAAAACGCTCAGCGATACCGCATCTTTTCAAAAAAAACATTGAATCAAAAATTTTATGCTTTTCTTTACGACCGCGAAAAGAAAACGGATGGTTTGATCTTTCTCGCAGTTGAACGTCAACTAATAACGAAGATCGTGAGGAATAGTTACTTTCTGATTGAAGGCGGCTTGACCGAGTGATCAGAATGTTCTTATTGTAATTGGATAGTAATCGTAATACCGTGCTCTGTACTATCACAAGTTTAAACATGGCCGTCTTGCTCTGTTTTGTCTATTCTTCAAGTTACCGTTTGAGGTCTCCCGTTTATTTTTATACTGTTATTTGTTCAGTGCGGAAGTGGTTGTGTCAGTTTTCTTTGAGGGCAGTTGCCGGTCACGAAGCAAGATGGAGTTTTGAAAACTCCGTAAATTTACTACTGGAAAGTTTAGTATTTAAGCGAATCATCCGAATTTAGCTCAATGTTGCCTTTCCTATAAATGTGTGTAAATAAACAGCATCTAGCAAGAAAGTTCAGCTACCTTTGTAGCTGCACAATGATTTTTTGGAGTGTGTTTCCTGTGATTATATGTTTTTATATTTCATTTCTTCGCTAAATAGTGTGAAATTAATCAAAATCAAAGGTGACCATTTCAGCAGCTGACGAAGTGAAATTTTTTGTCGAAGAAAAGATGAATGAATAAATGCAATGTAAAATTGTTAAAAGAACAGTGATGATGTAGAAAACGTATGATTCTAGAACTCGTAACTTTATGTAGTCATTTGATCGTTCATGTTCATTCACCTTTTTTACAGGTCGTAATAAGTTCTTTGGTGAAAAGAATCAACCGTCCCCTTCCCAGTCTATCTCCATTACTGTGTCTGACGTAAAGATGCCGTCAGACAACAATCAAGCGTCAGCTGTCCCAGCAGCGCGTACTCCTGACCGTCTATGCCCCAGTAACTACCACTCATACAGGCGGCACTCGTCGCCTTCAGCTCTTGGCGAATCAGCAGCTTTCGAGTTTCCAGAGTCCACCACTGACGCACCCCAGTCGCCAGAAGAGGATTCGCCAACACCCATTCGTCACGGCAGCATCAGAAACCATAGTTCACCATTCTTAACACGGGGAAACATTCGCACTAGAGCCCAGAGTAGTTCGTCTGATTTTATGTCGGTGGGGATTGGTAAAAACAAGGCGTGTGTGGACACGAACTCTCTGTTGTCATCGTCGCCCGATGAGGACATTTTCGGTGACCTGAAGTTTGAACTTCAGGCTCCTCCTAAACAGCGCAGCAAGCGCTCTCGTGCATTTACTTCATCAGGGTCACTGACGCAACCAAGCGACGCCATCTCAGACACAGCTCAAACAAACCGAGCGCCGTCCGGTCTCGTTTCAGTACAAACCCACGAGGACAAAACTAGACGAGGTGTGGTTGATAACGATTTGAGTTTACAAGGTGACGAGGTATTTTACCAGAAAGCGAAGGATCGTCGACGGCGTTCATCTCCGAGTGGGTATCGTGAGCGCTGTCCGGACACTCCTCCTGTTAGTTGCCTAGGAATCATCACTGACAGTGGCTCTCAAAGCCCTGAAATAACTCATTCAAACAGAAGACCAAGCTCGCCGTGTAGACTGTACAAAATCGTCAAAGACGCAGAGGAAAGAGTATCGAGTTTGAAATCTCAGCGGCGACCCAGTTCCCCTAAGACTTGTTCTTATCCGCCACCCAAATCACCCGTGTCTCCGCTCAGCTCCCCACGCTCCCCTCTCTCACCCTCTGCCAACAGTGTCAGTGCGGGTGTTGTTGTGACGTCATCAAGACCCTCTCGGCGCAGGTCCAGTATATCATCTGCTGCTTCGGCGTTTGCCGCTGCCACCGCGGGCGCGTCTCCGTCATACGCGGCTACCTCGCCCACACGATTTCGCTTTGGTAAGTGGAAAGATCCTACTACTCTACATATTACATAAATGAATATCAATACCTGGGCTAGTGTCAGGATTATACTAACAGGCAAGGTGTTGTGCTTTGTTTCGTCTTGTGACGTCTTATATGTAAATGTTTGAATATGCACAAACAACCTTGGAACGAATTTACTGTTAGTCAACCTGACATACTCTTTTAATTGAATCAGTTAATGTTTTCAAATGACGTGGAACAAGTTTCAAAGTGCGAAGCAACTGAACTGCTTCTGCTGTCGTGCTGGCTATAGGCCCCTGACAGACACTTTCTTGACAGTCGAGAAAGCGAGCACCAACCGTGCAAAGAGCTCTAGACTATCAAGATAAGAGACTGCTACCTGTGTAAGCTGCTTGCTACTGAAAAAGATTTTAACAGAGCTGTACACTAAAACACATTAGGGACTTTCAGATTTGACTACAATTACGACATTTCAATCTTGAAACCTAGTCTGCGCGGTTTAGATAATGGCTTGTCACACCAATCTTGTTTGTAGCATCTCCTTATCTGCTGGTAAACAACGGGAAGGGGCGAGAGTTCTGGGGACGCGACTAATTTGAAATTTGAAAGTCGTACTCGTACTCTGGTCTGAAGTTCCCTAGTAGCTAACCAACAACGTGGAGCAAGACCCCACTGAAACAGAAGACCAACTGTTCGTTTCACTGCAAATCTAACATTGTGTGTTAAACGCAGGTCACACCGTACGTGAGTTGCTGTCCTCTAACACCCACATGGCCACCATGAGAGTTCTGACAGTCCTGCGACACTGGGTCACAAAACACCCTGAAGTAAGTCTTGATCATCCTGGTGCCTATGTGGCACATAAGGCTGAAAGTCTTGCTATAGATAGTTATTGTTTTTGTTGATTCCACTCTTATGCTTAATACAGATGTTTGATTTTTTGTGTTCCGATTCAGGACTTTGAAGCCGATCCAACGTTAAAAGACCAGTTAATCTCGTCAATGAATTACATTATAAGCAACGATGCTTCTACCAATCTGGAGCAAAAGTTTGCAACGGCAATTATAAAGTGAGTAATGTTTGTTTGTTTATTTTTTTCCTTTTGCCTTTTTCATCATTTTCTTGGCTATCATGAAGTACAAAATATTCTACCAACGTGTGAACGAAATTCTCCCGTCACCATTGTTGAAGAGCGTAAATTGCCAGCTAAAATAAGCTTGAAATGCGTGGATCAAGTGTTCATTAGTACTCCAGCCTGCCTTTTATTCTTCATACCCATCGCGCACTCACCCGCCCCTTGCAAAAATACAGTCCGGCTACAGCAAATAAGATGAACAAACACGTATACTCGTGGACGTGGAGAAATTTAGTCGCGTATTTGTTATTTGACGTTTAACAAGGTTCCGATGATGCTACCTTTCTCGTTGTCTACTTGATGTTGTGGTATATTTAAGCTGATCAAATGAAAAATGTAACGTAGCTTCAGATCAAGGGAAATGGAGATAAAGTTCGTGTACGATTTGTTTTAATTTTCCCAGGACACTTGAGCGAAAACGCGAGGAATTAGAAGCCGCTCTTTGTTTTGAGTTAACCTTGGACCCCGTGGTAAGTATTATATAGCTCATTGTTAGAGAAATTTGTATCATAACACATATCTACTTGCGGAACAGAAGACAATTTTCTTCGTTCAATTGTGGCCGTCTTGATTGTAACATTTGGAGATGGGATTCGTATCTTGGAAGTCCTTTGTAAGGAAGATAATAACCAGTAGAAACACCATTCACTGTTAAGTGGTGACCGGAAAAATAAAACAATAGTGGATCATTTTTGGGCAGCTTTCATAAACACTGCTTCAGGTACTGTTTTTATTTTTTGGCACCAAACACGCACCTTCGTCATCCGGCTGGCTTTGCGGATAGCGTAAGGTATGTTGAAAGGGCACTTATTGTGTGAGGTTATTTAGAGGGGTATCTTATATGTGGCTTTAGTCGAGTGGAAGTAATCAAGGCTATGTTGCTTTTCTCTATAGAACACGAGTGCTGAGGAGTTAGCAACGTTTGATAAAATCTCCGCTACTCAACTCGCCGAACAACTCACATTCTTGGAACACTTAATCTTTTCTAAGATTCCCTCACAGTAAGTGGATCGTTGTTGTTACTGTTGCTTTCTTTCTTTCTTTCTTTTCTTTTTTTTTTTTTGTTTGCTTTAGTACTTTTGACAAATAACCCAGCCCTACCTACGTAGAATGCTAGTCCATGGGAGGTCATCTTTCACTTTTTATTTTGAGGGATAATAAACTATGCAAAGGACTTTCTTTGAGAATTTTTCGTTGCTACCATCGATTCTTTAATTGTTCATAACGACTGCAGTAACACTGACTGCGGTATTAAGTAGTAATTATCTTGAACCGCTTCACCTGCTCATTCCTGTGTCCACGGGGCACGTTGTACGAAACATTGCTTTGTGCACCTTCCCGCAGGCAGCATGTCTCGCAAAGGAGCTACGCACGCTTTTAGACTTTGTGACACGTCTTTGCACGAAACAGGGCATGTTTAATAGCTCTACATTTATAAGTTGTGTTTTGTTTGTTTGTTTTTTTAGTGAATTCGTCAACCTTTCTTGGATGAAACCGGATAAAAATGAACGAGCGCCCAACATTCTTCGTGTCACTAAACGATTCAATGAAGTAAGTGTGCTCTTCTCAATGTATTACAAAAACGTTAGTCTAACGTTTTTCAAGTTGCAATCCATTCCAACCCAGTTCATCTATGGTCAGAGACAACCAGGACAGTTTTAGTACACCGGGATAGTAATTTACTACAAAAATTGGCCAAATCCACGTTCTAAGCCATTTTCAATTTTGCTAACAGTCATATCTAAACATTGTCTGCTGTTGACGGTAACAAGAAGGCTTGTATCCCAGACTAGAAAACTATTTATCTACTTAAAATAAACCACTGATAAACAGATTTGGAGGCCCACTGATTGCCTTGCCTGCGAGCAAGCTCTAATAAACATTATTATTGTATTGTTAGGGGTAGGGGGCGCCCCCAACCCCCAAGAGAGCTTGCTTGCAGGCTACTGATTGCCTTAACCCGGGCCCTAAGTTAGACTCTGTTTAAATAACTGGCCCTTTCCCTTTAATCGGCCCTCACTCTTCTGTTTGTTTATATCGTTATGTTGTTGTTTTTTTTACAGACAAGTTCCCTTGTGGCTTCAGAGATTCTTAGGCGCCAGTCTCCCTCGTCACGCGCCACCGTTATCGAGAAGTGGGCAGCGGTAGGCGAGGTTTGCCGCAATCTGCACAATTTTAATTCCGTTTTAGAAATCACTTCGGCCTTCATGAGCAGTTCCATTTTCAGACTTAAGAAGACTTGGGAAAAGGTATCTAAACAGGTAAGCACTCAACTGTGTCACCTGTTTTGTTGCAGGTGAAGTATTAACTCTTGAGTCTGTTCAGTTTATGTAAAGTTGAGACAAAAGCTCTTCGTTCCAGTGATACTTTTTTCATGTAGTTGTCCAGGGTGATTCTGTAGATGAACGACCCTGAGAGTCATCAGTCAAATGGCAAAACCTTACTTTTTTGCTTCTTATTATGTTGCTGCGCAATGAGGTTATATCGTTTGAGTCTGTGGACGAATGCTAAAATGTGTCCATTCATAAACACAAAACAAGGGCTACGAAGCCATAGAGGAGACCGGATGGTCGAAACTAGCATGAATCAACGTTGGGGCAGAATTTGAAAGATATTGGAAAAAAGTGTTTGTAACTGGGGGGGGGGGGGGGGGTAGATACGAGTTTCGCTTTGTAACTGAGTGCTCTACATCCCAAGGATGTGTCATTTTTGTTTTCAAGTATGGATATTCACATTTGTGGGAGAGTGGCTCTAGTAATTACAGCTGATGAGAATCCCTCCCCATGGGAGACTTTCTTCCACGAGAGAGTCACGCCCATGTTGGAAAACTCCAACACAACTCCGAGGCTTCCTGGACAGAAAACGATTTGACTAGATATATAGCAAATTCAAATATAGAAGTCTGACAAGAAAACCTCGGAGTCACAAAAGACGTTTGTGATATGGAACAGTATGTAATAGCTTTGTTTGCCGCTGATCCCACCCTTGTCTTGTCACAGACGCGGACGCTAATTGATCGGCTACAAAAGTTGGTTAGCTCTGATGGGCGCTTTAAGAACATGAGAGAAGCTCTCAGATGGTACGTAGACAGAAATGATTTATTGACTGTCTTAAACCTTAATAAAATAAAAGTTGTCAATTCCAGCAGGTGAAAGGAAGCCAAAACATACAACCGATACAAAGCTCGAGAAAACTCCCCTAAGCCTCGTCACAATTTATTTCGGTTTTTTACCTGTTTGGCTTGCTGTGATTGGCTAAAAAAAGACACCTGATGTTTTTCAACCGACATACCGTGTGTATTAGCTCGCATCAGCTTTTACTAATTCAAAGTTTTTGACGAAGCTGGCTCGTATTTTTTAATTATTTCGTCCCCTTTGCTAATTAATTTCTGAGGTGATTCCTCTTGTACAACAGGAGTGCAAGGAATAAATCAAGTTAAGATGAAGTGTTTAATTTTTGTGAAATGCCATCAATTGTACCTCCTTAGTAAAAAAAGAAAAGAAAAGAAAGAATTAATAGTTACTACAGTTGAAAAGTGTGTCCCTTTCCTCCCGAAATAGGTTCGTCACCTTCCGTGCCCCGAAAATTGCAAAATTTGGTTGCGATCTGGTTGTGACAACGTAACGACTGTAAATGTTACTTGTCGTTCAGTTTAACAAGTTTAACACGAGTAATAGGGTTTGGCGTGGTAAAACAAGACTGCTCTTTTAAAATTATTATTGGGAAAACACTTTTACTGCTACATTTGTTCCTATTTAATCAACCCATGTACGGTGCGAGCCTCTGAATGTAACGAAATGGAGTTGCCAAAACCGAATAAAATAAGGAGAGTTAGTCCTTTTGTCTTTCCTCTCGTATCCTCGTCTTGCCTTTTATTTCCTTATCCCTCCAATCCTTTATTTTCAATTCTTCCCATACCATGTCATAGTTTGTGTTAATATTTGTTTTTATTTTTGTTTCCTTCAGTGCGGACCCACCTTGCATTCCGTATCTTGGTTTCTACCTGACGGATTTAGCGTTTATTGAAGATGGTACCCCAAACAGCAACGAAAATGGACTCATTAATTTCTCCAAGATGAGAATGGTGAGGATTTAATTTTAAACAAACTTGCTATACCCTAAAATAACATAATGGCAACATATTTATGTACAGCACATATCATATACTTTCATGGCGGTTTACACTTCTTATTCCAGCTATTCCAAAAACTATCTTGTAGCATTGAACTAAGGATAAAAACTTTCTACGTTTTTCTAATGTTTGCATATTCAGTAAGCGTCAGTGGTCTTCATTTGAAACTGTGTACGCCTTTTTTCAGTTAATTCCAACATCTGTCAGTTTGCTATGCTGTAGAAAGGTTTCCACATGAGTGCGGTAAAACAAATCCAAAGAAATTGCTCTTCCCCAAACGTAAATTGAACCGATCAGAACTTGAAGCACGTAAACAAAACGGGAAAACGCGTGCTAGCAAGTCACGATTGGTTTTCCTGTGTCTTCTAATTGGTCGAGATAGCGAGATTGCTTTCGGCAGTAAATTTGAAGCCCTCCGGCCCTCAGAATGTTTGGTTAAATGGCTCTGAATTGTGTTGCTGCTTGTTGGTTTCAGATTGCTCAAGTCATTCAGGAAATCAAGCATTATCAACAGAACAAGTACACTCTGGACCACGATAAGAAGGTCGGTAAACAGTGTGATCCGTATAAAATGTATTCCCTTAGTATTCGCGTTAGGAGAGTAGTGAACCAACGGCTACATCAGTTCAGGAGTACTCGTTAACAATGGTCGACTACAGGCCTGAACCAGCCAAGAATCAAAGGCTCTTTTGAGCAACTCGTGAATGCAGAGGATACATCATGATAAATTTGGCTGTTGCATTTGGACGTCACATATATTCCAACAAAAAGTATTGAGCTCTGCACTTCCAACTATGAATTTGAACTTTTGTTTCATGAAATAAGCAAAATTTTGAGCGTAACAAGCTGATCTAAAAAGTATTTCTTCGCATTTCAAAACTATTTGCTCGATTGCATGGCGGCTGTGAAGTATCTTGTGTGAAAGTTCACTGCTTGCTTACCTCGATTCTTTGCTCTCATTTTGGAGCTGACGGTCCAAATCACTCTCTCTACTAAATATTCCATCTGGTTTCGCTTAAGAAGCTCCTCTGGATTATTACTGACGGTTCACGCTCTCTTCGATGCGGACGCCATATTGGACAGTGACTGATAATTTCTCAGTTGAAATTATGGTCATTAAAGCTTCCACGCAAACCAGTAAAACATACCCACTAAAACAAGTGGGTGTATTAAATCGTAAGCTGGGAGTTTTCAGCTGATCGACCTAGTGAACCCAGTCGTACTCGTTTCATTGCATTCATTCGTAGAGGTGGGACAATCAGTGGAGAATGTTTAATCGCTAATCTCCGGGATTAGCGGCGGAGGTTGTGTCCTCCGTGCCAACCAACTTAGCTAGCGTGCCAAGCTTTTCTTACTGTTCATAACATTTTTGTGTGTTTATTTCAGATTATCCAATACTTGACTTCTAAAGATAATCTTATGGACGAGGACATGCTTTACCGAACCTCTCTCACACTGGAACCCAGAAAACGAGCGTCTTCTAAACTGAAGCAACCGGTGGAGACAAGTCTGAATTAAACAACAGCCAGCTGTCATTCAACAAACCTCAGAGCTGTGTTGGCAATTGACTCTTCATGAGCGGAAGCGCTTACTTGCGGACGTCTCTTTCCTTCCGATATCCTCCGTCCTCGTATTAGTGCTTGTAGATATTGTAATTTCTTTCTGTGTTTTTGACGTGCTGCAATACAGACATGTTTTCCCTTTTCTTATACGTTCTCATTCATGCCTTATAAGGCGTTGTATACATTTACTTTATCTAGAATTTAATTTAAAATTTCTTAATTGGATTTACAAAGTGTTTTGAAATTAGAAAGAGCTATACGTGAATAATATATAAGTTTATAAACGCTGCTGAAAAGAATTATATTATTGTAAAAAGACTCCTACGATCTTTCTGAACGATGTCAATAAAATGCTGTAACAACAACAGGCTGGTTTTGCTAGATTCGCTTTGAGTTTGTTTCCCTCAAACAATGCACAGTTGCCATGAAAGCACCTTCAATTATGATCATTAGATTAGGGCGGGGTACCAATTGAGTATCGTAAAACCAAAACCAAAGTGATTACTCTGGCCAATCACAAAAGATGTAAACAACACGACAACGAGTCAATCAGAATTCAAAGCAGATCCACGTAACTGACGCCAAACGCGGGAGAACGCGTGCGGCGAAAACACGATTGCCGGGTTTTGGTTTGGATTCCCATTGGTTTAGAAAGTGGCCCGAGTTTTGTTAACCAATCACAGAGCGTAGTAATGCAAAACCAAAGCAAACGCGAAATTACTTCCGACACTCAACTGAAAACCGCTCTAACATCATGGATTTGTTGGAATACACTCGATTGACCCAACAGCTTTCTGGGAAACGGTTTAGCTATATAGCTATGCGCTTATTTGCATTCTTCTTGTTAGAAAAGAAAAGCATGTGCGGATTTTAAGGTTTTCTTGTAAAATTTGTATATTTCTCGTAGACGAGAGGAAAACACGCAAAATGTTTATGCTAATTAGAACACCCCACAATTCCATCAGGTGGTATCGTTCAGACATTGCACGGGAGGTTTTCTCAATCGAGTCTATCCTGGATAAAGTTATCCGCTTAGTTGAACCAGTCGGTTCACATACAAACGAGGGACTGACTGAGCGCATTCTTTTGGGGCTGTTCCGGAATAGGAACACATGGAATAGACTGTATTCATGTTCTTTTGGGACCTGTTTTGGAATGAAGAGAATGCTGTTCTCCAGGGCAAAATGAACGGAATACACTGTTTGTTCAGAATAGAAAGATTTGCGTTCGTTTGGGCAGATTTTCGATAAACGTTTAATCGGAATAGGCAGAGGTGTGTTCTTTTGGAAACTGATATTCTACCTAATCTGTTATTCGAGAACCGGAATGAGAACAGGCAGAATTTTCCCTTCAAATGCATGCGCCCTTGTGTGTTTCAAAAAGAAGAATATTTGACCGCAGGCTGAACGGTAAAAAAACCCATTCCATATCCGAACTTGCTTTATAACAGTGCCATGTCCGCTGGACTTGCTTGTAAGGCTTTCCTATATCATTGGACAGTATACAGTAAGGCGTGGGTATCAGTTCATAAATATAAAACTCTCCACAGTTGTTTAGTCTGATGGTCCATGGCCACGCACACTCCATTGTTAAGTTTGCAATATTGGCACATGTCCGACCAGTAACGATACCTTGGTCAGAAGAGGGATGCTGACGATTTAACCAAACTGAAGCGTACGTCCCACACCTATACAGAGTTAAAATGAGTCAGAATAAACTGTCCAACAATACCTATAATTTTACCTTGCTAGTTATTTTCTTAAGTTACACTCAAAAATTAATCTGTTATCACAAATTCTTTATCCTTCTTTCGCTGTTAACATTGCACTGGCCAGTGACAAACTCTCTGATTTATATTGGTAATTGAACTGAGTGGAGTGCAATTTGGTCTGAAATCACACGCGTGATTTCAGAATCAAACCAAACCAAAATTGCACGACACGAAGTTCAATTACCACTTAATTACATCCATTTTGAAATCACAGAGTATCATTGTCAATATTAATATTCTATTTGTGTTACTTCATTTCCATTTTGATGGGCTAAAGAAAGGATGCAATTTAGAGCAAAAAATGGTGCAATTTGGGAATAAATTGCACCATTTTGGACCAATCAGATTCCAAGGATCACCAGTGATTTCAAAATGGATGTAATTAGGACTGAAAGCTTTGTGATATGGCAAAAGTTCTAGCTTGCCAATTATTAACGCGACGTTTTTACACCGTTTTCGGCTGAAATCCAAACCGCACAAAACTGATAAAACATCAGCATGCTTGTAATTAAAACGCCGCGGGTAAAGGATTTACATAATTCAACAACAAATAAACTTTGATTTAGTCTACAGAAAGATATTCTGAGTCGGTAGGGCCACATGGTATGTATCAGTGAACTTCAAAAATCATTAATAATTCATAAGCCATTGACCTATCAAATGGTCGATAAAACATCACGTGCACTGATTTTAAAACCCCAATAAAACCTCCTCCTTATCGGTATGCGGTGTTTAATGTTTTTCTCGTATGCTAATTTCCAACGTTCACAAAAAGATTCCATGACTTTTATATTGGCTACGTTGGGAATAGCTTTTAAACGACAAAAAAACCATTCGCACTGCACTCTCAAAGGAGCTCGGACTTGATGGGTTGTCAAAAATCCATATAGATACACAATGACAGAATCGAAGCTACGTCGACGCAGTCAATGTTACATGAACTTGGTATTTAACTTATGAAAACATCAAGTCATTCCAAATATCATGTTTACTTAACAGTAGAACTTGCAAACCAATCTATTTCCCCCAGTCCATCCGTCCTTGGCTTGTTCTGTGTCGATGATATCTAACTGCATACAAAACTTGCTTCAAGAGTCACGTGCCCAGATCTGGAGTATTTGTATAAATTACGAGCAAGGAACACTTCAGGAAATTATTTCCGCAAGCAATAGACATATTTTAAAATTTTGACAAGTTGCTGTTTAGCTGTCAGTTTTGAACATCAGCGGAAGCTCTCAAACTTGACGCTCTAAAGAATTTTATTTATTCTCAATTTTTTTCATCTGCATCTTACCACCGGCAGGGTAAACGTTACATCAATTCCATCCAGTGGTGACTTTTTTTCTGTACTGAAAATACACTACTTATACACAAAAATTTAAACATTGCAGTCAGCAGCTTTTCACGAGAATCCGAAAATAAATGGGGGCGAGCACTTGCGAAAAATCTACGAGCGCCTGAAGAGCACCCTTGAAAACCATTTGGAGTAAGTCGAGCAGCAATTTGGCGGGCACTTGAAAATTTTAAGAGATTAACCAATACCCGTCACTACTGTATAGTTGGTAGAATAATTCCTTTCACCCGAAAGTAATAACGTTTTGTTTTGTGAATTGCAAGAACTGCCAGTTGGAACAATGATGTTCTTCCTGCCACTTGTAACACCGAGGAAAGAGATTGCACTCTTTGATCAACGGTGGAATACACTCATCGGTTAACGGAAGACATTTGGTTTAATATTTTGAGAATATTCTTATTTCATTAGACCCGAAATTCCCAAAAAAATTTTAAAAAGGAGAAATCCAGCCTTGATTTTTACAAACGCTACGTTTCAAACGTTAAAGAAAAACTTTACCCTCTTAATTATCGCCATTGGTATTAGCTATTCTTTTGTCCGCTAATGCCGTACAACAACAGTCTCTTGAGTTAATAATATAAACATTATTTCACTAAAACTCTAAACAATTTAATACTAAAATTGTTTTCGTTTTGATTCGGAAAACACGTAACCAAGTAAGCATTTGTCCACCATGAACGCTAGTGATTCCAAGCAAGGATTCGCCATTCCAAGCTGTCCTATGAACGAGATGGTTTGGAGTATGCAATACCGCGTGAAAAACAATGGCTTTGCAATAACATCCATTATTCTAAACGCCATCAGCTGTCCATTCACGATCGTTATGAACGTGTTGGTGATAGTGGCAGTAAAAACAATGCCCAGACTCCGAAACAACTACAGTATTCTGTTGGCTTGTTTGGCAGCGACTGATGTATTGGTCGGAATAGCAGTTCAGCCTACCTTCATTGCTCTTCAAACTGAAGTCTTAAAAGGTGTATCTTTAACTCAATACTGCAACTTCTTCAAAAGGACTTTCTTCTTCTTTTATATTCCTGTTTTCACATCTCTCTTTCATCTGAATCTTCTTAGTATGGAGCGTTTGGTAGCCATGAAGTACACTTTGCATTATACCACAATTGTTACAACACGCACAGTAACAGTAGCTGTTGTTTGTTCTTGGGTTATTGCAAGTTTACCTGCTATTTTGTACAGCATATCAGAAGACTTAGAAATTGTCATTAAGACCGTAGGTATCCCTTTTTCATTTTTTAACATTATCACGATTGTATTGTGTCATATTTCCGTTTATTTTGTAACGCGTCGACACGAGAGACAGATCAAGTCTGAGCAAGTTTCACAAGAAGCTATAGCTAACTTTGCAAAAGAAAACAAAGCTCTCAAGACTACAAGGATAATTATCGTAACTTTGGTTTTCTGTTATTTTCCCTCATGCATTTTCCTTGGAATGATAACTACATTTCGCAAGAGCAGTAGCGATGCTTTGAATGTGATAACTTTGTCACAACCTCTTTGCAGTTCGTATATTTTTCTTAATTCTTTCTGTAACCCAGTCATATATTGTTGCAGAAATAAGATGTTTCGAAAGGCCTTCAAGGACTTGTTAAAAATAAACAGAACAAATTCGAATAATATTGAACTGGAACTTCGCTAATGAGACCAGTTAATTTTGTGTGTTTTCCTGTAAAAGTTTTTTAAACTCTAATCAGCGAAAGTTGCTTTTGCATGAAAAAAATAAACACTGATGATTAATTTTAACGAACATCAGGAAAGAACTATGTTGGAAATGTTGTGAATAATTATTTCTTTTCTCTTTATTTTCTACTTTCTAAGAAATTGGGCTTTGTTTTCAAAGGAAGTCGTGTCGGTTCTTACCCCAGCAAAAAAAAAATAACTCAATGAAGTTTGTTTTATCAAAAAATATTGTATTGTAACAGTCTCACTGAACTTGCTTTAGAAAAGGAAGTGAATTAACTGAACTGATATTTTCGTGAATGCAAAAAAAAAAATCATCTGTCACTTTAAAAAGAGGGGGGGGGGGGGGGGGGGAATGAACAGAAGTGCACAGCATTAACTTGTCTCTGATTGCTGGCCTGTGCCGATCGCTAATAGTGATACGGAGCCCCATAAGGGACGCACACACTTTTTCTTTTACTGCGAGTTTTACTGCCACTTTAAATTACTGTCTTACTATCATCGTGCAGGTACAGGTATCGCGGGTGTGCTTTCGATTGCCAGTCTGCAATCTTTGACAGTGAGTGGTTCGGTTAGACCTTTGATATTTAGACGGAGAATTTTATTATTATTATTATTATTATTATTATTATTATTATTATTATTATTATTATTATTATTATTAATATTTGTTGTTATTTCCACACTTTTAGCTGTATATATTTTATGTTCGCGCTTTTTATTCATCCCTTGTCAAAGATTGCAGACTGGCAATCGAAAGCTCGTTTTAACCTTTTTTTAACTTTTAAGCAGAGAACGCTTTAAATTATTAATCTTAACGTGTTTTTTCGTATGTCTCATATGGTACTATCAATTTATTAATTGGGTAAAATTTGCAACTCAACCCAGTCCCCTGCTCGACCTTGAAGTGGATTCGTTATCGTCATCGAAATGGCTGCCGTTTAAAATCGCCTCGTCATAAAATGTTCAGGCTAGTACGAATTCTGATTTCCTTTGATCGTCTCAATCTTGCCTCATATGCTAAGGTATCAATACTGCCGGGAAAAAGTTGACAAAGTAGTGCCCATTCTGGAAGTCTGATTCTCCCTTTGATCGCTGGAGTAAGATGTGGCACCGTTACATTGTCGCTCTTAATCCGTTGTGTGCTTTTTTTTTTTCAAAAAATTTCGCCCGGTATCCTGCACTTTTTGACGAACTACAAGATTTATCCAACAAGCATAGCTACAGCCACATGTTTTCGCTGGATCCCGCAATAGTGACACTTGGTCCCGCGATAGTGGCAGTAAAACTCGCAGTGAAAGTAGCAGTAAAACTCGCAGTAATAGAAAAAGTGTGTATCCCTTACGGGGCTCCGTACATTTAACTGTAGCATTCTTACTTACTTACTTACTTACTGACTGACTGACTAGTCAGTCAGTAGTTTCGACTGACTGACTGACTAACTTACTTACTTACTTACTTACTTACTTACTTACTTACTTACTTACTTACTTACTTACTTACTTACTTAATCCTCTTCGTTCCTAGTTGGAACATAGGTTCTCAACTATAGCGCGCGCCACCTAACCCTATTTTGTGCAGTACCTTTTGCCTCGTTCCACGTAAGATGCTTCGCCACCAACTCTGCCATTCTCGTGTGTCTCCAGGTGTGCTGGGGTCTCCCTCTCTTTCGCTTCCCCTGTTGGTTCCACTCCAGTGCCCTCTTGACTACATGTCCATCTGGTCTCCTCAGCGTGTGGCCGTTCCAACCCCACGCTCGCTGTGTTATCTCTTCCTCTATCGGTCGTTGCCCTGTTTGTCTCCAAAGCTTCTTGTTGCTGCATGATTTGTCTAGGCCACCAAATCCGCAAAATGTTTCTCGGGCTCTTATTGATTAACACTTGCAGCTTCTGTTCCAGTCCCTTGGTCAGCCTCTAAGTTTCAGAACCATACAAGAGCACCGCCTTCACATTTGACCCAAAGACTCTCAGCTTGGTATTGGTTGTTAGTGCCGTGGATCGCCATATCGATCTCAGCATCGCAAATGCCTGTCTTGCCTTTCCAATTCGTGACTGAATGTCCTCATTAGTGCCTCCCTTCTTGCTTACAATGCTCCCAAGGTATGTGAACTCGTCCACTTCTTCAACCCGCTCCCCAGAGACCGACACACCATCGCCACGTTTAGTACCAATACGTATCGGCTTTGTCTTGGTGGCATTGATCTTCATGATCAGGCCTACCTTCACTTTGTACCTCCAAGGCCCGGGTCTTATCCCTCATATCCTGTATTCTGAGCGACAGTAGGGCCAGATCATCACAAAGTCAAGGTCTACTAACGATGTCGTAAAGGTCCACTAGATACCTCTCTTCTTGTCAAAGGCTGTCCTCGTCACCCAATCCAGGGCGACCAGAAACAGCAAGAAAGATAGCAGGCAGCCTTGTCTTACCCCAGTCCTCATATTCAATGGTTGATTCTTCTGCCCATTGTGTACCACCTCTGCGGAGAAACCCTCATAGAGAACTCTGATGATGGTGACTATCTTGTCAGGCATCCCGTAATGCCGCAACAACCCCCACAAAATATCTCTGCTGATACTATCGAAGGCCTTTTCGAAATCTATAAAGTTGATGTACTAGGAGGACTGCCACTTGATACTCTGCTCTACAATAATTCGCAGTGTTGTTATTTCATCCGTACAGCTTTGGCCCGCTCGGAAGCCCGCCTGTTCCTCTCTCAGCTTTTCATCCAGCGCAGTTTTGATGCGCTCTAGGATCACTCTGCATATTAACTTACTTGCCATGTTCAGCAACATGATGCCACGCCAGTTTTTAAAGCAGCTCAGATCACCTTTCTTGGGCAGCTTTATTAGCAGACCTTTCCTCCACTCCTCTGGTATTTTCTCCTCACTCCATATCCTGTTGCAGAGGTTCAGAAGAACCTCCTCTGATGTATTCCCTCCCGCCTTAATTGCCTCTGGTGGAATATTGTCACCTCCTGCAACCTTCCCGTTTTTTAACTTCTTTATAGCATTCTTGATTTCAATACGTGTGATGCGACCTGTCCTGATGTTCAGTTCGTCACTTGGCTTCATCTCTGGCGGGTTGAGCGGCTCTTCATGGTTAAGCACTGTTTGAACGTGCTCCCTCCACCGGTGCATCTCCTCCTCTACTGTCCTAAGTAACACGCCTGCCTCGTTTCTCACTGGCTTACACGTATTCTGGAATCTCCCACTTAGCTTGCTGGTGATCTCGTACAAAGTCCTTACGGCACCTCTCTTTCCAGCCTTCTCAGCTCTCTAAGCTTCTGATTCCACATGCACCCTCCTGTCTCTCCTACACCTCCTCTTCACCTCCCTGTTGAACTCTTGGTATCTTAAACTTGGCTCTCTCTTCTGGTTTCTCGTTCTGGACATGTTTGCGGGGTTTTTTGTCACCTTTTGCTGCTTGATTATCTCCCAAGCCTCCTTGCTGATCCACTCCTTCCTATTTGCCTTTGCCCTACCCAGTACCTGCTCGCAAGTCTCCACGTAACCCTGTTCGATCTGCCTCCATTCATGATCCACTGACAGTTCCTCCTTCTCCATCAACTGCTGCAGACCCTCAAATCTATTGTACAGCGCTAGCTTGAATGCGTTCTTAACCTCCAGATCTTTAAGCTTCCTGGCCTCAAAATGCACTCGGCCACTTTCTCCCTTTCTCACTTTGGCAATCCTTAGCCTGACTTTTGCCATCAACAGGTGGTAGTCCGACCTAACGTCTGCCCCGTGCATCGCGCAAACGTCCCGCAGGGAGCTCCTCCATCTTTTGCTAAATGCTAGGTGGTCGATCTGATTCACAATACCGCCGTCAGGAGACCTCCATGTCCGCTTGTGACACTCCTTATGGGGGAACAGCGTTCCACCTATTACCAGTTCATTTGCCTGACAGAAGTCTGCCAATCTATCACCATTTTCATTCATCTCAGCTCTTGCTCCATGCTTACCCATCACCTCCTCCCTGCCTGTATTGCCTACCCCACCTTAGTATTCATATCTCCCATGACGATCTTCACATCTCTGCATGGCACCTGCTCCAAAACCATCTGTAGCTGGTCGTAGAAATCATCCTTCGCTTCCTCCTTGCCTCATTTGTTGGGGCACAGCATTGCAAGATGGTAACCTGTTGCCACCTCGAGTTGAACCTGGCTCTGATTATCCTCTCAGACACTGGTTCCCGTTCCAGCAGACATTGTGCAGCTTCTTTGGACAGAATGAAGCCAACTCCCTTCTCGTGATTTCCACCTTCATCCATTCCTGAGTATAGCACAGTTTCGCTTGTAGCTGCCCTCATTTTCTCACAAGAGTTCCATCTCATTTCACTTACTCCCAGAATGCTAATACCATACTTTTGCATCTCCTTGATCACCTGGGCACATTTAACAGTCTCAAACATTGTCCTTACATTCATTGCTCGATCTTCACACACGCTTTTGGCGATAGCAATTTCGTCGGCGGTTTCTGCGACATTCGCTGCTTCGCACGTTGTTCCAACCGCGTGTTAACACCTTTTACCCCTGCTTCCCGATAGGGTGCAGTGGTAGTTCTAGTTTCAGTTTCTGTAATAAATAACATTTTCTGGGAGCGGGTTATCAGCCCGCCGCCCAACCCCCAATCTGGAGGACCAGGGGCTGTTCTTCGTCTGGCCTCTACCCTTCGACCAATCCGGCATGGTTAGACCTGCCAGGGACCACAGTCCCCGCCGGCACAGCTCTCTGGGTCATTGAGATACACAAGCTTCACCACCACGGCAAGGTGTCAGCCCAAGGTGAAGAACTGTAGCATTCACTTTGTTTTAATTCTTCTCGGTACAAAAACACGTTGTTATCTTTGAGTACAATATGTACCTTCAGTTGCATATATCCATTCCTATCGCCTCCTCAACTGGACTCAGTAACGATCGTGCTTGAATTAAGAACTTTACATAATATCATGGGTAACAAATTATTCCTTAATTTTGGCGCGAACTTTCAGCGTTAATTTATAATTTCACATGTGAAATTACAAAATTGCTATGGCAACGTTTCCTATATCTCGGTGCTAAGATGGCGTCCAGGTTTAAAGATGTTACGGATGAAAGAAGTTACGGCATTAAAAGACGCTGGAGAAGACCTAAATACGCGAAAGAGCACAATTAAGTGGATGAGGGTTTTTGAGAACTGGTGTGACGAAAATGGCCTTGAGAAAAACCCTGAGACGGTTCGTCCTGAGCAGTTGGATGAAGTATTTGAGCTGTTTTTTTCCGCTTGTGCGTAAACAAGATGGAACCGACTACGAACCTGGGGTGATGCAAGCAGCACTTGACCGCCACTTGAATGAGAAAGGTTATCCTTTTTCAATTATAAAGGACAGAGAATTTTTCAATTCCCGAAAAGTTCTTGAGCTGAGGGAAAGGCGCGTAAGCCAACAAATGAAGGTAAAGGAAAATTGCCAAATAAGTCAAGAAGCCTAACAAGAGAGGAAGAAGAAGCTTTGTGGGAAAGCGGACGGCTTGGAAATTCATCTCCAAGGTCACTCCTTAATATGATGTGGTGGCTCCTGTCACGGCATCTTGGTCTTCATGGCTGCCAAGAACATTACCCAATGAATGTGGAGGGTTTCACGCTGAATAAAGACGACAACGGCAACGAGTTTGTAACCTTCGCAGAAGGCCCGACAAAAACACGACAAGGAGGTTTGCGAGTTCAGCCGAGGTCTGTGCTACACCAAATGTTCGCAACTGGTGAATCACGGTGCCCTGTCGCTCTTTTTAAGAGTTACCTGTCCAAGAGGCCTGAAGATTTAAAGTTATCTGGTCCTTTCTACTTAGCGTGCATCGACAACCCCACCAAAACAGACGTATGGTACAAGAAAGCCGAATGGGTAAAAATACCACCAGCAAAATTATGAAAAGCATGAAACAAAACTCACTTTCACAAGAAATGCGCCCTGACAAAAGATTATCCAACCACTCAGTCCGGAAAACGGTGGTCAGGAAGCAAAAAGCCAAGGGAGTTCCAAAATCGAAGTAATAATAATAATAACTGGCCATCGACAAGAACAAAGCGTTGAAGCATACGACTCTGGGAACGAACACGAACAGCGAAAACTATCTAACACGACTGATGGCAAAGAAATCCAGTTTAACCTTACCAGACAACCAGTCGAATTCCTCCCCTTCAGCTGCTTATTCAGTCCAGTGTAGCGGTTAGCAGTGGCCACGTCTACAATTTCCATAACTGTAATGTAGTCAACCAAGGACAGCCGGGCTAACGCTTCATCTTCACTGCACAACGAGCCGTGATGTTGTCCGCAACCATGTGCCTTGCCAGCTCTTAAAGTTTTAACTTTGATATTTTCGCTTGAATTTCATCTTGGCCAGTTTGCTTTGGCCATATATTAAACTTCTAGCCTCAACTTATACTTCAAAACGTCTTAACACGAAGTCAAATACAGAAATGGCCTCGTGAGCAATTTTGAGCGCATTTTACATGGGCGCCGTTTTCAGTTCAGTCATGACTATAGCCAATCATATAAGGGGCTGTTTACATGGAGGGAGGAAGATCCTAGCACTAGGAAGATCTGAGAAGGCGAAACAACTTTTCGTTTAGTTTAATATGTAGAAATTTCGGTTGAAAAGGTTACCAAGTGAAGAAGGAAAAGAAGAGTAACTGTCGGCCTTGAGCAGCTGAACACCCGGCTGCCGCCATGTTTGTTCTTTTTGTCCCTAGTTGTAGGATCTTCCAAGCGAAAGTAGTTTACATGGTGCTAGGATCTTCCTAGTGCTAGGATCTCTCAGCTAGGAAGTACCTATCTCTAGGAAGATCCTAGCGCCAGGGCCAAGTGCAACTTTTTGCATGTAAACTGAATAGAGCAAACACGTGGCGCTGGGATGATCCGCCCTCTAGGATCTTCTTAGTGCTAAGGAAGATTTGACAGTTGCCTCAACTTTGAAACATTTATAAGGTCTTGTAAACAGCAAGAAGGATCTGAAAGGGCTTTTTGTCGAGAAATGCTGAAAATTGTGAACTTTAGACAAAATGTTTGCTTTAAACTTTATGCTTGGAGTTCTCGTACAATAAACAAGTCACGATTGTGAGCGCAATTTGTCACCAATGATATTTTAAAAAAGGTAATCAAATGGTATACTCGTGAAATTCGGAAATAATTTCACTTTTTAACTTTTTAACAAAGACTAGTGAGCAGCACAACGGAAGACGTCTTGTAGTTGTATACTTCTCGTTTATTTCCGACGCGTTTCGTCTCTATCGGAGACTTCTTCAGGGAATGAATACAACTGACATAGGACAGCATATATAGCACATGTTTGTGCCTAAGTTTTAACGTCCCATGGAAGTGACGAAATAGCTAAAATATTCTGTAAACGGACGTTACAAGAAACGCTTTAATACATATGTTATTGCGTGTTGTTAGTAGGGGCCATACGATTAGCGCTTATCGTATGTATCAGTGAACATAAAGCGAACAAACTGACTCCATTCATCACTACCATCACTATACTTAAGAGAGCTATAAAGATTACATGACCTTTATATTGGCTACTTTGGGAATAGTTTTTAAACGACAAAAAAATCATTCGCACTGCAATCATAAAGAAGTTTTCAATAATCCATATAGATACCCAATGACAGAATCGAAGGTACGTCGACGCTTTCAATGTTACATGAACTTGGTGTTTAACTTATGTAACTGTATATTGCTTAAAGAGTCACGTGCCCAGATCTGGAGTATTTGTATAAATTTACGAGCAGCGAACACTTCAGGAAATTTCCGCAAGCAATAGACACATTTTAAAAGTTTAACAAGTTGCTGTTTAGCTTTCAGTTTTGAATGTCAGCGGAAGCTCTCAAACTTGACGCTCTAAAGAATTTTTATTTATTCTCAATTTTTTTCATCCGCATCTTACCACCGACAGAGTAAACGTTACATCAATTCCATCCAGTGGTGTTTTTTTCTGAACTGAAAATACACTACTTTACACAAAAATTTAAATATTTCAGTCAGCAGTTTTTCACGAGATTCCGAAAATAAATGGGGGCGAGCACTTGCGAAAAATCTACGAGCGCCTGAAGAGCACCCTTGAAAACCATTTTGAGTTAGTCGAGCAGCATTTTGCGAGCACTTGAAAATTTTAAGGGATTAATCAATACCCGTCACTACTGTATAGTTGGTAGAATAATTCCTTTCACCCGAAAGTAATACTTTTGTTTTGTGAATTGCAAGAACTGCCAGTTGGAACAATGATCATCCTCCTGCCACTTGTAACACCGAGGAAGGAGATTAGACTCTTTGATCAACGGTGGAACACACTCATCGGTTAAAGGAAGACATTTGGTTTATTATTTTGAGAATATTCTTTTTTCATGTGACCCAAAATTTCCAAGTTAAATTTTAAAACGAAAAGTCCGGCCTTGATTTTTATAAACGTTACGTTTGAAACGTTAAAAAAAACCTTACCCTCTTAACCTCCTCGCTATTGGTATTAGCTATTCTTTTGTCCGCTAATGCTGTACAACAACAGTCTCTTGAGTTAATAATCTAAACATTATTTCACTTAAACTCTAAACGATTTAATACTAAAATTTTTTTCGTTTCGCTTCGGGAAACACGTAACCACGTAAACATTTGTCCACCATGAACGCCAGTGATTCCAAGCAAGGATTCGCCATTCCAAGCTGTCCTATGAACGAGATGGTTTGGAGTATGCAATACCGCGTGGAAAAGAATGGCTTTGCAATAACATCCATTATTCTAAACGCCATCAGCTGTCTATTCTCAATCGTTATGAATGTGTTGGTGATAGTGGCAGTAAAAACAATGCCCAGACTCCGAAACAACTACAGTATTCTGTTGGCTTGCTTGGCGGCGACTGATGTATTAGTCGGAGTAGGAGTTCAGCCTACCTTCATTGCTCTTCAAACTGAAGTCTTAAAAGGTGTATCTTTAACTCAATACTGCAGCTTCTTCAAAAGGACTTTGTTCGTCTTTTTTATTCCTATTTTCACATCTCTCTTTCATCTGAATCTTCTTAGTATGGAGCGTTTGGTAGCCATGAAGTACACTTTGCATTATACCACAATTGTTACAACACGCACAGTAACAGTAGCTGTTGTTTGTTCTTGGGTTATTGCAAGTTTACCTGCTATTTTGTACAGCATATCAGAAGACTTAGAAATTGTCATTAAGACCGTAGGTATCCCTTTTTCATTTTTTAACATTGTCACGATTGTATTGTGTCATATTTCCGTTTATTTTGTAACGCGTCGACACGAGAGACAGATCAAGTCTGAGCAAGTTTCACAAGAAGCTATAGCTAACTTTGCAAAAGAAAACAAAGCTCTCAAGACTACAAGGATAATTATCGTAACTTTGGTTTTCTGTTATTTTCCCTCATTCATTTTCCTTGGAATGATAACTACATTTCGCAAGAGCAGTAGCAATGCTTTCAATGTGATAACTTTGTCACAACCTCTTTGCGGTTCTTTTGTTTTTCTTAATTCTCTCTGTAACCCAGTCATATATTGTTGCAGAAATAAGATGTTTCGAAAGGCCTTCAAGGACTTGTTAAAAATAAACAGAACAAATTCGAATAATATTGAACTGGAACTTCGCTAAGCGAGAGTTGCTTTTGCATGAAATAAATGAACACTGATGATTGATTTTAACGAACATCAGGCAAGAACTGAACTATGTTAAAAAAAGTTGTGAATAATTATTTATTCGTTTTTATTTTCTACTTTCTAAGAATTGGGCTTTGTTTTCAAAGGAAGTCATGTCGGTTCTTACCCCAGCAATAACTCCGTCAAGTTTTTTTTATTGAAAAATATTGTATTGTAACAGTCTCAACTTGCTTTAGAAAGGAAGTGAATTAACTGAGCTGATATTTATCGTGAATGCAAAACAAAAAAAATCATCTGTCACTTTTAAAAAGGGGGGAAATGAACAGAAGTGCACAGCATTAACTTGTGTCTGATAGGTTGCATGTGCCGACTGCTAATATCATATTTAACTGTAGCATTCATTTTGTTTTAATTCTTCTCGGTACAAAAACACGTTGTTATCGTTGAGTACAATGTGTATCTTCAGTTGCATATCCGCTCCTATCGTCTCCTCAACTGGACTCGGTAACGATCGTGCTTGGATTAAGAACTTTACACAGTTATTTGTGCGAAGGACTGGTTACGGTACTTATTTTTTATCACTTACTTGTTAGGATGGTTAAAGGATTTTGTCACAATCACTATTTTTTAAAAACATACCCTTGACAACAATAATACAGGCCTTTATTGAAAAAGAGAAGTAATAATAAGGATAAAAAGCTGTTCAATTTTGAATAAGCGACGGAAAAGTGATATCATCCTGTCAACAGGAGAACTCCGAAAACTAGAAAGCCAACAACTGGTAAATTGGGTTTATTTTGGTTATAATAATGTTGAAGCATTTGTGACAGTCTGTCAAGAAGTTTTGATCCAATTTTATAAGCATTTGTTTGTATCTTAACCTGTTTTGAAACCTTCCAGTCATTCTGTTTGGGTTTCGTGCAGGGAAAGCAAGAGTCTACGGCGAGAAGGCGTAAGCTGTAAGTTACAAATCAGTGAGCGCCTTACGTAATGTTTCGGCATTCCTTGGCACAACTAAGCCTACATAAGGACCACGTGACCAAGAATTGGAAAAGTGAGAACTTTCGTGTGTGTTGACTGCTCAAGATTCTAATGATAAGCAAAGAAGAAGAAGAAGAAGAAGAAGAAGAAGAAGAAGAAGAAAAAGAAAAAGAAAAAACAGATTTACGAGACAGCCTTTGAAGGAAAGGCTAACTTCTCCAGGTTCATGAATACATTAATTCACTAAATTAACGAACAAGCAAGTTAATGAATGATGGAAGGAATGAAGGGACAGACCACTGCAATGTTCTCTAGAATTGTCTATTCAGACTTTTCTTTTTTAACAGTGCAGTGTCCGTTACTTATGAGGCCCCTTCTAACAGTGCCATGTCCGCTGGACTTGCTTGTAAGGCTTTCCTAACGGTACAATATCTCATTGGACAGTACGGCGTGGGTATCAGTTCATAAATATAAAACTCTCCACAGTTCTTTATTCTGATGATCCATGGCCACGGACACTCCATTGTTAAGTTTGCAATATTGGCACATGTCTGACCAATAACGATACCTTGGTCAGAAGAGGGATGCTGACGATTCAACCAAACTGAAGCGTACGTCCCACACCTATACAGAGTAAAAATGAGTCAGGATAAACTATACAACAATACCTATAATTTTACCTTGCTTTTGATTTTGGTACACGTAGCGTCGTTTTAAGCTTGCAAATATCACACTTGAATAATTAATATGCGGGAAATGAACTCAAAGGTGTTACACACCAGCGCTAACACAAATGTGATAGGGGCGGATCCAGGGATTGGGTGGCTTGCCATGCCTGGGTCGTTTAAGGTTGAAATTATAAAAGGGAACAAAAGTATAACAACTGACTCGACGACCGCTTCTAATGATGAAGAATGGAGCTGGGACACACACACTAAAACAATGGACTGAAGCACAGCATGACAAACTTCGGACATATTTGGGCCTTGTTTGCGCAAAGGAACTTTTGGAACCAATTCGACCGCTCGTTGCTGCTCTACAAGGCCACCTAGTTGAAGTGTACTGGAAATGAAATCGAAAGTCGTCGTTCGAACGCATGTACGAAAAGGTCTTAACTCTTTCAGAACTAGTTGGATCTCCTGAACAATGTCCGCGTATTTGCCGTAGACAGCGGAATTGGGATAACACCCCCAACAGATTCAGTGGTACAGTACTGGAAGCGAACAGTGGCAATACCTTTGCTGCGCCTAATTTTCTCAGAACTGAAATCTCACTTTAGCAAAAAAAAAGCAGGCACATTACAAACTCTGTGCTCTCATTCCTACTGTAATCGTCACGAAGTCCGAAGAAGCCATGGCTGATTTTGGTAAACTGGTACTGCAACAGAAGTGGGATCACGCAAGACAACTTCCGTCAATCTTTCAAAATTACCTGTTGCGCTGGACCAATTACTGGAAGCGACAAGCAGAGTCAGACGAAGTTTCAGCAACTTGCCTCATAGACACATGCTAGCATGTTCTTTCCTAATATCCGAGAACTTTTAACGATCCTTGCGGTGTTACAGATGGGAAGCACGGAGGCTGAAAGATCACTACACACATGGGTTAGGAACGCAATGACTACCGTCCGACAATCCGACTTGGCCGACAAAGTCGCAATGCATGAACACACAATCCAGATTAGCAGAGAACTAGGAGAATGCTGGGGTCTTCACTGGTTTGGGGTGTAATAATTGGTAGGGTTGCTTGTTTGTGATCACAGCCTACTACGCGATAAAATCACGATATAGTGCTATTTTGTTGCTTTATTAATTCTAATCATAATTTTCGATATCGCTCTGTCGGGTCAGCCACCCCCTCTTCAAAAATCCTGGATCCCCCCTGTGTAGTGTTTGTGATATACCTTATCCTACTTTGGTCGTTCATTGTACTCATTACGGACTGAAAGCTTTGTAACTTTGTTTTTAGTTATGAAATATGGCGAAAATTTATCTGTAGAAATTGTTACCGCAGCTTTTTGGGACTATTTTCGCATTAGCGTGCTTGTAATTTACTGAAGCCGCGGGTCAATGATTTACATTATTTATCAAACATATCCTGAACCGTTTGATTTAGTCTTTGGTTAAACTTCAGGGCCCAGTTGCTCGAAGCATGGTTAGCGCTAACCCAGGTTAAATACCATGACAACCTATAGGTTTTAATACTTCTTAATCAATGGTTAGCGCTAACCATGCTTCGAGCAACTCAGCCCAGAAGTGCGCGTTTCCAATGCAGTGAGTTGGCAGCTTTGTTTGTCACACGCCTCAGAGCCACATGGTATGTATCAGTGAACATGAAACGAAGGAAAGTACTCCACTCTTCCTCTCGGGAGTACTCATAACAAAGTTTCACACAGTCAGGCTCTGCCCCGAGGTCCAAAACCCTTACCCTTTAAAATACCATTTTTGACAGAAAAGATAACCTTTTCATATAGCTTCTATAGAAAATGGTACTGTTGAACCCTATTGAAATGCCAGGCGTAGAAAACATTGCAGCTCTCCCTTATGGGTGGGTCTGTTCGAGATCGAGATATTTTAAAAGGATCTTTTAAGTACCTAAATGACATATCTTCCCGTGACCTTTTCATATACTTCCTGATAGAAAAAGGCACCTCTTTGGGGTTGCGCCTCCCCGTACAGTCCATTATAGGGAGTACCTCATCCCCCATCCCCAGGACTCGTCATTGCCAGCTATGTACCTCAAAGCAACCAACGGATCGTCGCCTACGAAATTCGGATTGAACTGTGAATATGTTGAATCAGCCATTGTTTCCGCTCTGCTCTCGCCTGTTACAATCAAAGCCGCCACCAACTTCTCAGATTGCCAGGAATTATTGAATATATTCTCCCAAAAGGAACAAAGAAAGCCGAGCCATCTGAAAGATAAGTCGTTTGACGTGCGTAACACCGTACAGCAGACAGCAGCTGGTAACCTTGGCGAATAAAGTGCCGTTCTTTCTGCTGTTTCTGGCAATTAAATTTTCAGGTAAAGTATTCTAACTGATGAAACTGTATTGGTTTACAGATATATACATTCAGAATACAATAAAATGATCTGTAAATGAATACAGGAAACAGTAGTTTGAGTATTTTGGTTAGGTGCCCTTGGTATGTTACCGTCCAACCTGCTACTAATCAAATTTATCTCAAACTGTATGTGTCATTCACCTATTCACCGACACTCTTTCAGTTGCCATCTCCATGGGTATTCCTTTGCTGACGAAACGATACCAGCCTTTGTTGAGACAATCATCACATTTGTACGCAAACTCTTCATGTATGGCCGCGCTTCTGTCGTCGCCTTGAAGAACCTGGTTCGAGAAACATGGATCTGAGTCTCCCCACGACCCTGTTGGGAAGTAGTAAATGAACTGCTTTTAAAATTTGTAAGCAACTGAATTTAAGCTCGTCACGAGCAGCAGAGTGAAAATCAAAGCCATGTTTTTCCGGGCTGTGCGGAAACCTGATGGCCACGTGGTTTCAACCGGGTTGTCATCTTTTCTGGTGTATAAAGAGAAAACCGGGAAAGCTGACAAAATGCTTTCTTGAAAGCCTTTACGATGGAGCAGTTGGTAACCCACCACAGGAACTAGTCAGAAATACATCCTGACACATATGGAACAGACTTTACACCCAGAACGTTTTTCTTTTGTTTTTTTTTTAGGCTTTTGCATGAATCCGGTAAATAAATGCGAGAAAAAAAATTAAATTTAACTTACCATGAAAAAATATACTGGCGAGCACTAGAACCTTTGATGTTTCAGTAATCCCCAAGAATTTCATTTTCATTCGCTGGATTTTCCTTTTAGGAATACAAGCATTACAAAAGACTGGCAACTCACATTTCAGTGGTTTTGATTCATTAACTAACCAGTCTACTGACAAAGTGTATATGTCTGACTTGCTGTATGCGAAAATAATATGCTGTGTAATCGGCGGCTTACATCCACGTGTTAAAAGGTCTCCTTTTCAGTTTAAAAAAACGTGATAACGCTTCTAATAACAAATGTACACAAATATGATGTAAAACCTACGCGTTATAAGTGAACTCTAAGTCGCGTGGCAACAAAAGTTTATTTTTTGTATGTAATAAATTAGTCAGCTTCCTCATAATGGATCATAGATTTGTTTCGTTCCTTTGATGAAGTGCATAAGTAATTTTTCCCTTGAGCCGTCACAACTTTTTGCACCAGCAATTATTAAAAATTTAAATGATATTTTGAGGTCCTTGATAATATTTTTCTAAACCGGGAAAGAACGGCAGAGCTCGTTCCTTGTAGAGAATGTTTTGTTTCGTGAGTGTCCACTTCATAGATCTCATTGCATCGTTGATTTAGGGAGAGCAAAACTTAAATTGACTGAATCTCGCGCTGAGGGGCTAGTGAACGCTAGTGCGGTAATGAAACACGACTATAAACAGCTTTTATGGGCAGTGGGGGTTTTCCACATGTTCGCCACTTTTAGGTCAATTCTCCTGAAATTTCCACAGCGGGTCGAATATCACCAGGAAAATCGCTTAAGAGCAAAAAAGGTAGGGGTTTCAAAGGCAGATTCTTTGCTTTTCGCAAAGTTGTGGTTTTTGCCACTGCGTACAAACTTCTCTTAACTTTTTTTTGTCAAAATTGAGCCATAACTAGAGGAAATTACCGGTATTATAAACCTCTGGGGCAGTTTTTAGGAAATGTTTCCGAAGGAAATGCGAGAAAATCCAGATGGAAGTTTACATTTTGACGGACAATATTTACGTCTTCGAATAGGAATTCGCCCAATTCGCTATTTGGACATGCTTGAACTTTGGAACAGAGGACTTGTTTGCTAAAACTTTGACGCGAACCACTTGGATGAAATTTACAACCTCGTTATCTTTGAAGGCACGAATAACAAATACTTTGGTTACAAACCTGTTACAGAGGCTGTCTGCTTCGAAATGCTTTTCTTTTTCTAACTCAGGGGTGTATTTTGCGCTGTATTGTTGACTTGTTCGCTGTTTTGCACGAGCTTGCGTCAGCTCGCGCTCGCAGATTACTAAAAGATCGCATCATCAATGCGCGTGCGAGCTTAAAACCACCACACTTTTGCCATTTGCCATTTTCAAAACGTTATGATCAGACATATAGAAGATAATTTCTTTTTTCTTTTTTGTTCATTTTTCTTAATTTTAAGGTATTTACAATTTTTTACTAATAACACAAATAACACAACTCTGGCGAGATATAAGCAAAAATTCTTTTTCTATGAATAAAAAATAACCTCGCTACTTCAAATAAATATTTTTCATTCAGGACTTTATGTGCTGATTTAATGTAAGTCGTACAATCACAAATTCAACATTTGAACTCAACTTTCGTTTTTTTCGTGAAACAGAACGAGAGCTGAGTGCAGGCATTTTCACATATTTGTAACTGTGCTACAGTATTTGCAACGGACAAACGTTTAAACAATACATAGATATTACTGAGGCTAATTACGATGGTCAATGAAGTCTGTCCATGCTCCAGATCAGAACTTAGTAATACATGTAGGTATCAGCACCTTGGCAAAAGTCTCTTTTCAAAAGCGCGTCGTACAGCTTAGATTCTCTATCTCTATAATCAGGAATCACGTTCCCACTAAAATCTTCGGCGAGCCATTCATCTGCTGTGTGGAACGAGTCCGAACCAGACCCTGAGGTGAATTTTACTGTTTCACCGTTGGAAGATAAACTACTTGCAGAGCCTCTTTCCATGCAAACTCTGCATCTAAGCGCGGAGTTTCTTCGTGAACCCGATCGCTGCAATTCGTAGCCGTGACGACAAGCTCCAACATTTTGATCACTGTCCGAAATACTGCCGTCGCTATCAGACTGATTTAGCCAATCAAACCACCCCGTCGATTTCTTTCTTGGATGGAAAGCCTGCCGATGATTTCCATAATCTTCTTCCGTATCAGAATCTTCAATTCGTCGTTGCTGTTGCTTAGTTTCTTCCAGTTTTGTCTGTCGCTCAGTTTTTTGCTGTATATTTCTCCGCCTTATTCTCTGCTCTGTCCTTGAACGCACTCCTGAAGAAGCATCTTTTGGCGACTTTTTCTTGCCGTTTTGCCAAAAACTTAGAGTTCTAGCTAGCCCGGAAACACTTGCCCTTGCTTGCTTTAATACTTCACTGGGTAGAGCCAGAACCCAGCGTACTGCACGCACAGCCAGGACGACAAATTTGTACAGCATGTAAATGAAAAATGTCAGCAAAAGTGCCACAGGAGAGATCATGATGACTGACGAGATCAAGGAACCAAGTGCCACTGCAAGGAATCCGCAATGTACAATGACAAGTGCGCATAAACCGAATATTACTGATCCCAGTGTAAAGACCAACAGCGCGAGAAGTGGAAAGAAACCAGTCAGGGCTAATGAGCTGTAAAGACTCCATTTCCACGGCTTCTTGGCAAATACTTCCACGAGAAACCACACAGGTGGAGATAACACAATCTTGTGCCAGAAAACAACGAAACACGATGCACCCATTTCTTGACCTTGTTTAACAAAACTGCGAAATTACTACAACAATTTGTGTATATGACGTCATATATTAATTGCAATTAACATTCCACTGTCCCCGCGCACGTGATCCAGGGTGTTAATCAACTAATTAACATTCTAAAAACAAAAATGATCATGCTTTCTTCCATCTCAATTTATCTTTTTGTTTGGCTCCAAATAATAAAATCCCTGAGTATTAAACAATCGCTCATTAGCAAATAGATATTAATGATTACAGAAAATCACCTTGTTTGTAACGTCGAACGCGCTCTCAAAGTGTAGGGATATTTACGTTGTAATAAAGGGCCTCTTCATATGAGCCCGGTTGACCGGGCTGGCTCGGTTTCCGAGATCTCGCCTCGCCACTCTTTTCTTCACAAAAATTTCGATGTGTTCATATGAGAAGGCGGGCTGGCCCAGTTAGCGAGATCTCGGTAACCGAGCTGGATTTTTTTCCCATATGAGCACTCCAGCCCGGATTCCGGAACTGTCCGTGACGAAACATTTTCAACTGCGCATGGCTTGTAAGGTCGCTGACGAGTCGGAACGCGGTTCCACGGGTATTTTGGGGGCCTTTTGGACATTTTTCATCTCGGTAACCGGGATTAAATTTCCCATATGAACAGAAGACAAAATTTGTCCCGCCTACAGGGCCATGCAATCCGGTTTACCGGGTTTATATAAGGAGGCCCTAAATAGGTTATTATTAATGAACCCTTTCATTAGTGATTTGTTAAGTGATTCTTATAAAAGAAAGACAATCTACCTAATTATTGGAAAGTTTCCCCTGTCGGGCTTTAAAGCATTTTTTTTCCTTGTCGTGGTGATGTTATGTTTAATTTTTAAAACAGCTGAACTGTGAAGCCTAAGAAGATCCAAGGGCAATCGATTGTTTATCTCCTCTAATATACAGTCATTTCAACTAACGTTGTCGCTTGGGATTTTTATGAATAAATTAATCAAAATCAGTCATGCCTGGAGAAAACAATAGGTTGTAATTAGCAGTACAATGACCTGCACGTGCAGGGATGATTTTGATGAAATTATTCATAAAAAATAATCCCACAAAACATTGCAGTCTTGTCTTTTAGCTTTATTTTGATCCGACAACGTTAATTGAAATAGCTGTATAAGAACAAAACATGAACTAGAAAAGATACCATGCGTGCTGGGATTTTATGAAGGCCATCATCACGAGCCAAACGTTCCCTAGCATAATGCTACCAACTCATGTATTACTCAATTTTTAACCTTTATTTTTATTTGCTAAAGGCACACCACAAACGTTTATTCCTTTTTCTAGTTAATAATTCTTTCACATCAATCCCCAAACACTTTTTAACCTAACTTTTATGTACGGTTGATATTACATCTATTTCGAAAAAGGTTAAGATAAGAGTTCATTCACCTAATTAAGACAAATATCTTTTCAATTCTGACTCAGTCTTTATTTGATTAGTTTTTTTTTTTTTTTCGGACGAATTGAGTTTGAATACGAATAAAGCGAAATTTGTGGGGTCCCGTTTGCGAGCGCTCCTCGCTTTACTCGCATTCAATCTTTGCCTCGTCCTTGCTAGTCCTTTCCACTTGAGTCAGCAATCTGATCCTCAGCAGGGTTGTAAGTAACATGACTCCACTTGTACACTCTCTCCCAGGCAGTCTGAGCGTTCATCGCTTGAGCACACACGGGTTCGCAGCTTCAAGCTGCCCTCACCGCAGCTGTGTGAGCACGTGCTCCACTCCGTCCATTCTTTCCAATACGCACCGTTCCCAGATTCCCCTTCACTGGAGTCCTCTAGTCCCAGTCCTTTGCCACCGCCTCCGTTACCCCCTGATAAACAAAACAAAAATGCACTTTAACACAGAGATATAAAGTAGACCAAAGTTAAGTCCTTTTTCTCTTTAAATGTCAAGTAGCAACTCATAGTTGTAAATTGTAAATATTTCAATGACGTTCGTATGGCGATCCATTTTCTTGCGTAACAAATGTATGTCATGTATGCGATCGTCTGTTGGCCTACGTGTAGCCGTACCCATCCCCGGAGGAAAAACGTTTTTCCTCTGGGGGTGGGTACGGTTACACGTAGGCCATCGTCTGCCAGCAAGGCCCACTTCTGTAAACTTTTCCTCGTCCGATGATGTTAATTAGCATGAGTAAGATTGCTTGTAACAAATAACCATCACGTTTATAATTTTCTGTCGTTTTAATGTGTTCTTTTCGGTGATATCAATGTTATTTCTCCAATAAGGAATTCAAAATATATTTAAAATAACTGTGATGTGCCGTTAATTTCAGTCATTTCGCTGCAAATCATCTTGTTGTTTGTCATGGTCTCCTTTGTTTGTTTAATCTTTAAAATCTAAAAAAAAAAAAACTATTAATCATATCTAAGATCCAGAAGGCGTTAAAAATGCGCATTTTATGGTGCTTTCCCTTACTCACGAGATTGCCAACTATCGGAGTTGCTGAATTCGAGATGATGATATAGGAAATGTATAAAATTAAGACTCGTCGTTTGTTGCTAATTGTAACTTCCCTAATAAGTGACTGCTACATTTGTGAAACGTTAATAGTAAGAACTGAGCATTGTTGTTTCTCTCTAACCAACTTTAAAGGCGCTGATCACGAGGCGTGTTCCTACTCATCTCAAATACAAAGGCCGGTTATTGAAACTGATGTCATGATTTAAACAAACTCATCTGAAGTGTTGACTACAAAGCTATCCAGGTTTTCAAATAGCTCTGTGACTACGATCAAACTGATTGCTAGTATGAAGTAAGTCTACGTACAGAGCTATCCCCTACACTAGTAAATGATCATCGTATATATACCGGAATAACTTGTTTACTGGTCTAGAGTCATCAACGCATGTGTTACTGTCATGATCATACACTTGATTTTGAAACCAGAAAAAATTAAAATTCTTACAGTCTGTTCTACATACCAATAACAACACAAAGACAAAGAACAAAGAACAGCATGATCCTTGCGACTGTATCACTGACTTGCTCCTCAGTTTGAAACGGGAATTTCTTGGCGAAAGGGTGTCAGCATCCAAAGAGAAACCGTTCAAGGTACTCTTATTTCTTTCTTTTTTTTTGCGAATAGAATGGAGAGTTGGAAAGTCACTAGAAGACTTGATGTAACCAGAAAATGATGGCGTTCTGAAGCTCGAACTGTGTTCTATTTTTTTTCATTTTAATTCAAAAACACAAATGAATTTACCTTATGCGATGTTCATTTATCAAACGATTATGAACCTATTTCATTCTAAAACGCCATTTTTTCATTATCTTTTTCGTCTTTTAATAAGTCCTTGTAATTTAATCATGTGCCGAATGATGCAGCTCTGAAGCGAAATGTATATCATGCAAGTTCAGAAACAGATCAACGAAGGATGTCATATGGTCTGAGTCATTGTCTCCTTTAGTACTCTTTTCCAAGGTGTTTATTTATATCCTGATACCACAAAAAGGAAATTATCGCTTTATGCACTGTGAAAGGTCGACCATAAATACTTTGACGGTTTTGGCATTGTTTAACACTCCGTTTACTGAGCAACATTTCCGAAAAAATCCTGCGGTAATAAAATTCAAGTACCCCAGAGTCTCTCCTGGCGACCAACCGTTGGCCAATGAGCCTGAGGACTCTGGGTACGAGATTGGGCCTTTACACGAGAAACGAATTAATTCTCAGTTGAGCTCAAGAAGAAACTACTTACCCATACACTCATTAAACGAACATTTTACTTTCTCCGTTGGGGATCCTGTGCACTTTGTGCCATTGTTGGACGGGGGAGGCCTGGTGCAAGTTCTTGTTCTGGTTTTTAAACATTTTTCGTTGCAGCGACCCCAGTTTCCCCACAAAGACCAACCGCCATTAACTGAAAAGAAAGAAGGAAAATCTTATGCTATACACACTTATAATGTTCAAATAAATGATAGGTATATTTTTTTAGTCACTGACTGATAAAATACATCAATCATTTATTCATCAGGCTTAAAACAAAAACATCTCTTTTACGATGTTCAAATTATAATTTGAAGCGTTGAATAGTACTTTATTTAGTTTTCGAAGATAATACTGGATTGCGATAAATTACAGTTATGTGGTAAGTCTAGAACACCAGCTTTGGTCAAGGGAAAAGGAACATTCAAAGTATAATCATACATTTACAAGTTGCTCATCGAGGAGCACTTTTCCTATATAGTGAAAGAAGATAGTTTTCTCGCGTGGTGCTAACATTCCTAGACAGAAGGTACATCGAAATAGACAATTTTTCAATCATGCGACTTCATTATTACCTGGACAAAAAACATCTTTATTGCATTTTTCGATTTGCAGGTGTTGACCTGAGCAAGTCTTCCCACCGTGGGACGCTGGTGGCTTGGTACAGGAGCGGAATCGTATGCGTTTTCCTCCGCGGCAAGTCACGCTACATTGGCTCCAACTGTCCCATGAAGACCAACCTCCATCAACTAACCAATTATAAGCAAAGTCAAATGCAGCAATAATCAACAGGAACAAAAGTATGGTGCATTCATACAGACAACAAAGGTCAATTACCTTCACCTAATAGTTGCTTAAACCCAAATTTTGATTGCAGTTGGCATAAAATCAAGCTAAGTTGAGTACGCGAGTTTTCCATCCTCATGCCAAAATATGCGTTTGGCAACAAGCTTGCCAATCATTGTTGCAGAAATGGCAAAATGAGCCTAGTCCTGAAGCTTGCTAACAGTTAACAACAGTATAGTATAGTGTAGTATAGTGTTGTTCTGAAATGAAAGCATGAGTTAACTTGAGATATCATGCGCTTGGAATAGGCCCTGAGACTAAAACTTTAAATTTGGCATCAAATATTAATATAAAGTTTAGTGTCTTTGTTTGCCATCTTACTTGGACAAAAGACAGTTTTGTTGCAATCCTGAATAATCTCATTCAGACCCACACAAGGTCTGCCACCATGGGCCGCGGTTGGGTTGGTGCAGGAGCGATTACGTGTTTGAGTTCCCCCACCACAAGTAACACTGCATTTGCCCCAGTCCCCCCACATCGTCCAGCCGCCGTCCACTGAAAAAAAAAAAAAAAAAATACAGAAGTGCAAGTACACTTCCGCTTCTTAATATGCAAGGAACTGTTCATCTTACAGAGAAACCTGTAGTAAGCGAATGATACATTAAGTAGACACGAGCTTAGGTTCCTCAATTTTCGTCCAATATTAAATGTAAAATGACTGAACATGTATTCAGCGGCGTACCCTATTAAGCGGAAGCGGACACCAAAGTTTCGCCAATTTGTTACACGAAACTCGAAGTCGACACTCTTGTGTTTTTACAATGCCTTTTTTTAGATTATAGGTTTATACTCTAAATACCTTTTTCCCGATAGATTAGAATCTATAGGATTGGTGACGTTTAGCACCAAGTTGAAAATATACCAGGCTGTTGTCATAACAACACTATTATATGGTGCAGAAGTTTGGAGTACCACGTTACAGGAAGGAAAACGCCTAGTAACGTTCTAAAACAGGGGATAACCTAGAAAGATAGAGTTATAAATGGGGAAGTATGCAGAGGAATGCACAACCCCCACTCATTGTTCTCCTTCCAAGGAAACGATTGACATGGCTGGGACATACTGCCCGATGGCAACAACGAGGCTACCTCCCATATTCCTCTTCTGGAAGCTACTCGGGAGACGAGAACCAGGGAGACAACGCAAGTGCTGGAAAGACACACTGGCAAATTTCTTTCACAGGTTAAACCTTGTTTCCTACCCGGACAAAACACATGTTGATTACAGTCCTGGCTTATTTCATTCGGACCAACGCACGGTCTGCCACCATGGGCCGTGGGCGGGTTGGTGCAGGAGCGATTACGTGTTTGAGTTCCCCCACCACAAGTAACACTGCATTTGTCCCAGCCTCCCCAATGTGTCCAGCCCCCATCCACTGGAAAAAATAATATATAAGTGAACATTAAGTATTCAACGCGAAAGGAATTTTTCAGCAAAAGCACAGAGGAGGTTTTGTTAAATTGACTGTATAGGCTGCAATTTGTTTCTGATCATTTGCCACCAACAAAGTGTTAAGGGGCACACGAAGAAAGGTTGTTATATCTATTTTATATAGGAACAACCGCGCATATATCAACAGGAGTTGTAATTGTTTTCAATGTTCGTCACACTATAGACCCTTGAAAAAGGCTTGCTGATTTTCTGGCCTCAAGGAGGAGGGGGTGCTTATAAGAGAGCGGGTTTAATAGAAAGGGAAGCTTAACTGAGATTTATTAAAATTAACGTTTCTTAAGAGACTGGCTAACTTATGTTACCTTACAAATCAGAAAGGTGATTACCAGAGGTATTGCTATTGCATAAAAGCACCAAAGCCTTCAACAATTTTCTCTTTTAGACACCATGGTTTAATAACTTAATGCAGCATTTTTATATATCGGTCAGTTGCTCTTATGGTTTAAGCACGTTTAATGCGCAACAGTGAAGTTTGGTGGATTTCATAACCACTGCCTTTAATGGTCGCAATGACTTTGATCTCCAATGTGATACCACTTTAGTATCGAGCACTGAAACAAATAAATTATTCCCGATAACGATTTGCAGTGACCGTGTTACAATAATACCGCAGGGAACAATGAAATTGCTCATTTCCAACATACGATTAATTGAGAGATTACGCTTAGTCTCCTACCCGGGCAGAAGACTTGCTTATTACAGTCCTGACTCGTCTCATTGAGGCCAACACAAGGTCTGCCACCATGGGCCACAGGCGGGTTGGTGCAGGAGCGATTACGTGTTTGAGTTCCACCTCCACAAGACACACTGCATTTGCCCCAGTCCCCCCACCTCGTCCAGCCTCCATCCACTGCAGGATTGGAAGAAGTAATGCATCTTTGTAACTAAGTTTGATGCTTAGTATTGACCAATACACAAGCTTGACGTAATTAGGCTAAATATACCTTTCTCTTTATCAGCATAAATCTTTTACAAATTTTACAAACGATAATCTTAACGATTACAGTTAAAAGTTTGTTGGTGTTTAGTTGTAGTTTAAACACTAACTCTGGTGTATTTTCGTCGTTTTTTCTGCACTAGCGTCTTCAACTCGTGTTATGCTTCAGATCAGTTGTCTCAGGTTGTCAATCTGAATGGTCATTTACAAAATGGCTATCATCATAATTCTCTAATAGAATACTTTGCAGACGGTTATTAACTTTGCTTTACCGCTTTTCAATGTGGAACTTAATCGTTGCATCCCACGAGCTTCGGTATTCAAAGAAGGAAGGTGTAAGCGTGAAGATTTATTAATTCCTTGCTAATAAATTTAACTTGTACCAATTTTTTTTTTACCGGGACAGAAGACTTGCTTATTGCACTCTCGAGATATTTCATTCAGACCCACACAAGATCTGCCACCATGGGCCACAGGCGGGTTGGTGCAAGATCGATTACGTATTTGAGTTCCTCCATCACAAGTTACACTACATTTGCCCCAAAGTCCCCACATCGTCCAGCCTCCATACACTGGAAAAAATATTTATGGGTTTAGGTCGGGCTATTGGCAGTGGTAATTATCGATTCTCAAGAGGTCGCTTACAACTAAAGGCTTTGGAATCCAGGTTACTTTCCTCATTTTGGAATTTGGTGTTGTTAGTGAAAGTTCGAAGGACGATGATCGATGCACACTCAGTGATTATAATAATAATGATGATGTCTTGTAAACCAAAAATTGTGGTTTTTTTTTCTTAAGACGTTCATTATGATAAGAACGACGATGACGTTGATACATAGATTCATAATTTCATCTAAATAAGAACACGAGGTGTGGTGTTCAAATGCCCGTATGTTTCGTGTTCAACATTTTGAAATCCTTAGCTTTTTACCTGGACAGAAGATTTCCTTGTTACAGTCCTGAGTCACCTGATTTAGACCAGCGCACGGTCTGCCACCATGGGCCGCGGGTGGGTTGGTGCAGGAGCGATAACGTGTTTGAGTTCCTCCACCACAAGTTACACTGCATTTGCCCCAGTCTCCCCACATAGTCCAGCCACCGTCCACTAGATTGTGAAAAAATGTTCAGCGCTTGTTTAATGGAGGTGATACTAAATGACTTGGACTAATGAAGCTCAATCGATTGTTTAATTTCATTGCCAAACATTCAACGGAGTTACAGCAACTACTTGTGCCTTATTTTTCACATTCCCAATTCTAATAATCTGTTATACATCAATGAAAAACGTTAACACAGTATAACACGAATTTAAGGATATCTGCTGCGGCACATGATGTCACTCAATGCTCGTTACAGACCAGTCATTTGATGGAGCAGAAGAGAGAACCAACAACATTAATTAAAGGCTGATTAAAATTAACAACAAAAACATTTATTATTTTTTTTTTGAAACTTTTCAGTTTTGGGTTTCCATCTTCCGTAATGTATTAAGATAGCCTGTTCCATGACAACAGATTTTTAATTGTAGCATCCACGCAAAAAGAGCCTGTTTAGGCAGCCAAAGAATCACTAGAGCACAATATACCTGGACACATCACGTGCATGTTACAGTTTTGAATCTGTTCATTTGGCCCTGAACACGGTTTTCCTCCGTGGGCCGCTGAAGGATTGGTACAGGAGCGAGAACGCTTTTGAGTCCCTCCCCCGCAAGTGGCACTGCACTTCTCCCAGGCTCCCCATGTTGACCAGTTACCATCGACTGAAATTTAATCAGTGAATTATCAGAACAAATTGGCGCTGAGTAGAGCAAGTAGATAATAGATTGGTGTGATCAACAGTTGTGGCTGTTGATATGAACAATGAGGGACAGTTGTTAATGGGATTGATCTGATCTCCCAGAGATAGTCTAATGTCACAAGATTACAAGCTTTCCGTTATACCTTCGTTTAGTATGTGGGTCCGACGCATACAACAGAGAGATGATTCCGAGGCTTGACTTAACGTTTCCTATCACAAAAGGCCAAACTACCTCTTGTTTTAATATTTTGAAATTTAAGTCACTCAAGATTCTGTAATCGCTAAACTTTAAAAGTGTCGTTAGAAATAGCCTTCTAATATCAAACTCTACAAATTTCTTTGGCTATCGTGAAATCCGTACTACTCAGCGTTGATTTTACACGTTTTCATCTTGAAGTGCTGTATAGTTTTGTTTTTACCGCACTGGTTATATTAATACAGCCTCTGTAATTTAATCAAAAACAATTTTTTTTCGAACGGAAAGACCGATGCAAATTAGAATAATAAATTAAAGGCGAGACAGTTTACAAAGTGTCTATCTTGTTCTTGAAAAAGTTTGTTTCATAAGAGCCTGGTGTTTGCAATCCATAGTTTTTCAGCACGTAGTTTTATTATCAACGAGAAGTAACAACAAAAGATAATGAATAGGGCTGGATCGGTAATTAAATTTTGCACAAAAGAAAAGCCAATCTGAAAACGATGAATGCCCATTTTAAATTGCTTGAAATAAATAGCTGTGTTTCTATATCGAAGGTATAAATCAGAGAGGTCTTTTTAACTTCATCAGTTTGTCTTTAAGTGGAAAAACGTCCAGACTTTATGGTTAAACTATCTTGATTTCTTTTCAAGACCATGAAGTGTAATATAGTCTTGACACTTAGCTTTCACTGTAATTGAAAAACAGCTTTAATTTTGAATTCAAATAAGTAAACAGATATTACGTACAAAGCAGGAATTGCATACACCAAGTCAGCTGGTACCCATTCAGAGTAGTTATCGTCTCTTATTCTCCTGCTTTCATAATAGGCCAGTCAAGAGTGAACATCCCAGGTCGATCTGACTTCAAAATGGTGGCCCAGCTCTGCCACTATAAGCTCGCGGAATCAGTCGAACTTGTTCTACACCAAGAAGCTTTCATGACGACTCTTTGTTGGTTGAATATCGTCTCTTCCTTGGTCACGGTCATCGGAAATCTTGTCGTCATATTTGCCCTTTGGAAATCCTCATCCATCACAATAAGTATGAAAGCACTGTTTCTAAACCTCGCTGTCTCTGATTTAGCTGTTGGGTTATTAGTGCAACAAATGTTTATCGCCGTAACCTTCGTGATGTTGAAGACGGAACAAGCTGAGGATCCTAGTCGTTTTGATTTCCTATGTCCTATAACAATGACTATGTCTTGGTTCCTGCTTTATTTGTTTGCGGTGTCATCATTTTTGTCGGTTGCTGCCATTGCGGTCGACCGACTGCTGGCTGTTTCTCTGCACTTAAGATATTCCCAACTTATAACGCTCAAAAACGTCGTACTTATTATATTATTTTTATGGACAACTAGCGCAATTGGAGCCACAGTTTTCATTTTACTGCCAGGATACAATGACATGGTGGCCGTTTGTCTTGAAATCTCTGGCCTTTTAGCGACAAGTGTAGCGTATTTCTACATTTACAGAGTTGCGCGGCGTCACAGAAATCAAATACAATGTCATTTACAAGTTCAGTCTAACAACGAGACACCGAACATGGCTCGAGTTAAAAAATCAACCAACAATGCTTTCTATGTGCACATAATATTTATTCTTTGTTGGTTACCAAGTCTCATCTCATTTATGGTAAAAGAAACTGACGGTTCTCACATTATTGTCTTAGGTGTTAACTATTTTGCAGGGTACATCGTTTTTCTTCATTCCACAATAAACCCATTAATTCTCTGCTGGAGGTATCGAGGAATTCGACAACGAGTAATTTGTACTTTTAACAAGTGTTCGGTATGGAACCGCGAGGCTGTCAATGCGAGGCTATCTGTTTCAACATTGCAAGGTTGAATGGAACAAGCCAAGACTTAACAAAGTATGGGCGCCATTTTTTTTACTTCAAATGTTTAGAGAAAGTAGGCAAATTAAAATCTTCAGAATGTACAAGCAATGAATTAACCAGCTAACGAAACCGAAACAGACAATAAGATCGAAACAACAAACTTGCCGCCGACTGAATGAACAAAAATATTCAGCAAGTTAGGATTTTTTTCTGGTAGTAATCTTTTTAAACTGCTGTTAAGGCTAAATTCCACCATGAAGTTGTAAGATTATACACTGATGTCCTGATATTACTCGAAAAGAGGTCTTTGAAATAGGGTGGGGCATCTCATTTATAATTTTAAACTTCGTAAGAGCTTTTGTTTATTTCTCTTGTTGGTGAATCATGATGGCTGATAGATTGTAACTATCATATCAAATTATTCTCGATCTGTTCGGGCACATATTTTGGACAATTCTCAATGAAAAGGTTATGCTTTTAGCCAAATATTTTAAAAACAGTTTTTTTTCGTCTCAAGAAAAGAGAAATCTGGAGTGTTCTTAGACATGTGCACTGCGGTCCAGTACTAGTCTAATATTTTTCGTGTTAATTTATATATAAGCTTAAAAAATGAAACATTGCAAGTGTAAACAATTTACGACAAAAAATATTGTCATAAAAAACAAGACCATTTGAGCCGTTCTAACGCTGGCAACAATGATATTTCAACTGGTCTTAAAAGCAGACTGTTTTAGCAAAATACAGGGCTAGCTAACTTTAAGAGAGCTTCTACTGATAGAAGATTGTATTGAAAAACTGATGGAGTTTAAAAAAGAACGTCAACGTATACGAGCTTTAATTTTGCTGGGTTTCAAAGAACCGAGTCTCAGGAACTCATTTTTTCCAAGTCTCAGAAACTCATTATTATTGCTATTTTTTCATTAGAGTGTAAGCGTAAAGGTAAACTGCAGCAGAAAAGTGTGATTACATGTTTAGATACTTGGCAGCTGAAATTACCTAGGTTTGGGTATCCAAATTCCACAATTTTCGATCACTTCCTTTTTATTTTTATTTTTTTACCAACATTTTTCTATACCAGCAATAACTAAGTAACTAAACTTCATGTAAAACCGATAACATAGGTCTACAGCGGGACAGAAGAAATGGAAAAACGATGGTGAAAGCATTGATTGTAACACGAAATCTGTTTTGTTACCTAATGGGAAAGTTTTGTTTCCGTCTTAGGAATTTTAATGTTTAAGTATGTTTATCTTTTTTCAGTCCCTTGCAGAGTTATTTGGCAATTTAAGATGGACAGGAAACGAGAGTTTGCGGTCAGGTGTTTGGCTTAGTTTTACAGATCAAAGCTATCATAAGCCAACTTGTAAATTAATACAAAAGTAAAAATAGAAATTTTGTTTAAGTAGAACAAAATTTTATCATTTTAATTCAAGTTTATTCATTTTCAAATGGTTTACATCAGCCCTGTAGAATCACATAATATGTATACTTTTTTAATCAAAAGACGCATTGTAGCCTACCTAAACAAGGGGCGGATAAAACCAAATTTTCATTGCCAAGGGAAAGTTCATTTGATATGGAAAGGGGGGCTATGAAGATACAGAATCATTTAGCTGGAATTATTTATGGCTCCCCTCCATTTTTTCATTAAATTTTAGAAAGGCCTCCATGGCCAAGGTGGCTGGAATTTCATAGCCCCCCTCCCAACCTTTGCAGCTTAATATTTGCCTTGACTAGCATGACGGCTACCTTAATAATTGACTCCCAGATGATCACTTTATGTGTGTACCTTGAACTGAACTATTCAACTAAAAAGCAATTTTTTTAATTTCAAGATCAATATCCTAAAAATTAATAGAGATAAAAATCCTGAAACCGTGAAGAGAATCTGGCAGCTCTTCTGCGAGATCCAGTAACCATCTCAATAATCTCAGTGTCAGAAAACTGTTCTTCATCTGTTGAATCGTGTCCACTTTCAGGAATAATTCGGACAACTTCATCATCATCAGATCCATTTCCTGATTCACTGTCTTGATCAGAATCACGGTCAGTCTCATCAGTTCTTGTATGCAGAGTGACTGAATTGGTGTTGTTACGAATATAATAGTCAGCTGTGATTCTCTTCACCTTATCATCTTTTCTTCTAGCAGTGGGTAAGCTGTGCTTTGCCAGATATTTACCCGGATCGTTTACGTTGAGTGTTTGCAGTGTTCCAGACTGGATCAAAAGAGGCCAATCACATTCTTCATTCTTCTTGCTGCTTTCGGTTTGACGTTTCTTCCTTTTCTCATTTTCTCCAATACTGGCTACTGTTTTGAGCTCCTCCATATGTTTCACCTACAAAGCCACATATTCTTCCTCCACGCGCGCGCAAATCATTGGACAGTTCTTTTAACTTGTCTGTGTCACTAGCTTTCTGATGTTTGCCCTTGGAGCAAAATTATCTACCACTCTCAATTTTCCATCCTCCCTTTATGTATTCCATATACAACTCGCCAATATTTTAGTGATTCTCAATGAATCTTGTGATTTTTTTGATGTAGTGGTATTCCGCAACACTTCGTTCTTGTGCAACAGAGCCACTGTTTGAATACTGCTTCAAATATTTCTTATATTACAGGAATGCAAGAATTCATTGTATGATGCAAATCATATACCCAAAATATGGGCAAGTAATGAGCTTGACTTTTTAACTCAACATCTTCAAACACTTGAAAACCAGGATAAAAAAAGTCAGGTCATTATATTGCTGCATCAGCATCCGATCAGTCGTTTGACTCGAGACACCGTTGCTGCTCATGAGAAGAAAACGGTGAAGAGGAGAAAGAAAGAGCGGAAGAGGAAGAAGATCAAGCGGCAAAAAAATATAGAGATAAAACTAGCCCTCAGGTTGCTTGTGAAACACATGGAAAAGAAGTGGCAGATTCGTTCTTAGAGGGTAGCCCAGCCCCCGTCCACTAAATTGTGAAAAATGTTCAGCGCTTGTTTAATAGAGGTGATACTAAATGACTTGGACTAATGAAACTCAATCGATTGTTTAATTTCATTGGTAAACATTCAAAAGAGTTACAGCAACTACTTGTGCCTTACTTTTCACATTCCCGATTCTAATAATCTGTTATACATCAATGAAAAACGTTAACATAGTAACTAGTATACCGGAACGGCAGTGAATGTTGCCGTGCGGAGGGAGGTGAGTTAAGAACTGTTAAGACCAGAACTGCGTTGAAAATAGGAAGGGAAGGTTGAAAGTGGCCCATTGTGCCTATGTGAAGAAAGAAAACTCAGTAAGGACAAATAACGTGTATAACAACTCAAAGTGTATTAAATGGCAAGTTTAAACTCGCATAATGAAAAATATGAAATGAAATAAAATGTTCAACAAACTCAAGTAACTTGAGGCTAGGTTATTTACCTTAAAAGACCCCTAGCAAAGATTTTAAGGAAACTATATTCTCTGTCGATAAAAGAATTTGCACTATCGGTGGAAATTTATTCAATAAACTGTCTGACTTTCTTAATCAAACCGAAGTGTTACGTGATATTTCTTGGTTGATGACGTCAAGAAATGGTGAAAACGTTTGACATTAAAAAGGTTTATTACAACTGTGCCTACGTAATTTCGCCTTTAAATGTGGTACTTATTTGTCATTTCACGTAACCTATTTTCCTTAATTAACTGTTGACCTTCAGACATCATTAAAAGGCGGACGAAGTCTTTTGAAAGGGTCATGAAAGGGCGGACGAAGTCTTTTGAAAGCACAAACAAGTTTAATATGATGTCGCGTTCTGTACCCCATTTTTCAGTAAAAATCATAACCGTTATAAGTCGTTTTCACGTGACTAGAATCTGATACAACAAATTTTGGAAAATTAATAAGGATACCGATATTAAACTGTTCGCCAGGTTTCGCAGAGATTGGAAAAATGCTTCTCACTTCAAATAAAAATGTGCATAATAATTAGGCTGGTCAAGTCTTAATACACTTGAGAAAACAGGTTTCGTTTTCGGAATCGAAAATTTATGCTGATGCATAAGCCGTTCGATTCCCTCACGGAATCTTTGTCAAGTGGTGTTGGATGTTTTTGTCACATAATTAAGGTGAAAAAATATCACGTGTCAAAACTGTTGTCATGTCAAGCTTGTCATTTGAAAACGATTAATATCCAGCAAGACATTTGAAATGTCATTCAAATATTGAAGAGTCTAAGTTCAGCTGAAATGCAGTTTTGCCCTGATGAAAAACAAAATTCCAATAACAGACGATATGGAAGATTGCACGATTGGAAATACGCTGTCTCAGCGATTTCGGCACGGTAGCCAGCGTTATTTGGTCTGCCAAAGTTCTGAAAACTGAACCATTCGATGAAAGGCCATTTTTCTACAAACACAGGCCTTCTATGCATTCTTTGCTTTTCGGATAAGGTAGTCTTCAAATCAGAGTGTAGCCTGAGTGCCTAAGCCTAAAAAATGATCATGTTAGAATCCGGGCACTTTTTACGTATCCTGGGTCATCGCCCATCGGAGTCAGCAACTTATTTGGAAATCTGGCAGAAACGACAAAACGAACCACTCATCAACAAAACTGTTCGAGTTACGCCACAAGAATTGCGTGGCAACTAAAGACTACTTCTCTAGTTTCTTCTAAATTTACAGTTTGTACGACTTGTTAGCTACCACTCTAATAAAAAAATCTGAAGGCAGACATGGCACTATGTGGAATTCGAGACGAAATCGCAAATAATTGGAATATTCAACCTGTGTAATCAAAGCCAACAGCGCAACTTTCAAGACATTAAGCTTACATAATGCTAATATACTGCGTTCTGAAATTAAAAGCGATTTAGTTTAGAAAATATAAACGAAGTAAAAACATTCTGTAAAATTGGGGGTATAGTTAAGACGGAGAAAATATACGTCGATTCGAACATTCGAGCAGAGCAGAGCAGAACAGCTCGTTGCATTGTAGTGTCCACAAAATTAACCACAATGCCTTGTCATTTTGATCTTACTGCAACCACAATGCTTAGCATTTTGCAAGAAAGGTGAACGAAAGGCCCCATACGTATATCGGTCGCTTTAAGCTCCCTCGCTGCGGCCCATGATGTTACAGTTCTCAGTCTTTTGATTGGGCTAGGGGCCCGTTTCTTGAAACGGTCCTGGTAACTTACCGGGCCCAACAACTATATTTTAAACGTTTTTTCAGCGATTACACAGTGATTACAGACATGGTACTTGGCCAATGTTTTCGTACAATCGTAAAATTCTAAAATTTAGTTTTCAAAGCTAAGAAAAATTCACTCCTGTTAAGAAACATTTATCACCAAAGACACTTATCGAGCTCGTTCAGTTACCGGGACTTTCGAGAAACGGGCCTCTGAGCCGAGAGAACCAATAACATTAAAGGCGTCCTAGGTTTGTTGCGGATAAAGGACACTGATTAAAATTAAACAACAAAAGCAAAAACTTTTCAGTTTTGGGTTTTGATCTTATGTAATGTATTACGATAGCCTGTTCCATGACGACAGATTTGAGTTGTGGCATCCACACCTAAAGTGCCTGTTTAGGCAGCCAAAGAATCACTAGAGTATGATATACCTGGACACATCACGTGCGTGTTACAGTTTTGAATCTGTTCATTTGGCCCTGAACACGGTTTTCCTCCGTGGGCCGCTGAAGGATTGGTACAGGAGCGAGAACGCTTTTGAGTCCCTCCCCCGCAAGTGGCACTGCACTTCTCCCAGGCTCCCCATGTTGACCAGTTACCATCGACTGAAATTTAATCAGTGAATTATCAGAACAATTTGGCGCTGAGTAGAGCAAGTAGATCATAGATTGGTGTGATCAACAGTTGTGGCTGTTGATATGAACAATGAGGGACAGTTGTTAATGGGATTGATCTGATCTCCCAGAGATAGTCTAATGTCACAAGATTACAAGCTTTCCGTTATACCTTCGTTTAGTATGTGGGTCCGACGCATACAACAGAGCGATTATACGTGTCAGACCCTCAATGATTTTCAAAGCTTGACGTAAGATACCACTCAAAGTTTGACCAAAAATGCGATTTCTATCACATATCTCACATATGGCCAAAAAAGCTTTTAGTTTAATATTTGAAATTTGTCACTGAAGATTCTGTCATCGCTGAACTTTTAAAAGTGTCCGTTAGAAATAGCCTTCTAATATCAAACTCTACAAATTTCTTTGGCCATCCTGAAATCCGTATTTCTCAGAGTTGATTTTACTCGTTTTCATTTCAATTTCATCTTGAAGTGTTATATAGTTTTGTTTTTACCGCACTGGTTATGTTAATACAGCCTCTGTAATTTAATCAAAAACAATTTTTTTTCGAACGGAAAGACCGACGCAAATTCGAATAATAAATTAAAGGCGAGACAGTTTACAAAGTGTCTATCTTGTTCTTGACAAAGTTTGTTTTAGAAAAGCCTGGTGTTTGCAATCCCTAGTTTTTCAGCACGTAGTTTTATTATCAACGAGAAGTAACAACAAAAGATAACGAATAGGGCCTGATCGGTAATTAAATTTTGCACAAAAGAAAAGCCAATCTGAAATCGATACTGAAATGCCCATTTTAAATAGCTGTGTTTCTATATCGAAGGTATAAACCAGAGAGGTCTTTCTCACTTCATGAGTTTGTCTCTAAGTGGAAAAACGTCCAGTCTTTATGGTTAAACTATCTTGATTTCTTTTCAAGAGCGTGAAGTGTAACATAGTCTTGACACTTGGCTTTCACTGTAATTGAAAAACAGCTTTAATTTTGAATTCAAATAAGTAAACAGATATTACGTACAAAGCGGGAATTGCATAAACCAACTCATCTGGTACCCATTCATAGTAGTTATCTTCTCTTATTCTTTTGCTTTCATAATAGGCCAGTCAAGAGTTAACATGCCGGGTCGATCTGACTTCAAAATGGTCGCCCAGCTCTGCCACCATAAGCTTGCGGAATCAGTCGAACTTGTTCTACACAAAGAAGCTTTCATGACAACTCTTTGTTGGTTGAATATCGTCTCTTCCTTGGTCACGGTCATCGGAAATCTTGTCGTCATATTTGCCCTTTGGAAATCCTCATCCATCACAATAAGTATGAAAGCACTGTTTCTAAACCTCGCGGTCTCTGATTTAGCTGTTGGGTTATTAGTGCAACAAATGTTTATCGCCGTAACGTTCGTGATGTTGAAGACGGAACAAGCTGAGCATCCCAATCGTTTTGATTTCCTATGTCCTATAACAATGACGATGTTTTGGTTCCTGCTTTATTTGTTTGCGGTGTCATCATTTTTGTCGGTGGCTGCTATTGCGGTCGACCGACTGCTGGCTGTTTCTCTGCACTTAAGATATTCCCAACTTATAACGCTCAAAAACGTCGTACTCATTATATTATTTTTATGGACAACTAGCGCAATTGGAGCCACAGTTTTCATTTTACTGCCTGGATACAATGACATGGTGGCTGTTTGTCTTGAAATCTCTGGCCTTTTAGCGACAAGTGTAGCGTATTTCTACATTTACAGAGTTGCGCGGCGTCACAGAAATCAAATACAAAGTCATTTACAAGTTCAGTCTAACAACCAGACACCGAACATGGCTCGGGTAAAAAAATCAACCAACAATGCTTTCTATGTTCACATAATATTTATTCTTTGTTGGTTACCGAGTCTCATCTCATTTATGGTAAAAGAAACTTACGGTTCTCACATTATTGTCTTAGCTGTTAATTATTTTGCAGGGTACATCGTTTTTCTTCATTCCACAATAAACCCATTAATTCTCTGCTGGAGGTATCGAGGAATTCGACAACGGGTAATTTCTACTTTTAACAAGTGTTCGGTATGGAACCGCGAGGCTGTCAATGCGAGGCTATCTGTTTCAACATTGCAAGGTTGAATGTAAGAAGTCAAGACTTTACAAAATATGGGCGCCATATTTTTTACTTTAAATGTTTAGGGAAAGTAGGCAAATGGAAATCTTCAGAATGTACAAGGAATGAATTAACCAGCCAACGAAACCGAAACAGACAATAAGATCGATACAACAAACTTGCCGCCGACTGAATGAACAAAAATATTCAGCAATTTAGGGTTTTTTCCGGTAGTAATGTTTTTTAACTGCTGTTAAGGCTAAATCCCACCTTGAAGTTGTAAGATTATACACCGATGTCCCGATATCACTCGAAAAGAGGTCTTTTAAATAGGGTGGGGCATATCATTTATAATTTTAAACATCGTAAGAGCTTTTGTTTGTTTCTCTTGTTGGTGAATGGCTGATAGATTGTAACTATCATTTCAAATTAATCTCGATCTGTTCGGGCACATATTTTGGACATTTCTCAATGAAAAGGTTATGCTTTTAGCCAAATATTTTAAAAACAGTTTTTTTTGTCTCAAGAAAAGAGAAATCTGGAGTGTTCTTAGACATGTGCACTGCGGTCCAGTACTAGTTTAATATTTTTCGTGTTAATTTATATATAAGCTTAATGAATGAAACATTGCAAGTGTAAACAATTTACGACAAAAAATATTGTCATAAAAAACAAGACCATTTGAGCCGTTCTAATGCTGGAAACAATGTTGGATATTTCAACTGGTTTTATGTGTAGACTGTTTTAGCAAAATACAGGGCTAGCTAACTTTAGAGAGCTTGTACTGATAGAAGATTGTATTGAAAAACTATTGGAGTTTAAAAAAGAACGTCAATGTATACGAGCGTTAACTTTGCTGGGTTTCCAAGAACCGAGTCTCAGGAACTCATTTTTTCCAAGTCTCAGAAACTCATTATTATTTGTATTTTTCCATTAGACTGTAAGCGTAAAGGTAAACTGCAGCAGAAAAGTGTAATTACATGTTTAGATACTTGGCAGCTGAAATTGCCTTGGATTAACATGTTTGGGGATCCAAATTCCACAATTTTTGATCACTTCCTTTTTCTTTTTTATATTTTTACCAACATTTTTCCATACCAGCAATTACTAAGTAACTAAACTCCATGTAAAACCGATAACATAGGTCTACAGAGGGACAGAAGAAATGGAAAAACGATGGTGAAAGCATTGATTGTAACACGAAATCTGTTTTGTTACCTAATGGGAAAGTTTTGTTTCCGTCTTATGAATTGTAATGTTTAAGTGTGTTTATCTTTTTTCAGTCCCTTGCAGAGTTATTTGGCAATAGGCCTTATCACGGTTTTCGACGCCATTTTGACGAGTAGGCAAACACGTTTGAAATAACAGTGTTTCTATGGAAATCCGATGTCAAATAATTCTCATAAAACATCGCTTCGGAAAAATTCGTGAATTGGAAACTTTTGGCACTAGGAAAAAGATTTTAAGGAAAAAAATTGGAGGGATGTAGCTGTGCCAGAAAGCGTCCAGTTGTGTTTTCAACTTTCCATACATTTGTCTGTATAGCGAACCAGCCGTGAACTCCTACTAAAAATGGTTCGCGGGAAAAAAATACAGGCAAATGTATGGAAAGTTCAAAACACGAGTGGACGCTTTCTGGCACAGCTACATCCCTCCGATTTTTTTTTCTTAAAATCTTTTTCCTAGTGCCAAAAGTTTTCAATTCATGAATTTTTCCGAAGCGATGTTTTATGAGAATTATTTGACATCCGATTTCCATACAAACGTTTGCCTACTCGTCAAAATGGCGTCGAAAACCGTGATAAGGCCTATTGAAGATGGACAGGAAACGAGGGTTTGCCGTTAGGTGTTTGGCTTAGTTTTACAGATCAAAGCTATCATGAGCCAACTCGTAAATTAATAGAAAAGTAAGAATATAAATTTGATTGAAGTAGAACAAAATTTTATCATTTTAACATTTTAATTGAAGTTTATTCATTTTCAAATGGTTTACATCAGCCCTGAATTGGTGAATTGGTGTTGTTACGAATATAATAGTCAGCTGTGATTCTCTTCACCTTATCATCTTTTCTTCTAGCAGTGGGTAAGCTGTGCTTTGCCAGATATTTATGATATCCGGATCGTTTACCGGCATTGAGTGTTTGCAGTGTTCCAGACTGGATCAAAAGAGGCCTATCACATTCTTCATACTTCTTGCTGCTTTCGGTTTGACGTTTCTTCCTTCTCTCATTTTCTCCAATACTGGCTACTGTTCTGAGCTCCTCCATATGTTTCACGTACAAAGCCACATATTCTTCCTCCACGCACAAATCATTGGACAGTTTTTTTAACTTGTATGTGTCACTAGCTTTCTGATGTTTGCCCTTGGGGCAAAATTATCTACTTCTCTCAATTTTCCATCTTTAGTCGGGCTGACGTGTCAAAAACACGCATGTAATGCCCTGGATTTTTAGGATCTGGATATGGTGCTGATACCTTTGTAAATTGTGGTCCAACCCACTTTTCTTTACTGCTCTATCACAAACCTGACCCTTTTCCTGCCATCCTCCATTTATGTATTCCATATACAACTCGCCAATATTTTAGTGATTCTCAATGAATCCTGTGATTTTTTTGATGTAGTGGTATTCCGCAACACTTTGTTCTTGTGCAACAGAGCCACTGTTTGAATACTGCTTCAAATATTTCTTAGATTACAGGAATGCAAGAATTCATTGTATGAAGCAAATTATATACCCAAAATATGGGCAAGTAATGAGCTTGACTTTTTAACTCAACATCTTCAAACACTTGAAAACCAGGATAAAAAATGTCAGGTCATTATATTGCTGCATCAGCATCCGAGCGGTCGTTTGACTCGAGACACCGTTGCTGCTCATGAGAAGAAAAGGGTGAAGAGGAGAAAGAAAGAGCGGAAGAGGAAGAAGATTAACCGGCAAAAAAATATAGAGATAAAACTAGCCCTCAGGTTGCTTGTGAAACACATGGAAAAATAGTGGCAGATTCGTTCTTAGAGGGTAGCCCAGCCCCCGTCCACTAAATTGTGAAAAATGTTCAGCGCTTGTTTAATGGAGGTGGTACTAAATGACTTGGACTAATGAAAGTCAATCGATTGTTTAATTTCATTGCCAAACATTCAAAAGAGTTACAGCAACTACTTGTGCCTTACTTTTCACATTCCCGATTCTAATAATCTGTTATACATCAATGAAAAACGTTAACATAGTAACTAGTATACCGGAACGGCAGTGAATGTTGCCGTGGGGAGAGAGGTGAGTTAAGAACTGTTAAGACCAGAACTGCGTTGAAAATAGGAAGGGAAGGTTGAAAGTGGCCCATTGTGCCTATGTGAAGAAAGAAAACTCAGTAAGGACAAATAACGTGTATAACAACTCAAAGTGTATTAAATGGCACGTTGAAACTCGCATAATAAAAAATCTGAAATGAAATAAAATGTCCAACAAACTCAAGTAACTTAAGGCTAGGTTATTTACCTTAAAAGACCCCTAGCAAAGATTTTAAGGAAACTATATTCTCTGTCGATAAAAGAATTTGCACTATCGGTGGAAATTTATTCAATAAACTGTCTGACTTTCTTAATCAAACCGAAGTGTTACGTGACATTTCTTGGTTGATGACGTCTCGAAATGGTGAAAACGTTTGACATTGAAATGTTTATTACAACTGTGCCTACCTAATTTCGCCTTTAAATGTGGTACTTATTTGTCATTTCATGTAACCTATTTTCCTTAATTAACTGTTGACCTACAGACATCATTAAAAGGCGAACGAATTCTTTTAAAAGGGTCATCGAATAAGCACAAACAAGTTTAATATAATGTCGCTTTCTGTACCCCATTTTTCAGTAAAAATCATAACCGTTATAAGTCGTTTTCACGTGACTAGAATCTGATACAACAAATTTTGGAAAAGTAATAAGGATACCGATATTAAACTGTTTGCCAGGTTTCGCAGAGATTGGAAAAATGCCTCCCAGTTCGAATAAAAATGTGCATAATAATTAGGCTGGTCAAGTCTTAACACACTTGAGAAAACAGGTTTCGTTTTCAGGATCGAAAATTTATGCTCATGCATAAGCCGTTCGATTGCCTCACGGAATCTTTGTTAAGTGGTGTTGGATGTTTTTGTCACATAATTAAGGTGATAAAATATCACGTGTCAAAACTGTTGTCATGTTAAGCTTGTCATTTGAAAACGGTCAATATCCAGGAAAACATTTGAAATGTCATTCAAATATTGAAGAATTAAAGCTCAGCTGAAATGCAGTTTTGCCCTGATGAAAAACAAAATTCCAATAACAGACGATATGGAAGATCGCACGATTGGAAATACGCTGTCTCAGCGATTTCAGCACGGTAGCCTGATAAGGTAGTCTTCAAATCAGAGTGTAGCCTGAGTGCCTAAGCCTAAAAAATGATCATGTTAGAATCCGGGCACTTTTTACGTATCCTGGGTCATCGCCCATCGGAGTCAGGAACTTGGCAATCTGGCAGAAACGACAAAACGAACTGCACTCATCAACAAAACTGTTCGAGTTACGCCACAAGAATTGCGTGCCAACTAAAAATTACTTCTCTAGTTTCTTTTAAATTGACAGGTTGTACGACTTGTTAGCTACCACTCTAATAAAAAATGTGAAGGCAGACATGGCACTATGTGGAATTCGAGACGAAATCGCAAATAATTGGAATAATCAACCTGTATAATCAAAGTCAACAACGCAACTTTCAAGACATTAAGCTTACATAATGCTAATATATTGCGTTCTGAAATTAAAAGCGATTTAGTTTAGAAAATATAAACGAAGTAAAAACATTCTGTGAAATTGGGGGCATAGTAAAGACAGAGAAAATATACGTCGACTCGAACATTCGAGCAGAGCAGAGCAGAACAGCGCGTTTCATTGTAGTGTTCACAAATTAACCACAATGCCTTGTCATTTTGATCTTACCGCAACCACAATGCTTAGCATTTTGCAAGAAAGGTGAACGAAAGGCCCCATACGTATATCGGTCGCTTCAAGCGCCCTCGCTGCGGCCCATGATGTTACAGTTCTCAGTCTTTTGATTGGGCCAGGGGCCCGTTTCTCGAAACGGTCCTGGTAACTTACCGGGCCCAACAAGTATATTTTAAACGTTTTTTCGGCGATTACACAGTGATTACAGACATGGTACTTGGCCAATGATTTCGTACAATCGTAAGATTCTAAAATTTAGTATTCAAAGCTAAGAAAAATTCATTTCTGTTAAGAAACATTTATCACCAAAGACACTTATCAGGCCCGTTAAGTTACCGGGACTTTCGAGAAACGGGCCTCTGAGCCGAGAGAACCAATAACGTTAAAGGCGTCCTAGGTTTGTTGCGGATAAAGGACACTGATTAAAATTAAACAACAAAAGCAAAAACTTTTCAGTTTTGGGTTTCCATCTTATGTAATTTATTAAGATAGCCTGTTCCATGAAGACAGATTTGAGTCGTGGCATCCATACCTAAAGAGCCTGTTTAGGCAGCCAAAGAATCACTAGAGTATAATATACCTGGACACATCACGTGCGTGTTACAGTTTTGAATCTGTTCATTTGGCCCTGAACACGGTTTTCCTCCATGGGCCGCTGACGGATTGGTGCAGGAGCGAGAACGCTTTTGAGTCCCTCCCCCGCAAGTGGCACTGCACTTCTCCCAGGCTCCCCATGTTGACCAGTTACCATCGACTGAAATTTAATCAGTGAATTATCAGAACAAATTGGCGCTGAGTAGAGCAAGTAGATAATAGATTGGTGTGATCAACAGTTGTGGCTGTTGATATGAACAATGAGGGACAGTTGTTAATGGGATTAATCTGATCTCCCAGAGATAGTCTAATGTCACAAGATTACAAGCTTTCCGTTATACCTTCGTTTAGTATGTGGGTCCGACGCATACAACAGAGCGATTATACGTGTCAGACCCTCAATGATTTCAAAGCTTGACGTAAGATACCACTCAAAGTTTGACCAAAAATGCGATTTCTATCACATATCTCACATATGGCCAAAAAAGCTCTTAGTTTAATATTTGAAATTTGTCACTGAAGATTCTGTCATCGCTGAACTTTTAAAAGTGTCCGTTAGAAATAGCCTTCTAATATCAAACTCTACAAATTTCTTTGGCCATCCTGAAATCCGTATTTCTCAGAGTTGATTTTACTCGTTTTCATTTCAAAATTCATCTTGAAGTGTTATATAGTTTTGTTTTTACCGCACTGGTTATGTTAATACAGCCTCTGTAATTTAATCAAAAACAATTTTTTTTCGAACGGAAAGACCGACGCAAATTCGAATAATAAATTAAAGGTGAGACAGTTTACAAAGTGTCTATCTTGTTCTTGACAAAGTTTGTTTTAGAAAAGTGCCTGGTGTTAGCAATCCATAATTTTTCAGCACGTAGTTTTATTATCAACGAGAAGTAACAACAAAAGATAATGAATAGGGCCGGATCGGTAATTAAATTTTGCACAGAAGAAAAGCCAATGTGAAGACGATAAATGCCCATTTTAAATTGCTTGAAATAAATGTAACTGTGTTTCTATATCGAAGGTATAAAATCAGAAAGGTCTTTTTAGCTTCATGAGTTTGTCTTAAAGTGGAAAAACTTTCAGACTTTATGGTTAAACTATCTTGATTTCTTTTCAAGAGCGTGAAGTGTAACATAGTCTTGACACTTGGCTTTCACTGTAATTGAAAAACAGCTTTAATTTTGAATTCAAATAAGTAAACAGATATTACGTACAAAGCAGGAATTGCATACACCAAGTCAGCTGGTACCCATTCAGAGTAGTTATCTTCTCTTATTCTTTTGCTTTCATAATAGGCCAGTCAAAAGTGAACATCCCAGCTCGATCTGACTTCAAAATGGTCGCCCAGCTCTGCCACCATAAGCTTGTGGAATCAGTCGAACTTGTTCTACACAAAGAAGCTTTCATGACAACTCTTTGTTGGTTGAATATCGTCTCTTCCGTGGTCACGGTCATCGGAAATCTTGTCGTCATATTTGCCCTTTGGAAATCCTCATCCATCACAATAAGTATGAAAGCGCTGTTTCTAAACCTCGCTGTCTCTGATTTAGCTGTTGGGTTATTAGTGCAACAAATGTTTATCGCCGTAACGTTCGTGATGTTGAAGACGGAAGAAGCTGGGCATCCCAGTCGTTTTGATTTCCTATGTCCTATAACAATGACGATGTTTTGGTTCCTGCTTTATTTGTTTGCGTCGTCATCATTTTTGTCGGTTGCTGCCATTGCGGTCGACCGACTGCTGGCTGTTTCTCTGCACTTAAGATATTGCCAACTTATAACGCCCAAAAACGTCGTATTTACTATATTATGTTTATGGACAACTAGCGCAATTGGAGCCACAGTTTTCATTTTACTGCCTGGATACAATGACATGGTGGCTGTTTGTCTTGAATTCTCTGGCCTTTTAGCGACAAGTGTAGCGTATTTCTACATTTACAGAGTTGCGCGGCGTCACAGAAATCAAATACAATGTCATTTACAAGTTCAGTCTAACAACCAGACACCAAACATGGCTCGAGTTAAAAAATCAACCAACAATGCTTTCTATGTGCACATAATATTTATTCTTTGTTGGTTACCAAATCTCATCTCATTTATGGTAAAAGAAACTTACGGTTTTCACATTATTGTCGTAGCTGTAAACTATTTTACAGGGTACATGGTTTTTCTTCATTCCTCAATAAACCCATTAATTCTCTGCTGGAGGTTTCGAGGAATTCGACAACGAGTAATTTCTACTTTAAACAAGTGTTCGGTATGGAACCGCGAGGCTGTCAATGCGAGGCTATCTGTTTCAACATTGCAAGGTTGAATGTAACAAGTCAAGACTTTACAAAATATGGGCGCCATATTTTTTACTTCAAATGTTTAGAGAAAGTAGGCAAATGGAAATCTTCAGAATGAGAATAAGAATAATGTCGCTTTCTGTACCCCATTTTTCAGTAAAAATCATAACTGTTATGAGTCGTTTTTACGTGACTAGAATCTGATACAACAAATTTTGGAAAAGTAATAAGGATACCGATATTAAACTGTTTGCCAGGTTTCGCAGAGATTGGAAAAATGCTTCCCACTTCAAATAAAAATGTGCATAATAATAAGGCTGGTCAAGTCTTAATACACTTGAGAAAACAGGTTTCGTTTTCAGGATCGAAAATTTATGCTCATGCATAAGCCGTTCGATTGCCTCACGGAATCTTTGTTAAGTGGTGTGGGATGTTTTTGTCACATAATTAAGGTGATAAAATATCACGTGTCAAAACTGTTGTCATGTTAAGCTTGTCATTTGAAAACGGTCAATATCCAGCAAGATATTTGAAATGTCATTCAAATATTGAAGAGTCTAAGTTCAGCTGAAATGTAGTTTTGCCCTGATGAAAAACAAAATTCCAATAACAGACGATATGGAAGATTGCACGATTGGAAAGACGCTGTCTCAGCGATTTCGGCACGGTAGCCACCGTTATTTAGTCTGCCAAAGTTTTGAAAACTGAACCATTCGATGTAAGGCCATTTTTCTACAAACACAGGCCTTCTATGCATTCTTTGCTTTTCGGATAAGGTAGTCTTCAAATCAGAGTGTAGCCTGAGTGCCTAAGCCTAAAAAATGATCATGTTAGAATCCTGGCACTTTTTACGTATCCTGGGTCATCGCCCATCGGAGTCAGGAACTTGGCAATCTGGCAGAAACGACAAAACGAACCACTCATCAACAAAACTGTTCGAGTTACGCCACAAGAATTGCGTGGCAACTAAAGATTACTTCTCTAGTTTCTTCTAAATTGATAGGTTGTACGACTTGTTAGCTACCACTCTAATAAAAAATCTGAAGGCAGACATGGCACTATGTGGAATTCGAGACGAAATCGCGAATAATTGGAATAATCAACCTGTGTAATCAAAGTCAACAACGCAACTTTCAAGACATTTAGATTACATAATGCCAATATATTGCGTCCTGAAATTAAAGGCGATTTAGTTTAGAAAATATAAACGAAGTAAAAACATTTTGAAAAATTGGGGGTATAGTTAAGACGGAGAAAATATACGTCGATTCGAACATTCGAGCAGAGCAGAGCAGAACAGCGCGTTTCATTGTTGTGTTTACAAATTAACGACAATGCCTTGTCATTTTGATCTTACCGCAACCACAATGCTTAGCATTTTGCAAGAAAGGTGAACGAAAGGCCCCATACGTATATCGGTTGCTTCAAGCTCCCTCGCTACGGCCCAACAAGTATATTTTAAACTTTTTTTCGGCGATTACACAGTGATTACAGACATGGTACTTGGCCAATGATTTCGTACAATCATAAAATTCTAAAATTTAGTATTCAAAGCTACGAAAAATTCATTTCTGTTAAGAAACCTTTTTTCACCAAAGACACTTATCGGGCCCGTTAAGTTACCGGGACTTTGGAGAAACGGGCCTCTGAGCCGAGAGAACCAATAACGTTAAAGGCGTCCTAGGTTTGTTGCGGATAAAGAACACTGATTAAAATTAAACAACAAAAGCAAAAACTTTTCAGTTTTGGGTTTCCATCTTATGTAATGTATTACGATAGCCTTTTCCATGACGAGAGATTTTGAGTTGTGGCATCCACACCTAAAGAGCCTGTTTAGGCAGCCAAAGAATCACTAGAGTATGATATACCTGGACACATCACGTGCGTGTTACAGTTTTGAATCTGTTCATTTGGCCCTGAACACGGTTTTCCTCCATGGGCCGCTGAAGGATTGGTACAGGAGCGAGAACGCTTTTGAGTCCCTCCCCCGCAAGTGGCACTGCACTTCTTCCAGGCTCCTCATGTTGACCAGTTGCCATCAACTGAAATTTAATCAGTGAAATGTCAAAAAGAAATGGTGCTGAGAAGAACTAGTGATTCATAGATTGGTGTGATCAACAGTTGTGGCTGCTGATATGAACAATGAACGACAGTTGTTAATGGGATTGATCTGATCTCCCAGAGATAGTCAGGTCTAATGGCACAAGATTACAAGCTTTCCGTTATACCTTCGTTTAGTATGTGGGTCCGACGCATACAACAGAGCGATTGTACGTGTCTGACCCTCAATGATTTCAAAACTTGACGTAAGATACCACTCAAAGTTTGACCAAAAATGCGTTTTCTATCACATATGTCACATATGGCCAAAAAAGCTTTTAGTCTAATATTTGAAATTTAAGTCACTCAAGATTCTGTCATCGCTGAACTTTAAAAAGTGTCCGTTAGAAATAGCCTTTTAATATCAAACTCTACAAATTTCTTTGGCCATCCTAAAATCCGTATTTCTCAGAGTTGATTTTACTCGTGTTCATTTCATCTTGAAGTGTTATATAGTTTTGTTTTTACCGCACTGGTTTCTTTTAATACAGAATTCGAGAAGGCTGTCCTCTGTAATTTAATCAAAAACAATTTTTTTTCGAACGGAAAGACCCACACAGAATAATAAATTAAAGGCGAGACAGTTTACAAAGTGTCTATCTTGTTCTTGACAAAGTTTGTTCTAGAAAAGCCTGGTGTTTGCAATCCATAGTTTTTCAGCACGTAGTTTTATTATCAACGAGAAATAACAACAAAAGATAACGTAATAGGGGCGGATCGGTAATTAAATTTCCCACAGAAGAAAAACCAATATGAAAACGATAAATGCCCATTTTAAATTGCTTGAAATAACTAGCTGTGTTTCTAAATCGAAGGTAAAAAATCAGAGAGGTCTTTTCAACTTCATCAGTTTGTCTTTAAATGGAAAAACTTCCAGACTTAATGGTTAAACTATCTTGATTTATTTTCAAGAGCGTGAAGTGTAACATAGTCTTGACACTTAGCTTTCATTGTAACTGAAAAACATATTTAATTTTGAATTTAAATAAGTAAACAGATATTACGTACAAAGCAGGAATTAATTTCATAAATCGACACAGCTGGTACCCATTCATAGTAGTTATCTTCTCTTATTCTTCTGTTTTTATGCTTTCATAATAGGCCAGTCAAAAGCGAACATCCCATTTCGATCTGACTTCAAAATGGTGGCCCCAGTCTGCCACTATAAGCTTGCGGAATCAGTCGAACTTGTTCTACACCAAGAACCTTTCATGACGACTCTTTGTTGGTTGAATATCGTCTCTTCCTTGGTCACGGTCATCGGAAATCTTGTCGTCATATTTGCCCTTTGGAAATCCTCGTCCATCACAATAAGTATGAAAGCACTGTTTCTAAACCTCGCTGTCTCTGATTTAGCTGTTGGGTTATTAGTGCAACAAATGTTTATCGCAGTAACCTTCGTGATGCTGAAGACCGAACAAGCTGAGCATCCCAGTCGTTTTGATTTCCTGTGTCCTATAACAATGACGATGTTTTGGTTCCTGCTTTATTTGTTTGCGTTGTCATCATTTTTCTCGGTTGCTGCCATTGCGGTCGACCGACTGCTGGCTGTTTCTTTGCACTTAAGATATTGCCAACTTATAACGCCCAAAAACGTCCTATTTACTTTATTATTTTTATGGACAACTAGCGCAATTGGAGCCACAGTTTTCATTTTACTGCCTGAATACAATGACATGGTGGCTGTTTGTCTTGAAATCTCTGGCGTTTTAGCGACAAGTGTAACGTATTTCTACATTTACAGAGTTGCGCGGCGTCACAGAAATCAAATACAAAGTCATTTACAAGTTCAGTCTAACAACCAGACACCAAACATGGCTCGGGTAAAAAAATCAACCAACAATGCTTTCTATGTGCACATAATATTTATTCTTTGTTGGTTACCAAATCTCATCTCATTTATGGTAAAAGAAACTTACGGTTCTCACATTATTGTCTTAGCTGTTAACTATTTTGCAGGGTACTTGGTTTTTCTTCATTCCTCAATAAACCCATTAATTCTCTGCTGGAGGTATCGAGGAATTCGACAACGAGTAGGTGCTACTTTTAACAAGTGTTCGGTATGGAACCGCGAGGCTGTCAATGCGAGGCTATCCGTTTCAACCGGGCAAGGTTGGATGTAACAAGCCAAGACTTTACAAAATATGGGCGCCATATTTGTTACTTCAAATGTTTGGAGAAAGTAAGCAAATGGAAATCTTTAGAATGTGCAAGCAATGAATTAACCAGCCAACGAAACCGAAACAGACAATAAGATCGATACAACAAACTTGCCGCCGACTAAATGAACGAAAATATTCAGCAATTTAGGTTTCTTTTCCGGTATTAATCTGTTTCAATTGCTGGTAAGGCTAAATTCCACCTTGAAGTTGTAAGATTATACACCGATGTCCCGATATCACTCGAAAAGAGGTCTTTCAAATAGGGTGGGACATATCATATATAATTTTAAACGTCGTAAGAGCTTTTTGTTTGTTTCTTTTGTTGTGAATGGCTGATAGATTGTAAGTATCATATCCAATAAATGTTGATCTTTTCAGTGTCGCACATATTTTGGACAATTCTCAATGAAAAGGTTATGCCTTTAGCCAAATATTTTAAAAACAGTTTTTTTTTCGTCTTAAGTGAAGGGAAATCTGGAGTGTTTTGGACATGTGCACTGATAAATGAAACGTCACAATTGTAAGCTGATAGAAGATTGTGTCGAAAAACTATTGGAGCTTTTAAAAGAACGTCAATGTATACGAGGTTTAACTTTGCTGGGTTTCCAAGAACAAAGGATGTAAAGATCGGAACGAAAGCAAGAATTTACCAATAAGTCTCAGAACCTCATTATTATTGCTATTTTTTCATTAGACTGTAAGCGTAAAGGTAAACTTCAGCAGAAAAGTGTGATTACATGTTTAGATACTTGGCAGCTGAAATTACCTTGGATTAACATGATTGGGGACCCAAATATTTTTTTCCATACCAGCATTACTAAATAACTAAACTGCATTTAACCGATAACATAGGTCTACAGCGGGACAGAAGAACTGAAAACACGATGGTGAAAGCATTAGGTGACACGACATCTGGCAGGGTGTATTGTTGTTTTGTTGCCTAATGTGATAGTTTTGTTTCTGTCTTTTGTATTGTAGTGGTTAAGTGTGTTTATCTTTTTTTCAGGCCCTTGCAGCGTTATTTGGCAATTTAAGATGGACAGGAAACGAGGGTTTGCCGTAAGGTGTTTGGCTTAATTTTACAGATCAAAGCTATCATGAGCCAACTCTAAAAATTAATCAGTATAAAAGTAAGAATAGAAATTCTGTTAAAGCAGAACAAAATTTTATCATTTTAACATTTTAATTGAAGTTTATTCATTTTACATTGGTTTACATCAGCCCTGCAGAATCTCATAATATATATTTATTAATCTCTCGAAGATTTTTGCTTGCCTATGATTAGTAAAACTAAAGTCAAAAGATGCAATGTAGGCTATCTAAACAAGGTGCGAATACCGAAAACCAAATTTTCAGAGCCAAAAGAGGCCGCAACATTAAAACTGACATAAAAATATCAACGTCACCTCCCAAAGGCTCTCTTTTCTTCACCTAAAACATCAAGTTAAAAAAAAAAGGAAACAAGAAAAGGAAGATAGTTCACGATTCTATTTTTATTCATCCATCCTTCATCTCTCCTAAACAGACTGAGGTCATTCTATCAAAGTATGTACGTACGAGCACTGAAGAAGTCTGGTTTGGCCAGCCGAACTCCCGGGGCCGAAATATAGTACACAACCTTTGAAACCGTTCTACGTTGGATCGGCCTTTTCTTTTATATCCTTTGTTTTCGATATCAATATTACGCCGCCGGATTAGATCACCAGTTTGATCCAACAGTTGGATCAAACTGGTGATCTAATCCGGCGTCGTGAACATACACTATCAGGATTATCGACCACTGTTGCTTGCTTGAACATTTAGTAGTACGAGCATCACATGGAAACCTCACACAGGAACATGTTGTCTATAACTATATTTATACTGCTTTACAACTACAAAAAACGCAACATCGCAAGTAACATGACCTCTCATTTATGAGTAAACTGATATAAGAGGAAGCCTTCTTAACATGTAAATGAAACCAGAAGCTAAGGTTAGTGCTAACCACTCTGTTTGACGGGTAATATCTAACCTCGGGTTAGAGCGATTTAGATTTCGTCTGATTATGCGAACAGCCGGGCCGAATGAAACTGGTAAAATGTTTAAAATTCTTACTCCAAAATTCCCCATGTGTACAGTCGAACCGTATCAAGTGGCCACCCTCTATTAAGCGGCCAGTTCTGGACAATTACTTCCCTTACTTACTGCAATTTGGACCTCTATCAAGCGGTCACCTCTATTAAGCAGTAGCGGTCACCCTTTATCAAGTTCCAACGAGCTGTTTCTATTGCCTTGACCTGTTTTAAAAGGTGACTTTGGAAAAGGGAATCACTCAAATATAGTAACAAATAACCTTCCAGGTATTTGAATTTCTTACGATCTGCAATTACATCGACTGTTTTTTTTTTATTTAAACAATACTTGATTTCGACATTTGCTCTAATTAAAGAGCAAAAAAGTGCTCATCGAGAGAGCTATCGCCGTTTACATTAATTTTAAAACATCACGGTCAAAGCAGAAACAAACAAATCAGAGCAAGAAACAGCTAAACACAGCTAAAAGAAAAACCCCAATATGTCTAAATCACAGTATCCCAGCTGTTACAGTATATTGTTAGATCTTGGCGTCGATGTTTTATTACTCCGTTTTAAGTACTATGTTCCTTTTTATCGTTGCAGTTTCATAACCGAGGAAGTGATTTTGTGAGCGCTTTTGTGCATAAACTGTACATTAAGTTACTAAATGTGAAATGAAATGTCGTTTTTATTGTGTTTGACATGTATTCTGTGCAACCTGTATAAGCGGTCATTTAGCAATTCCCCGAGGGTGACCGCTGTTCGACTGTATATCGTTAATTTCAAAAACCCGAAAAAGGACTTACTTTGCGCCACTGCCTTTCTTGTATATCTGGGTATATACCAAACAAGTAGCCCGTGTTTTTCGAACACCCTGATTGGCTACTCTTCTATCAACCTCCACTTTTGTGAGTAATTGTTAAATATTCCCCAAGTTCTCCAAGTTTTATACAAAACTTGAGTCGCTTCATTGCGATGAAAGGTATTAGCTGAAACGTTCGAGATGCATATGAAAGAGTGTTTTGCTGTTGGACTCAATAAGCTTTATTAAAAAGCCGTCGTTAGATGTGAGCAGTTGCAATCAAGTCATTGTGTCTTTGTTTAGCGTATTCCCATGATTGAATAAGCAGTTTGTACAACATCAAGAATCAATCAAGACCTTAATGCTCTTTAATTCACCTTGTCAGATATGTCTTCCTCAAACTTTCGTTAAGTGTTTTCCGGACAAAATGTCATTGTAATCAACAAAATACTTTTCTTCGATACATTACGAAGTCTCTACAGTCACTTTAAGTCCCTTTGTGTGAAAAAATTTACCTTTTCTTTCAAGTAAATTTCACTTTTAGAAAACTGATTTTCCTTTCAACTTTTTCAAGTCACGTTAAGTAAAGATACCGCGAGTTACTCGGCAAAAGCACATCAATGACTTCTAATTTCTTTACTGGCATAAAATAAAATGTTTAAGTATCACGTCGCCTTGGCTACTACATTTATTTAAACTTTTTGTGGAAAATTGTTACCTGGACAGGGTGTAATGTTGCATTGCCTGTTCTCCTTGCTCGTTCCAGTGCATGTACGGCCACCATTGGCCGGGGGAGGGTTGTCACAAGCCCGGCGTCTGGTCTGTCTGCCCCCAGCACACGACTTGCTACAGCGATCCCATAATCCCCAGCAACTCCAACCACCGTGTACTGCAAAAATAAGACAGTCACAGGCCGTCAAAGGACCGGTAATGGAGACCGTTCTTTTGCTAATGCGTGCGTTTAATAACTTAGTGTACTGCCAGTTTGTTTATTGTTATCCTTTTAAATTACATTTCTAAGACTGACTTAAGGATTTATTTTGAATCTAGGAAAGTCAGGAGCCCATCATATGAGAAGGTACAAACGCAGCAAATGGGTTAGTATAAAACGTAGTGATATTATTCCAAATGTAGTTGAGTTAAAACAAAGATGCAATTTTGACGTCTAAAAATAGAAAATATATCGACAATATCTTTCTTTTTAAGGGTATTCCAAAGGATCGAATGGCTACTTTTATCACCAACGAAGTGTCACCTTTTTCCGGCAAACGGGTTTATCCAGAAGCTTCTTTAAGCTTGTCAAACTCGTTTCTCGTTGAGAAAGGAGGAATTTTTTCGTCATGAAACGTTCTATATGAAAGCCGGAAAGGCTTGGACACAAACCAGAGCTTAACACTGAGGACCCCAAAAGAAGGGAAAAAAGAAAACAAATCTTGCGATGAGAAAAAGAAACATCTCGTAGACAGTGGCAAGTGCTCCAGGCTCGAACAATCCGCTTCATCTTCACATACACTCTGTTTTTTTTATAAGAACGTCTAATTTTTGAGCTGAGCCTGAACGTTCTTATATTTTATTGCGATTTGAGGCTGAAAACGTTCCTAAGATGTTCTTAAATTACATGGTATACACTACATGTATTTCAGTAAATCAATGAGGACGTGACCAGAAAACCTATCAAAGTGCATTGCCTGCTGAGATATGGTATGAAGAACTGCCGATTATGACAAACCGAGATGTGTGTCACCATTGTTAATGTTAATTTCTATTTGTTACATTGATATTATATACGGATTAGCAAAATAAAAACGTTCTTAATCAACTCTCAGCCTGAGGAATGTTCTTAACACGTTCTTAAAATTTTGGTTAATCTCAGCCTCGACGTTCTTATAAAAAAGGTTCTTATAAAAAAACAGAGTGTATTGGAGAAGAATCGAGAGAGGCACAACGGGGCACACTGCTTTCCTTTAGTTTTGTCCATTAATTGGTAACTATAATACACGCACGCAGAGAAACAGGGCCAAACGGGACCGCTATGCCTATTCCGCGGATTTCAATAAATTGTCCTGTCACGGTATCAGTGGGATTTCCTACATTACTTTCCACGGGCTGGTGTCATGGCCTCGTTGACAACTGCTGTAATGGGGTGCGAAAACTGTGCAAGTCTTTGGAGGCCAAAAACTCAGGGTTTGTTTTTGGGAGTATTGCCTCCATTCAAATGAAGTAATAAGGTATCTCATTTATCAGATATTATCAGATTTTTTAATATTTGGCCAAAGCACAAAAGTGTGTCAGGTTTTTTGCGAAAGTCGAAATAGCCTTCTTGCGGCGTCCCAGCGGTTGAGACTCATTGAAAAATATTCCGATAGATTTACAATAGATTTTGTTAGGAACCAATGGGAATATCGGAAAAGCCTGACACGCTCTGTTAGCTCATTATTTCCTGAGTGCCGGATATAGTCCAGTTTGTTGGGATATTTGCCTTAATGTGAGGGCTGCACTCACTGTCAGTTTTGCGTTTCAGGGATTGCTCTCTCTTACCAAAGCCAAAACGTTTAAAAGTAACCGCTGTTCCCGGGCTAATATTTTAAGATTCTACATTTTATTAGCTTTACAGGGATACATATTTTTCTAGGGTTTTATAAAAGTGGAGTGCATACAAATTTCTTTTCTGAGGAACACCCGCGAAGGGTTAGAACAACCGTAAAAAGTGTTATCAACCAAAACGAAACAAAAATAGCGAAAGACGAATTTGTTTGAGACTGGAAGAAAAGATTCTTGGAATCTGTTTTCCTCCAACACTATTTTAAAATACTTGTGTTGTAATGGGGAGGGGGGGGGGGGGTTAGTTTACAATGTAATCGAATGTTATCGGCTTGGGCCTTTGTAAATTTGACTGTAGAAAACAAATTTAAAACTAAACTATAGAATACGATTAATCCACCAACCTTGTTGGCAGCATTGTCCGCCATACTGGGGCAAACATTTACACCTTTTTAGCTCCAAAGTACCGCCATTGTGACAGTATCTATTACAATCGCGATTCTGAGTCAATTCAAACGGACAAACGCCTCCACAGACTGCAGGTTGAACCACCTAATGATAAAGAAGAACAAAATCTTAAAAGGCGAGAATGGAGTAATGTTCCCCTAGATTTTAACATTTCTTCTCTCTCTCTCTCTCTCTCTCTCTCTCTCTCTCTCTCTCTCTCTCTCTCTCTCTCTCTCTCTCTCTCTCTCTCTCTCTCTCTCCCTCTCTCTCTGTCTCTCTATCTGTATCATCTGTGTATCTAAACTATCACACTTTATTCTGTAGTGTATAAATTTACTTCATGATTTGTGAGCCATCACTATATATTTGTTGTTGTTGCTAGGCTGGCTATGAATTTGTCATTATTATTTACATAAGATTTCAATTAAAGTGAGCTTCACGAGCGGCTGTATTATCATTACTGAAACCACCAATAATAAAATTGCATGATTTATTTACCTTTTGTCTACTTTCTTTTACTTTGAATCGCGTTAAGAAGGTTCACTGGTACAGTTGCAAATATCTGTTGTGTTTTCGCACCACATCGATCTATATCGTTGAATTTTTCCTGTGCTATTTTCTAACTTACTTCATACCTCAGGTAGTCTGTATGCTGTGTTACATTGCAGGAAATTTTCTTCTAGCTTGCATTGAGAACTCATCATTAGAAGGGTAATGCTCTTCAAAATGCTTTAAAATGACTGAGATCTTAAACCAGAAATTAACGTCATCTTCTCAGAAAGAGGATCATTGCTGAACGCTTGAAGCTGATCCCAGCAGTATTCGTGTAGAATGTGTGTGACATAGGAATTTGGTGATGACCTACAAACATCTCACACAAGTCTCCTGTAGTTCAATGACTAAACCATCCGACCGATGTACAGGTGATCATGGGCTTGACTCACTTAAGCGACTTTTCTTGTTGGTAGTCGCTTTCTGGTACCAAGTGACTACAAAAAATAAACATCTACCAAGTTTGTTCTGATCATGTCATTCAAAATAACTTCAAGGCGAAGCTTACCTTTCTTGTGCGTTTCTGTTGTCCTATTTTTCCACACGCCAATGAACATGGTTCCCATGTACTCCATAGAGTAACTGTGCAGTTTTTTGCTCCGCGATAGTGATGATGATGATGATGGCGGCCATCGTCATCATCATCATCATCATCATCATCATCGTCATCATCACCATCTTTACTCCGACACGGAGGAGGCTTTGGTTTTTTAGGTTTCGTTGGTTTTGGAGGCTTTTTCCGTTTAGGAGTTCGGTTCCTTTGCGCTGGGCGTCTCCTGTGGTGACGCGACTCCACTTCAAAATTGGCTAATAGAATGATTAGGATAGCGAGAAACAATAGAAATGACTTGCGCATTTCTGGCTGTGAAATTTTCAGTACAGCTTCAGGTAAATGAATCCGAACTGTACTCAGTACTGAGTCGTTTCTGCTTTCAGCAAACAAAATGTAGATCACTTTGGTGCCGACTGAAATATTTGTTTACCGCATTAAGAATAGTAGAAATTGCTTTGGGGGATTTAAACAGCTCCGCACACAATGGTCCAGAGAAGAATTAATTTATATATTAACAACGCAAGACTCTACTAAACAAACTGATTTCAGTATTCAATTGAAAAATTAGACAAGCAGGTTTTTCACTCTCTTTGTCAAATCAGTGACGTTTGATTTGCATAAGAAAGATTTGAGCTATTAGTTACTGTATCTATTCTCAGTGTTTATTTAGTTACAAGATTTTCTTTATGAAAGGTTTCCACTGCCTCGAGACTCTCCATGGCGTTGTTCAGTTTAGTAAAGAAGGTACTTACGTATAAGACAGCACTTAAATTTATTGTCATGTGAAAAATACGCTTACGACATGCATTCAATTCAGATTCCTGTGAAATAACGAAAGGTCCTTCCCCACAGTTTGTAACTGAAAGTGTTAAATAAATGAATGCATTTTAGCCGTGCTACTTGCTTAATAATTTACCGCACAACAAACTTGTTTGTTCAAGACGCGGGTCTTTGTTTGTTTTTAAAGACTGCTCTGAGCATAGTTAATTGAGGGATTGGTTATGAAACTTTGTCATGAAAACAATGGTGCTGCAATTTATGTTGGAAGGGCCACGACAGTGACAATCTTTGTTTGAATGTTCACACTACAGTTAAATGTCTTAACACGAACGTTTCTATTGGTCAGTTGCTCCAGCACATTTCAAAATCTATTGTCCTCTGTGCACTGTCAAGGCCAAAAATGCTAACAGAAACATATAACAAAGAAATTTGTCAGGCTTCATAACCATTGCCTTTTATTAACTATGCCCTGAGTAACACTGCTCGATTTTGAAACGCTATAGAACATGTTTTGAATGTGAAAAACCATTCGAAATAATACAGAATTAATTTTATCCACCGGTTAAGCTTTTAAAGATGATCTTTTGAGGTACGGTTAGAGATTTTGAGACACGGTTTTCAAGAAGGAAAATTCCTGGGATGAACGGACCTGCCGAGAGGCGGTGGGGAGGGTTAATCAGTTTCTTTTTGCCAAATTGTGCGTAAGATGCGTAAGGTTTATCGCATATAACCTACCGATTTAGGTCACGTCGATTCCAATGTCTTTTTCAACAGTTTCAAGTTTCTATTTTATATTTTAAGCTAAGTATATTATTAGAAATTTAATTATCCGACCATTTACATTTTCGTCCTTAAAGCGTTTTCCTGTTAGCTTCACCTGTCCATGTTTTTGTAGTTTCGCTTGCAAAAGCAAACGTTTGTGTGTGTTTTGCCGCGACCCATCGTCTACACCAACTCGACCGAAAACGGCGTTCCGTTTTCTCATGTCCACACCAAAAGGTCGTAAATCAGTGTGCTTTAAAGTCATTCGCCTGTCTCCATCATTTTAAATCATTGTCCAAACTCTCCGTTTTCATCAGCAATTTCAATCGTTCAGTGTTGACGCGGACAGCTGAAGGGTATAAAAGGCGTCTAAAAAGTGAGCGTTCTTGAGCAAACAGATTATCTATCATGGACGAGTGCCTTAATGTTAATTTACAAACATTCTTTCAACAAAGTCAGGCGTTTCTAGGTGGATAAATTTTACGTGCGTTCGGCTGGTTCCGACGTAGTAAATACAACCCTCTTTACGTACGTAATGTAAAATAACACGCGATGTAAGAATGGCTTGTGTAAACGCAATCATATCGAACAGAGCTCAACTTTTTACGCGGTGGATTTCTACCGTCGCGTGTGGACGTCAATTTAAGTGGCTTTATCACGTAAATAAAATTTACACACGATGCGTGAGCGGCTTACGGGAAGCGAGCAAAAAGTTGAACAGCGCAAAACTTTTACCATTACACAAGAGTTTGATACATCTTCTCTTATATTATTTACGTGCGTAAAGCCAGTTGTATTAACGTCCGTAAACACTTAAAATTTAGGACAGTAAAAATTCACCTTTATGCAAGCCGCCAGTCACACATCGTTTCTTGTTTTTATTTGTTGTACGAAAAACAAATAGACCCTTCTCCAAAATGGCGGCCGAAAATTCAAGTAAGTTAAAATTAAAAACGTATACCAGCACTAGAAAGAGCACTTTAGTAACCTTGCAAAGTTTTAGCATATTAGGTGTTATATCAGCTTAGGAAATGTAAGATGAAATTTGACAAATTTACAGACGTTTGTATGACTGGGGGTATACATCACACCCCCTAAAGTAAAATTGCTCTTTCCAGTGCTGGTATCAGTTTTTCATTCAGTTCAATTTTAACTGACCAAGGGTTCTCGAAGGTACTAAAAATTTGACAGGCTACGAATCGCCCAACAAGACCATTTAATTCAATTCACTACCTTTATTGACAAACAGATCGATTTCATCCAGCTTTAAAACGCGAAACGATAACTGTAAGTTTGAGTAAGATGTCGTGCATACGCAGTTTTGCTACATACAATACAGTAGCTCCTAGTGTAAAGACAAACAGTATTGTAACACCAGTCTGGGAACAAGTTACAGTGCTCTTCTGAGAAACTCCCAAAGAGATGCCTCAGGTCAGTTTGTAAGCACCATTTCCACTGACAATAAATGTTTGGTTTTATAGTTTCTTGAGAAACTAGTCCCTTTATTCCTAATGATATATAACTATGGGCTTGGACAATTATCAGAGATCAGCCTGCGAGCAGGCTCTCTAGTTTGTTTCGCCGGCTTCACCGCTCGTGTGGAACAGACAAGACCGCTTGCTCGCAGGCCACATCATGCATAATTTACAACTGCCCACTTCTGTAATAACTCTACATGTTTACCTTGTTCTCAAAATCCCACATGCAAACAAGCTGTAAGTTGTGGCTTGCATTTTAGGCTGCGTTCGAATGGCCATCCAGTGATTACTAAAAATCTGATAGGAAGGTTTGGAGTTCCTAACTATTAGATCGTGTGCCAGCAAACGTTTCCTGGTACGTCGTCCCAAATTTACCACCAAAATAAGAAATCTAAAGTCTTCTTCGCTTCTTCATATTCTGGAATACTACCAATCGAACGCGACACTGGACTAATGTGGACTAGAGAAAAGGAAGGGAAGTGTATGATAAAAAACAAACTTGCAACTGTCTTGAACATTTCGAAGACAACATGTGAATAAAGGTGAAATATATGTCATTGAAAACAATGTCTGAGAAATTTAACAACTTGAACGTTAGATTATAACGTAGTTTTAATCGATGTGACTAATACCAGGAATAAAACTACAAATAAAACTCATGAATAAAATATTATAATGATATTTACAACTTGGTAATTACATGTTTACAACATGTTGAACATCAGTTTTGTTCAATACAATCTCATGACAACAAATACACCTTGTCACTGTAAAAAGGATAACCCCTCTAGGATATATGACAGTGTAATAGAATGTATACTCTTTTTTTATAAGAACTTTTTTATAAGAACGTTGAGGCTGAGATTAACTAAAATTTAAGAACATGCTAAGAACATTACCCGGGCTGAGAGTCAGTTGAGAAAATTTTTATTGCGACCAAATATGAACAGTATAAATACGGATAAAATAATACAGGTAAAAATTCAGTCTATATTGTCCAATTAACCCAAATAATAGGTGTCTTGTTCACGTCTGCATAGATTTATTGAAATATTATAACAGTTAAGGACATCTTAAGAACTTTTCAGGGTCAATTTGCCAAAAGTAATAAGAATGTTCAGCCTCAGCCCCGAAATTTTTTAAATGTCCTTATATATAAAAAAGAGTGTATTAAAACATATTTAACAACAAAATCTAGTCATTCAGAATAAAGAAATGAAGATAAAAACAAGCAATAAAAATTTACTAACTAAAGACTGAAATGGATTGCCAGCACATAATTTATTACTTGGCTTGATTTGCAATAAACCAAAAATTCCAGAAATTTTTCTCAAAAGGAAAGGTCGGGTATAGCAATTTCTGAAAAGTTGTGGAAAAAATGTCCACCATTTATAAAGGTAATGGCCTCTCTTCCATTTAGCAAACAATTAACTGTCATTGCAAATTAAGAAAAAAATAATGTTACAGTTATGTTCCACTTGGTTGAAGGTTTATTTGGCAAAAAAGGTACCACGTGTCACTCTACATACAAGATTGTGATTTGTGCAGTTAAGGCTTCTTCCATTATTGCCAAATGAATAATCTTATTTCCTTAGTGTCAGTCTGCAGACAGATGCCACCTCAAACCAATAACATGGCCTAACCACATTCTAAGCAAGGAAGTTTAGAGTGCCTAAAAACCCTAGACCTTTATGTCCATGGTGGAAATAGGGCATCCTGGTAAAACAAGGAGGTACATATACAGCTTAGCAGTTCGTGTTCACTAATTTTGACTTATACTGTCAACCTGTCAACCACTTGTGTATAGTACATGTCGGTTAGCTATCAGGGAAGTGGAAAAAATGTTGAGAAGTCAACTTTTCAACTTGACAAGTGGAATGCTTTTAGATGCAATACAGTTGTCGCAGACCCACTCAGCATTCTCCTCAGCAGTAAGTAGGTCATAAGCTAGTTCTGTCAGCCCTGTACACACACGGTGATACCACTGAGCACAACCAGTCTCACAGAATATAGCATCATCATTGTCATTTACTTCCCTTTTGCAGATACCACAAGGATATACTGGGTCTGTTTCAAGGCTAGATCTGTTCATTTCCATAGTTCCCTAACACAACAAACAAACAAACAAACATCATGACTAATCTAAATAATGTTTTGTGGACAAGAAGTGATAGCAATAGAACATTGCCGAGTTCTACACAACTTTTGAAGACTTTGCCAGAAAAACACGCGATGCAAGAAAACACCAAAGACAACAAAATTTTATTTGGGCTGGAGTTAAAGGATTGTAAATGGAAATACAAAATTTTCGATTTTTTTTCAGTTGTTAACATGAAATAATTTAGACCTTTTAAAAAATGGCTTCTTGATTTCTGAGAAACAAATTTTCTCCAGAGAAAAAGAAGACTTTATGTGCCATTTAAATGTAGCCATCTATTCAGAAATTTACAATAGCTGTCCAAATTCCTATGCACTGACTGGCTCGTAGCTATTGTCTATAAGAGTACAGACAATAAAAATGATGTAACATGCATGCTTTCTTAATGGAAAATAAAGTCAAATCCAATTGTATTTTTTCCATGTTATTGTAATCGACGGCAGTTTTCTACGGGCTATACTGTTATTGACCATAAAATGACGCCATAAAATCTCCAAAACTTGGCAGTGAATTCCACTTGAGTTTTGAACCTTTTTATACGTCATAAGAGTATATATATTTAGTTGAAGGTGTCCGCAATGTTGCCTAGCAACGGTGAAAAACAAATTATGAATGACGTCAGACTGTCTGGCGTCGTCTGAAAAATATTTGCATACATCGGAAAAAATATGCGTGCATGATCAAATTTCAACTGCAATGTTCATCAATATTCACTGGATACAGAACTATCTCTCCAGAATCTTTTCCCTTTCTTTTAGAAATCTTTTTTTGTGAAAGATTGCATTGAAGAGATTACACGTTTTGTGGCCACGGTAAAATAATTTTCCGTGGGAAATAAATTCATCGAACGCGACAGCGCTGCACGCCCGTTGTACATTTCATCGCGTCAGAAATAGATTTTTAACCACAAACTAGCCTGTGGAACTACGAAGAGACCATGCTCATCAAAATAGTTGCTATGTTCAGAAACCTTTTAATCTTCTCATTTGATGCTACAACACGAAAGAGGGCTTTCCACCCAGCCCCAGCTTCACGAGGTTTTGCGAGTCACGTATTTCTAGTAATAAGAATTCTGCTGTGCCTCTCATAAAGTTCACAGACATTACCTCCCGAGGGCGTGAATGTATAGTGGGTTCAGCTGTATTAAAGGGATGCACTCCAAAGTGTTGAGGAGGTACAGTCACAGGACTGGCAAGATCTGATGAACCTGAACTCTCTTTTCTTTGTTTCTTTTGTGGACTCTCTGGGTTGGATCCACTGCTTTCTCCTTCAGCTTCTATTTCATCTGGATTAGCACCATCTAGAGATAGAATAACAGAGTCCCTTGCACAGTTAAGATCAAATAATATTATTCAAGAGAACAACAAGCAACTTATATTAAAGTGTTCCTTTCATGATTATAGACTCAAAGATCAATTTACCTGTACATCTTGAAAAATTCAAGGGCTGAGAGCTCATTTTTTGGGCCATTTTTTGTTTTGTTCAAAAGTATAATTTGTAGAGAACATTGCTCTATGTTTTTCTTCACTGGTTTCTGCTTTGTTTTGGGAAAAAATATGAGGCTAAAATGTCAGCAAAGAAAAGCAAAGAAAATAGCAGAAAAACACATTGGAGCTAAATAAATAAATAAATAATAATAATAATAATAAAAAAAACTCGGACACTTTTGAGAAAGATGAAAACTTGACCTAAAATTCAATTTGTACAAAGTTTTAGACAGTTCAAGCTACTGCAATATTGCTGCATTTCTTTATGAGACTGTACCATTTAGTTACATAACATTTCATTTTCACATGGGTTTCATTTTCATCATTTTTATGCATCAAAAAATAAATTTAACCTGCTAAAATTAGTAGTTACGTCAAAAGAAAGGAAATATCAAGGTATTACTTGCTTGTGATAAGACAAATAAAGGATGGTAATGCACTGGCTACAGCTGTACCTCACAAACAAAGATTAGCCTTTGTTATTGTATGTTGTTGCCAATAATCAAAGCCTAGTACAGTTAAAAAGGTACTCTGACTCAGTTTTTTACTTCTCATCAACACCAAAAAACATCTTACTCTAAAATTTTACCAGACAATGTTGCAGGATATCAATACATTTTAAACTCTGTCAAAATACACTTAGCAATTGGGTGCAATCATGATGAGTAAAATTGCACACAAATAATAAAAACTAAACAAATAAAACTAATTATTGACAGCGTACTCTTCCCCTATCTCATGGGAACTGTAAGAGCCTTAGAGGAAACAACCTTAGTTTGCTAATGTTTTGTAAATTATTAATTTGCACCATTTTTAGTCTTTTTGAAAAATAAAATGTCCTTTACTTTATTCTGGTTTACTGAATAGACTTTAAAATTTCAACAAAAAGATGGATATAGGTTCTGTTTACACCTCTGCTCATGAGGATAAATGAAGTCCATGTAAAGGAGGGGTGTGACTGAAAGTATTCCTTATGTGCACTCAGAAATTGGGCATAAGTGATACTTCAATGTCATTTGTTTTGAAGGTTTGACATTGACATATTATTTATTCAAAACTTCTAGACTCACAGTAGTGGCTTGCTGGCTGCTTATTTATTGGCCATACTATGACTAAAATTAAGTATAAGTTTAACTAGTCTTTTTTTTTTACAATTTCCTGTTGATATAATTTATGTTCTCAGTGAAATTTACCAAATTTACAGATGTTTAGATGACATGGGGTTCTCTTAAATAAGTTTGTGAAACCCAGTTTCAATTTTTGTCTGAAAGTCAACAACCTGATACTTATGAAGGTTTGTAACATTTCTAAAAAGATATTGTTTGCAGTTATGGTATTTTCTACTCACTTTAATTTAATATTTCAAGTTATTTAAATTTGGACTTTTGGAAGAGTTAAATTCCCCTACAATGTATTTTTTAGGTAACTTGACTGTACATGTAAAATGAGATGGCTTAATTTGTTTCTTTTTATGGCTATATAACAAAAACAACTGTACTTAATGATTAGAATCAACCGTATGATTGAAAGAAAGACATCCTGATTAAGAGACGTTACACATGTCCCGATTGCGATATTCATTGTTTATGGCAAAGGGATGCATTGAGGTTGACAAAATTTAACTGGAAATGCCTGAGATTACGTATCTTTCTTATTATGGTGCATTACACACAATTGTTTTTGTGTGGCTTCCCAAAAGGTGAGTGCTTACATAACAAAAGTGAAACACAGGGCTGTGATTAGTACCCAGTAGTGGGCTATTATGGGCTTCAACCACATTGAAGGTAGCACAACAAGATCTGGAAAATTTCCTTTGTTACAACCAGCTGTTTTCAATGAGGAACCAGCTTCTCCAAAGTTTAATGACAGCCCAGTAAAACAAATATATTTCGGCCAAACATGCAGTGTTTCACAAAACCTTCCCGAATAAAATGTTAGTCTCTATGGACCACATTTTTATAAACTTCTAACAGATTTAACTCACACATATCAGAGCCTCCTGGCTAACATTTTGTTTTGTTTTTATTTTTACGCTTTTAAAAATGACAGCAAGTAAGAGAAAGTACAGTATACATGAAAGCTAATATGTACATCACTTAAATGTAAATGTATACAATGTATAAACTTAAGCCTTAATAATCAATTCGGAAGTAGTTGTTAGTAGTATCTTGATGGTTGATTTAATATTGTAATGAATTTAATTCAGAAATTTTTCTTTTAATTTTTTTAAATTCAGTGTTGAGAAGCCTTAATCTATGAGGTGATAAAGATAAGTCTTAAGTTTAATAAGATAAGAGGTAAATAATTAGTAAATAATATAAGCTTAAAGATAAAGTCTTACAACGAAGTTTATTTGTTGTTAAGTTTGATATCGACTATAAAAATAAACGTGCAACTTCCATGAAGTATTTCGATCGTTTTATTTTACATAAAATCTCTCACCTCTAAATCTTGCAGGGACTTTTCTTTGCCTGGGCATTCCTTCGAACAAAACGACGCTAAACCCCAATCAAATATGGCGGATTCCGTTGACGAGATTCTGTGTCTTCTTACATGATGTAAAATATTTGCCAAGTTATTTACCACTGACACAATAGCGCAGGCTTCAATAATTTTTCAACATGGCGGACGAACAGCGTAAAAGATTGTCATTTTCTAATTCTTGGCATCGGCAACAGGTATTGATTTATGGCTTAAGCAACTCTTTGTTCAGTTAAGTTTTAATTTTATTTAACGGAACTTCTGTTGTTTTTAACATGCATTTGTGGCCGTTTTAATGGCCGGTTTCCAGATGTTTCATGTGCATGCGTTTCAAGTCCATGCTAAAAAGCCGCGCAAAGTACGCCAGAAGTTGCTTAGTTCCACGATGTTTTCCAAGATTTGGCGCGTCCAGTACCTTCAAAATTATGCACCCATAGATTTATACTTGCATTTTAGGATGTGTATTTTTAACAAATGTTATTTTCAGTTTGTATATTTATTTCACTGGTTTATAGTGTCCCCAATTAGCGCTACGGCGCTAAATACGCCGACACTTAATTAAATAAAGTTTTTATTTATTATTTATTAAGTCTTATGAGAAACTTCACTCTTCTTGGAAATATATCAGTTTTACAATTTTACAATTTTGGTTCAAATTTACCTAGTTCACGAGCAGAAAAGACAACTTTACAACTTTTTCTTGCGAAGACATGTTGACATTGTAAAGTAATTCATGCACATTTGATTTTCTAAATTTTAGATGAATTACTAATATGCAATATAAATTTTATAATAAAGATATTAATTACTGAATTTGTCTTTTAATTGTGACACTTGAAGGTAGCATGGAGACTCTATGATTGTATTTTGAATAAGATGTTACCAGGATCTGTCTTGGACGAGAAATGTGTTGAGGTTAGCAGTTCAATAAACAGTAACTTAATTATTGTTTGAGCACAACACTCCAGAGGGTGAGGCATTTTTATGATTGTCTACTGAAACTCATACCTTTTTTTTTTTAAATGAACGACACAATATTGAATTATTATTCTTTAGCATCGATGACCTAAAACTGGTAAATACTAAAGATTACTTTAGTCCTTTCCAGTTAGACCTCTACATGCTTTGTCAATACTTTTGACACTTTTAAGTTCATTATTGATCATCATCATCATCATCATCATCATCATTGTCATATACATTTCCTAAAAGTAGCGATAGCACAATTTTTAGCTTCAAATGCAAAGTTTTCAATCGCATTTGGCCATTTTGTTACATAAGGACATTTTCAAATTTGGGTTTCAAGTGACGAGACACGAGTAATGACGGGTCTCTTAAAAATCAAAACGTATGTTAACTGTATACTGACCTACAGTGTCAATTTAGCGATTTACAATGTAAGTGTTACCATTTGCTTTTGCCCAAAGTACTCCAACTATTGTCAAAGCCTCAAATTCTTCAACCCACCTCTACAGACATAATTTCAAACATTGGATCAACATAGTTTGGGAAATTGCTTCAAATTTTTATGCCAATAGCCCTTTACCTTCCTGCATTACCGCTTTTATATAAGACAATGAAGTAATGGCTGGTGTGTTTTCTGGGTTAGATTCCTGAGTTAAAGTTGTTATGGGAGATGATTGAAGATTCATCAGAAGCTATCAGCAGATTGTGTTGCCAGTGCCTGGTACAACTGGTCTGTGATGGCCATGCTGAATTTGATTATATACTCAATGGATTGTTGAATGCTGTGCCATCAGCCAGGTGCGACCCTACATCATTCAGAAGTAGTTGATTTTTCCACCTATGAGTGTTATTATAATGGTTGTCCACGGCGTAGTAGATACTGACAACAGAATACCTTGCAAAAATGTTTATTATCCAGTATACTATGGCAACCCAAACAGATTTAAATCATTGTTATATGGCTTGATAATTTATTAAAAAAATGATGACTGATATTTATTCTTCAAACTGTACGTCCACGTAAAAAAAAGAAGAAACAACTTCACAGATGGCTGTTTTACTTTGTATTTGATTGTGTAATGGAGATCAACATGTATTTATCTGATAAAGCACCTCCACTGGTTAAGCCCATCTTATTAATTAATGCAGCAAATGACCCCTCAACAACAACGGCGCACTCATTTGAAGTGCTTGAGTTCTAGACTGGCACTTGATAATGGTCAAAGTAAAATATAATTTATGACATAAACTACATATAACTGCAAAGAAGAAAGCCATATAATTTAACCCCATGGGGGATCGATCCTTCGTGGTTGCAGCGCCATGGCTTTGGAACAGTCTTTCCGTAAGCATTAGATCTGCTGGCACCACAAGTGATTTTAAACAGAAACTTAAGACATTTTTATTCAGTAAGGCATTTTCTTAGTACAATTAGTTTATAATATTTATTAGCCTTTTAGCTTTATATAGTTTTCTGTAAATTACTTTTCTCACAGCCATTGTAAATATTGCCATGTTATAGCAAATTGTAAATATTGTAGTTTTCGTCTTTTTGTTCCATAGTAACTCAGTTTATTGTAATGTTAATGGGTTCTTCTTCTTCTTCTTCTTATTTTTTTTCTTTTGGATTTTATTGTAATGTCTGTAATGTGCATTTGATTATTTTTATAGAAAATGCGCAATATAAATATTAAATATTATTATTATTATTATTATTATTATTATAATTATTTTTATTATTAACACTTTATAGTATATGCTTATTGTTGATTATTGTTTTCAGAGGAAAAGTAGCCATGCTTTGTTAAAAACGAGTTTATAATGTTTTTTTTAAATGGCAGAAGCTGTCACACTTGAATACTGTAGGTGCTGCAATTCAAAATGTAAATAATTTAATAACTAAAGACATTTAAATTTTGAATAAATAGACAATCATGTATTGTTCTGTGGTTCTGGATCAGTCACTGTATTTTTCCAAAAAATAACATTTATGGTAAGTTCATATAAAAGTTACTATAATAATAATTAAATCTATTTTGAACCTTACTTGATACTATATGATGTCTTCTTTTATGAAAACTGAAACTTACAAGTTATGTACAAATGTATATATTTTTTTCCATTCACATTATTGATATTAAGTTAAATGTTTTTCTATCAATGTTGCAACTGGTACAAATTAGAAACTGGAATTGATTCCGACCAATTTCAATTTCATTAAACTTTATTCTTACAGGAATTTAAATGGAATAGCAGAGTCCTTGAGTTGTTTGTTGACCTGGCAAGTTCACCAATGTTCTAAAAATAGCACCGATTACAAATGTAAATTTTCTCTCAGGTAAGCAAAATCTACATGTATAGACATTATGAGCAGTTTGATCTTTTATTAGTTTCTGGTCAGGGATAGTTCAGTTGACACATGCCATGCCAAAAAAAATAATCCACAGGAAAAAATAAGCCCTGCTCACCATTTGAAAACACCATGACCTCTCGTTTTGTGGCATTTCCACATTGCTGCCAATTTTTGTTCATATTGCTTTTAGTGACTGTGTATAGGGACTTACTATAGTTCTGGGGTTTTTGTACTGTCCAATAATGAAGGCATACAATACAAAACAAATAAACAATTAAGCAACCAACCAAACATGTGAAAACAGGAATTTATTGTGACTAATTTGGATTCTTTAATCAATATGCTTTACTTACAACTAGTCATATGATCAAATTTTGCTTTTATTGCTTTAATTGTTATTTATTACTTTTATCAGGTCCCCTCCCCATCCATTCATTACTGTCCTCACAAGCCGTCCTGATTATGCAGCAAATCTGATTCAACATGTGAACTTAATGCTTGTTAACCGTGTCACCAGGTAAATACTCCTACTACATCATGAAAGTACATGTAAAAAGCAGGAAATTTCTTGTCTTTCTTCTTTTGGTTTTAATCATTTTTTGTTAGGTATTGTGGTCTGGTGTACATTTCTTTGGAATTTTTTTCTTTTTTACTTCATTTAATTTGTTGATTGCAACATCAAGAAATTTCATTACCCTTATAGCCCAGTGTACTACATAAAAAAATTAATATCCAAAGAATGAAAAAATTTAAATGCGTTTATGTTGACATGTAACTGTATTCTGGAGCAATAATTATTGCAACAAGACCTGAAGCCACAGAATTTTTGTTTTTGAAAACAAGTATTTATAATCATTATAATTGTGTACAATTAACAGGTATTAATTCAACATGTTCAATTTTGAATTTTCAGTGCTGATGAGCCTAGAGCCATGATGAAGATGCTGGAGTCCTTTTTTAAGTATGTACTTCAAGATCCAAAAGTTACAGTTGATCAACTTGTAAGACAACAGCTTGTTACAAGTGTTCTGCAGACTGCCAGCACTCTTCTGAGGTGCACTCCAGGTATTATAGAATTAGTTTACATTTGTGAAATGCCATTGCATGTTACTGTTTCATGTAATCCAAGTGCTGTACATAAGTTGCAGCAGTTTGCACTGAAAGAAGTCCCATAAAACCAAAAGCAAGGAAGTCACTCTGACAAACCAACCACACCACAATGCATTAATCAGAACTCAAAACAAAATTAATGCAATCAAGTGATAATTTGGCATCAGTTACAGAAAAACTTGTACAGTAAGCTAGAATTGTTTTTGGTTTGGAGAAAGTGGTGCAGGTTTTTTGTTTTCTGCAATCAGTCACTTGGCACAGTATTTAAAATATTTTAACATTTATAATAATAATAATAATAATAATAATAATAATAATAATAATAATAATAATAATAATAATAATAATAATAATAATAATAATAATAATAATAATAATAATAGTAATAATAATAATGATAATAATAATAATAATAATAATAATAATAATAATAATAATAATAATAATAATAATAAGAATAAACATTTCAAAACATTTTATTTTTTTCTCCGAGAGCGATTTTTGTATGATCACTCCACATGTTTTTAAATTATCCTATTTCAAAAATGTTCTGTAACTTTTCACTGCACTGCGTTTTTTTAGTGCTTTGGGTCTGGAAACTGAGGAGGAAATTAAATTAGTGAAAAACAAAATTTGCTTTGACTTGTAGCTTTCAAAAGGTGATTCAGATGCTCGCCTTTAGAGGACGTGAAAAATTCGACAATTCGTTTATTTCAAAATTCTTGGTATGGTTTGATAGCCAGCTCTATAAGCTTTAATTCAAGATATAGCGGTTTAGGTATCTACAGTTTAAACAGGACGCGCTATATCGCTTGGATGCGAGACACCTCCAAAGGTATACTGTAACCTTAAATAATGCAAAATAACTTTTGGCACTCAACTGAAAACTGCATACATGCAGTTCCTTCACCATCCTACACTGTAGTGCCTTCAGTTTGAGGCCCAACATTCTAACTTACATGTATGTTGGGTGGTGGAGTTTGCTTGAGCTGAAAGAAGTATTCCTTTAAGTTCAAGCTTTTGTCATCTTTTATCTTTTTACTTTTGTACATGTATGCTCTGAGTTTGAAGATGGACTTTTTTTCACACTCATTTAATGTTCATGTACATGTAAACCACAAAATAGGCCACAGCCCTTTAATGGGTGGATTTGAACTGTCTGTGCAGATTGATTTTCATGACACTCTCCCAAAGCCATGCAGGTCCTTTGTTTTCTGATCCTTTCATGATGTGAGTGCGGTCTCATTTCCCACACCCCTGCTTATTCAACACATCTTCATCTCCTCGTATTGTTTTGAAGAAAATGACTGTTGTTAGCTATACTTGTCACTAAAGGTGAGAGGCCTGAGATTTTTCCCAGATTGATGAATTTGGCCCCGGCATCTTTTAATGAACAGATAAAACATAGCTGCACTAATTTAATACAACACTACCCAAAAAAAAAAAATAAATAAAAATAATAAAGAGCAGTCATGGGGTACATTTTCTTTTTCATTTGCATGTACAATTATTGACATCCCACTCAGATCCCAGTCATTGTGTACAACATACATGTACAATTAATGTACAGATGAGTGTACTTCTTTTAATTAGTAACAGTTAATTGACTACATCATACAAAAAAGCCATGATTGTGATATAAATTGGTACAACTTAACAACATACATCTCTCTTCCATAAAGAAAAAGATGACAACCACAAAATAATTTCTCACGGAAAGCAGCTTGCTGGATACATCATACATTTCTTGCTATCTGTTGTGCCTTCCTTCCAGGTGAGATGTTTTATTCTATATTGCAAAAACTTGACATCTTGAAATCAAGACCAGTGAGTGACGTACCATTTTACCATAATCAATAGATTATCAATTAATAATTATGCTGTTGTTGTTATTTATTGTACAGATTGCAGATAGCAAGTCTTTGATTCAAACAACCATCCTCGTGCACAGCTTGACAAACTGGCTTCTTGAACACAAAGATGACTTCAGTACTGGTAATTTGTGCCTGATATTACATGAAGGTTCCTTCCCCCTCTCCAGCATCCTGCACACAAATTACATTCATTATAAGAGCAAGAGAAGCCAGTGGTTGAGCAGTTGATTCCTAACTTTTTTTTGAGTTCAAACAGGTACCAAAGGAAATATGAACTATGTATAGCTTCAGTGTTTTAGCTTTTTGGAATTTAAGTTGTAGGCTAAATTCTTCGAATGTAGTCCTCAGGATAGAAAAAAATAGATACTGAACTGTGTTTCTTACGTACTGACAACAATGTCACTGTGGGTGCTACATTAAATCAGAGTTACATGCAATTTGGAGCTATTTGGATTTCACAGCCAAATTTTCCACCTAGTGTAGTTCTCAACCACTGCCTTCATTTCTATTTTAGTTACTCTAAACAATACAGTGATGTATCATTTAAAGATAAGAGTTATTCCTCAAAGTAATCAATGACCTGTTTTGTGTTTTACAGATGGCAATTATTATAAGCTGATTGTGAATCATCTCTTGTCACTGTGCTGTGAGAGTCTTTGCCAAGGCTGTGATATGAAATCATCCCTTATTTTGTTACAACTAATTCAACATCATCACCCACAGGTAATCAAATATTCTTAAAAATTGTTTAATACACGTATATATCATTATTACAGTAGGTCACCTGAATTCCCTTAATTCAAGGGGCTTATTTTGATTCTCTGGACAAACTTCTAGAAAAACACCACTTACTGCAACAACAACAACAACAACAACAACAACAAAACTTTATTATTTTATAAGCAAATAAATTAAGACAAAAATACTTCTACCCACAAGCAGAGGTGGGGAAGAAGAAAAAAAAAATACATGTACAGTACAACTATAATTCTAAATGAAATTGAAACTTAATTACATTTTTTTGAATGAAAATGATTGACTGTTGTCAGTGCAGTTCAATGAGTAACTTGTATCACATGCAGCTTGCAAGTTTTACATTTTAATGATGCAACTGGCATAGTTTATCTACTGATGACAAAACAAAGATGTAAATCAGCCATGGAAATCTTTCCTGTTAGTGTTTTCAACTGTTCTTTTTTTTTGTTTACTGATGAGCATTTGATTCTTTTTTGCCAAACATTTTAGAGTTCCTACATACTCCCTCTATGAGGACAATCAAGACCAACATTTTTCACCTCTCTCTCCTTCTTTCTGTCAGGCCTTTTCACAGTTATGTGTCATTCCAACTCTTAGCAGTCTTCTTGTGAAGTCTCCTCAGCATTATCATGTCCATATTTTGCAGCTTTGTAAGTACAATATTGTTCATTAATTAACAATGATTTTTTAAATAAATACAGAACTGCACTTTTAGATGTAATACTTTAACAAATTATAGGCATCTTTCAATGCTGTGAACAGAGCACTATTAATTTTTTGAGTTATTGTAAAACATGAATACATGTAAATGAGGAATAAAGCAGTTACACAGCTGAACCTGTATTAAACAGCACTGTATTAAGCGGTCACCCTTTATTAACTGGTCAGTCCCCAAAATGACTTTCCTTGATTACTGTAATTAATTTTGACCTCTTTTAAGTGGTCATGGTCACCCTTTACTAAGTCCCAATGAGGGGAAATCTTTTGTCTTCCCCTGTATTAAATGGTTACCTGTAGTAAGCCATCAACCTGTATTAAGCGGTTATTTGGCCATTCCCTAAGGGTGACCGCTAACACAGTGTTAGCGGTGTAATACGGTTTTGACTGTAGTACTATAACTACTTTTGCTAAGTTGCATGTGCAGATCATTTTGGTCAAATGGTAAGTTCAATAACTTTCCCTTTATTTTTCAAGGCTTGTCAAAAATGCAAACTCAAACTCCAGATTGCCTCACTGACTGTCCATCCATGGCTGTGAATCACCTCCACCTCGTGCTACCAATACTTCAAATCATTGCCTCACCACCGAGACAGACATTCAATGGCTGGACACCCAGTTGTCAATCTGATGTAAAGTATATGAAATGATCCATATATGATCCATATATGAACTGCGAACTGTATGGCTGTTCAGATCTTAAAACACATTGAGATGTACACAGTTCCTGTTATCAAACAGTTAAAAAATCAGCAAGAAAGTATGGTATGTATAGGAGAAATTAATCAGCTAGTACCATAAACACCCTTTTATAGCTTAAGAATGGTTCAACCATTTTTGTTGCCATGGCGATTAACATTTTGGGACTGGCAATCTGATTTGGAAAAGATTTGGAAACCTGCTAACCCTAACCCTAACAGCCACTCTGGCTTTTACATTGTAGGCAACTCTGCTTTAAGAGGCTTTTAAAACATGTGTCTCCTGTCTGATTGATTATGTCCTTTAATAGGTTAAGTTATTTTAACTGTTTTTAGCTGTTTCAGGCATTTTGTGTTCTCATTTAGATGGCAAGAACAACAGCTGCAGACTTGAGTTGTTCAGTACTCAGTCAGAACATCAGACAAATGACTGCCTGTTCCCACGAATTCATTGCATTAATAAGGTAAAGTGAAATCATTTCATTGTGTTGCTAGCAGCCTACACATCAAGCATTTCTGAGGGGTGTTCTGTTATTACAGTAGAAGTGTTTTCACTTGATTATTAATTAATGGCCACATATCTACCTCCCTAAAGAAAAATTAAGAGGGAGGGGGGAGATATTTCCCAAGTCCCCTTCCATTCTACCTCCCCCCCCTCCCCCCCAGCAAACAAAGAAGCAAAAACAAACATACAAATGCAAAACAGAACACAAAAAATAATGCTTTCCATGCAGGCTTAATTAACATTAAAGTATCAGCTGGGACAACTACAGTACCTTTAGTCAATATGTGGTTAAAACCTGTGGGTTCATACCATTAGGATACAGTGTATCTAAATCTAAAATGATGAATGCCCAAATTATAATAAGTTGTTTGCTACTTTCTCAGTCTCACCCCAAAAAGGTACTAGTGGAACCCTCACCCATGATACAAGATTCTGTTATCTTAAGGGTTCTTGTTCAAGACTTCAAGCACACTGTCAGAGTAGTTAAAAACTGTGGTTCTCATACAGCTGTTTTCCCACATTTCCCACACAGCGATGAAGAAACTGCTAAACGCTGGCTTCAGAGTTTGCAAAGCTCAATTCCACGGCATGGTCAGGTGTTGAATCATGTAACGCTTATGCTCTCAGCTTTGTTGTGTACATCAAAAGGATGTGTTACCATGGAAGCCTTAAAGGTCATTCCTGTTGTTGCTAAGACTGATTCCTCACAGGTACAAAGTAATTTCAAAATTACTTAAGTTATTTTACATTAAGATAATAATCTTTTGTTTCAATATTTTCTTTGCCTGTTTCATACCACATAAAAATAATAATGTGATAACTTCAGAATTAATGTTTTATGTTTTATCATAACAAAGTGAACTCATCATAATTATGCATGCATCCTAGAGGTAGTTGGCACCAACAACATATTTGTACAAAGAAAAATCCGCCATCGTGGTGTGGGCTTGTAATAAATTTATTGTTATATTGATCTTAAAACTTGATGATCTTTTACAGTGAAAATTATTTTTTAAAAAAACATTGAACACCTAAAGTATCAATTTTTATAGCTAGCCATTAAACCAGGCCTCAAACAAGGTGAAATGGCCACTTGGTTTTAATTCTCCAAATAAGTTCTGTCCTCTTTTCTTTATTAATTTTTCTCTTTTAAGCTTCATTAAAGTGTCTAGGATTTCAGATTAATCTACACTGACTAAGTAAAAGAAGTTCACTCTTTGATTCCCTGCAATTAATGCTTTATACTTAATGTATAATGTTCTATAAGAACCAAGCTAATGTGAGTAAAGCTTAAATGGGCGGCTCTGTACAACAAGACCCAGCACTTTAGTGTTCAAAATTCTTTGTCTTGAAGGCTTTGTATTTTCTGCCTTTGTTGCTGTACAAACTTGGCAAGGAAGATCACCCAGATGTAAAGAAGTGTCTCCTTTACACCATACCACAACTCGCTACTCACAAGGTATTGCAAACTTCGACTGCATGGTATTTAGTCAGACCTGTTTACTGTATTCTAACTGTGTTTTGCTTTAGATACACTGTAGTTGAGCTCTAGATAATTAATGTCAAGAGCAATAACCCAATAATCTCTTTTCCCATTCAAATCAAACAATTATTGTTTGGTTTTAAAGTAAAAACGGGTTTCCAAATTTTGAAAAAAACTGCCTTTTAATATAAACAATAGTTGGCTTGATCAGTAATAATGTGATAAATGATATAGTAAATCATACTAAATTGTTCTCAGGAAAGGTTGCAAGTTGTCAATCAATGGGAATTCTACCCCACATCTTCCCCCTCTCCCTGTCTAAATAATTAAAAAACTGAGCATTAGCACGATAACCGAGGGGCGAGTCGTTCTTCCCCGTGGATTTTCGAGCACAAGAGGGAGTGCTTGCAGTCTATGTGTCGACTGAGTTATTGGATCAAATTATTTCACCTTTTTGTCAAACAAATGTCTTCTCTTTCTTACAGTTATGTTTCTGTTGTCTATACACCTGACCTTGCAAGCTTTATGTTTTTAAACACTTTTGCGTATAAATAAAAGCCATTGCTATTATTGCTGTATTGTTAGTTCTGTATAGGCCCCGTGTTACGCACAATTCAAACCATAGGACAGTCTCCCCCACTGAAGCCTGTATCCCTGAGATTGATGTGCAACTTGTGGCAGTCACAAAACCGCGTCTTCCCACACCTTCAGCGAGCACTAGAAACGGTTGACATTCATGTGGCAGCTGAATTAAACCTGGAAATTCAGATTGCTAAGGCAGCATGTCTGCTGGACATCTGCAGAACAAGGTAAGAAAATTAATTGTCAGTTGGAGTATTGGAGCTCTTTCAGTTTACGTTTCAAATGAATTTATATAAATACACTGTAGAAAAACATCAGGAAAAGAATTATAATTTATATACCCAGGACTTTAACAACTTCTTGCGGAAAATTTCAGGTTCAAGGTAAGAGAAGGGTTTGCATCGACTACTATCAGTTGATACAGCAACAATAAACTGTGCATTGCAAACTGACTTTGCTTGAGAAAGCAGTTACAACAGATAGCTGAAATCTATCTGTATAATCATACAGATCATGTACTAGAAACTGAAACACTGCACCCATGTGTCACAAGGATGGCGTTAATTAACTTGCCAACTCATTGTACATGTCTTTTTTTCAACACCAGGCCTTCTCAGCACGGTGCTGATTTATTGAGCCTGTTGTCCAAGCTGCTGGACCAAAGCACAAAACCCGGTGAGACTGGAACCCATCCCTCTGTGCTGGTGGTATCACTGGCACTACAGGCGCTGGAGGAGCTCTGTAAAGCTGAGGTAATGTGTTAGAGAGCCTGCATAGAGTCATAAGACTAAAGTAATCACTCTGATGAACCACAGGGGATGCAAACAATACAATGAAGCACATTGAAGAGCTCGAAGCACTAGAAATACAAAATGTGGGGAATGCGCACAATCAACTTGCATTTGGGCTTGATTTTACTGAGATGGCGGGCACGGTTTTACAGTGCGACGCGCCTTACCGTGGCCACAAACATTTTTTTTACAAGTAAGCCATAAAATACAAAACGACATGTTTTCAATAATTCGTTGTGGCGTCACTTTACTGTTGGACTTTGCAAGGAGGCGTGACCGTTAATCAAATTCGCATATCCTGATTGGCTAACTTGTAGAAAAGTTTGTTGGGTGGCCACGGTAAGGCGTGTCTCACTGTAAAATCAGTCACAGGGTAACAGCTCAAAATCAATGTAAACTGACGCGACTTTCTTCTGATACCCGGTGGAAAGCTGTCCTATCGATCCCATTTTATAAAACGTTTTTTATCTCTAGAACTTTATTTAGTTTGATCTTAGGTTCCCCTATAATGTACGCTGATGATACAAATGTCACTCATTGTTGCATCTAATCTGGTTGATCTTGATATCCAAATCAACAGCGATTTGGAACGCATAAGTCTCTGGCTTAAAGCCAAGAGTTAAGTCTCAATGTCGTCAAAACAGAATTTAGCTCTCGGCAGAACGACATTAATGTTGGTGGCGTCAAAATAAATCCAACTTATAAGGCTACATCTCTTGGACTGCAGATGCATGTAGATGAAACCCTTTCATGTGTGTACGCAGAGTTAAAAAAAAAAAAGTTGCCTCCAGTATCAGTGCACTCAAGCGAGTCAGGCCATTCATTTCCATGCAATTAAGACCCGCACTTGATTACTGCAGTGTTGTTTGAGATGGCTTGACTCAACAGCGTAGTGACAAACTTCAAAAACAACAAAATCGTGCTGCTCGAGCCCTTAGTAGATCAAAGTATGACGAATTGTGAGTATCTTCTTGAGGCACGTTAGCTGTCAGGAGAGCGAAACAAAAGGCAACCATGATGTACAAATGCGTTAAAAAGCTGAAAACTCGCAGTAACAGCAAATGTAACAAACAAAATAGAATATTCAAAATGGTTAGATAAAACTGATCCGTTTAATGCGCGTGTGATACCGAAACAACCGGCATACGAAAAATTTGATAAATTCCTGATTAAAATGCACCATTTAGTTCATTGCCATGACTGGAGTAAGCAGCTTTGCCGAGTGGTCAGGGCGTCAGACTTCTAATCCGGGGGTCCCGGGTTCAAGTCCCCCTCTGACCGCTAGCTGGAGTTGGTTCTTGCTAGCCCTGAGTTCAACTCGGCCACGCTTGTAAATATCCGGCTGGTCTGCCTCCAGTTAGTGGGGATTTTTAATCATGTTCTGTTCAATTTGAATTATTTGTTTGTAATGTTGAGATGAAATGCTCGCCTCAGTAACACTTAAGCATTGCTGAGATAAAATAGAGGTTCATTATCCACCTACCAAGTGAGGATGTAGCTATAGCTCAAGGCTTCAGTCTTTGATAACAGAAACTGTTGTTTTTATCTGTTTAAAGGTGGTAGACCTGTGTACTGCTTGGAAAGTCCTTTCAGTGAAGCTAAGTTTGGACAGAAGACCTGCCGTCTTGTGCAGCGTGTGTCAGCTGTTTAGCACTGTGCCCAGTCTGGCTACCAACTCACAAGATTATCAGGTACGTACGCTTTGTTACGCTGATTTACGAAAACATGCTATTATCATGCTATTATCAGAAAGCAGGCAGTTGAGTTGATTTCCGTTACATGTTAGGTATGTATTATACTATATGTGAAGTGAGAAATTTATTATACCTTAGGACTTCAAGGATCAAGTTCTTTCTTTCTTATGGTCATCAACACAGCACCAGGTAGGCGATTCTTACCGTTGTATTTAATACATTATGTCCCTCAGTGTATTCTGCTGATGAATCCTTCAGGCTCTCACTGGACTTGTCCTTGCTAAATTGTCTATCTACTGCGCCGCTACCATTCTTCAAGAGTTTCTGATTCTTCAATTAAAAGTTTGCCTCTACACCTTGAAACCTATCCAGTGTCACTCCTTCCTTGTGGTTGTCCCCATCTTTGTCCATTAACTTTGCTCTTTAAAGGATTTAATAGATATTGTAAATTTTTAAGGCACCGTTTTATTTATTCGCATTCATTTGTACCGTGTTAATTAACCCGCTTCTTTTACTTGGTCTGTGTCACCGCGTTGAGTTTTAGAACACCCACTTGCCCTTTTTGATTTCTTACATCGTCAAGGTGAAGAAACTAATTTGGTTACATGACGATGTGTACAGTAGTAGAAGGTTGTTTTTACGTATCGGTTTTATAAAATAAAATAAATTAACATAAATGACTGTTCATTAACCACAGCTATAACTGCACTGTCAGCTTGTTATGTGCGTATGTTGGGTGTTTATATGACTCTTTCATCTGATGGTCCTTTTAACTTCAGGAGTCGCTTGTGGCTTGTGCGGCACTGGATGCTCTTTCGATGTTTGATCCGAGTGATTTCAAGCTTATCCATCTCCCAGCAATAGTAAGTAATAATATTATTATTTATAATACTGAAGGCGTTGACCTTATGCAAAAAAGGCTACCATTTTCTGTTGTTTTCTCGTAAAAGTTGGCAAGAAATCGATCAAAACAGTGAAAAATGTGTAACATTGTTCTTCTGAGAAGGTGGGGCCCCAACCCCTGCCTTATCTCCATGTTTTCTGTTTGGTTTTCTGAATCCCTGTCAACTTTCCTAAGATAGAAAAAGGAATTAACGCCTTACACACTCGTTCGTTTTTTTACGTAATCATTTCAGTGGGTAAAGTGGTTTCTGTTAACAATAAAATGTTTGGGTGTCAATGTTTAAATTTTTTGAGTAAATAAACAAGGCTTTTATCTTCTATATTTTGATTTCTGGTCAATGCTATTCACAATACAGAGGAACCTATAGTCTGGAACACCTCCATTAAGGGGACACAAACTTAGCAGTAGGCAGGTTAAATTTTTTGAAAACATGTTTCGACAGCTCTTCTGTCATCTTCAGTTTAAATTGTAAAGTACAAAGTTGAACTTATAATAAGTCCATACAATTATTTATTTTTCTGTTACAGTTTTTGTTTTTTCTTATTAGCATTCGTATGTGCTTATTATAACTGAATTCAACTTTGTACTTTACAATTTCAACTGAAGATGACCAAAGAGCTGTCGAAACATGTTTTCAAAAATCAAAACTGTTGTCTTTTTTCTTAAACTTTAAATCCCAAAATTAAAGTCTCTGTATGGACTAACGGTTTCTCGATAGATCATTGCATTGTAAAATTCGACTTTGTAACAATATCTTCAAACATGCAGTTATCGCTACTTTCAAACTAGTTACTATTCTTGAATTATTGTTTATGGACAAAGATCTACCGCCCACTGAAAGAAAAGTTGATGGCGTCTAAGATGCGTAACGTTGGCAGTGATGAAGAAGATGATGAAGACAGAGCGGCTCTGGAGAAATCCATTGACGACTCAACACCACCAGGGACGGCTTATGTTGAACTACTACAAACAATCAACCAACAGGCGTTGCCAGGTAAAGGATTTTATGTTCTTCATTTTAGACTTGCGACCTTCTTCTTATCGAAGTCTGGGAAGATTGAAGAGAACAGTCTGGTTGCGTATATAACTGCGAGAACCTTTCTCTTCTATCTTTCATCCGTAGTGCATATACATGTTACACATGTATTTCATATTTAATATTTCATATTCATTTATTCTTCACGGATATATTATGAACTCAGAACATGACCAGCTCCCAGTTGGCTTGATAGCTCAGTTGGTAGCGTACTGCACCGGCATCGCAGATGTCATGGGTTCAAATCCCGTTAAAATCTGAATTTTTTTCAGGTTTTTCGCAACAGTCTGGTTGCGTATATAACTGCGAGAACCTTTCTCTTCTAATTGTTAATCTCTTCAGACAGTAACTGGCTAACTGTATTGTTTTGAAGGCGTGATTAAGCTAATTTAGATGAAAGGGGGCAATGGCCCCTTTCTCACCTACAAAGAAATAAACACACATTATTTTAATTATGTTCTTGAGAACATAATAAAAAATAATTATTAAAATAAAGAGCACGGTTTGAAATTTGAAAATACGCCTCCCTCTGTTACAGATCTCACAAGTAACAAATTGACTTGCACAAGACATATTGGCGTGTGTTCTGATATCCATGTCATTTATGAACCGAATAGTTTAGGAGCAATGTACCCTCTTATTGTGAATTACTTTGAACACCTTAATGGTGATATGTAAGCCTTGTTTTCGTAACTATCAGACTCAACTTTCCATGTTCAGGCTTCCAGAAGTTGCTGACCAGCATGGTTAGAGCAGAAACAGGCTCACTGCCACGCGGCCTGGCCCACACTGTGTCACGTGCTACATTGTCACATGACAGGAACATGCAATCCATCCCAGCATTTTTGATGTCTCAGTACGAGAAGTCCAAGTCCCCTGGAATGAGCCAAGGACTTGCAGGTACAATCTGTATACTGACATACATTATACTGTGATAACCAGAAAAACGTGAACACTAGAGTTATGTTTGAAGTGTTTACTGTATCTTAAGGGAACCCAATCAGACGAAAGATGAATAAACCTTGTGATTATATTCTTATCTCTGAATTGCACAATGAACGCCAAATCAAAATGTTGACCGTTTTGCATTCGCGCCGCAGAAAAACTCTATTCACGTAAAAGTTTCTTTTATGATACATCCTCGTTATTTTCTTTCCAAACAGCCGGACTCTTGTTTAGTTTTGAACCTCCTTTTGAGGAGCACCAAGGAAAACGTGTGAGAAGATACCTGGTAAACTGCGCGCGCAGATACAGGCAGATGGTGGAATCACTGCTTCATGAGGTAACATGATCAAATCTATATCATAATGCGCCAAACCCAACCCCTGAATACTATAACTTTTATGCACCGAACATCAAAAACTTTTCATGTTATCTGTCTGTTTTTCATAACTTTATACTTTAATCCTGCCAGGTGCCTGTACAACCTTCTGAGTGGCACAAGACACTACTTATGCCACAGGCTTGGTCTTCATTCATGAACCGTGCATATTATGCCTGCGTTGAAGTAAGTTAAGCTAAGTCCAGTTGGAGGAAAGATATCCAACAATTTTCGATTCGAAATAAAAAAATAAGAGGTGTCACCTCGGCTTGTCATATTTACAATACGTTATATCCAGCGCGATGAGCGTCTAAGGTCAGTGGAATCCAAACACTACCTGTAATGGTGCTGACGGCTGATGACCAAAAAGGAACTTCTGAAAAGGGGTTGGTTGCTTAGTTATATCTTAACCGTGGGCACAAACGTTCCTAGATTCGAGATTCCGACTCAAAATGATGTTGTTCCCCCGTCTGAAGAGAGGAAAGGAAAAAATTAGGGTACAATAAAGTATAAATGTGAGTGGTCACACTTTAAATTTCATCCACAGGCGCAAAAGAAGGAACCACCTTTTGCAACATAATAAACAACACTACAGGAAAGTTGCGTTGCGTTGTAGTTCACACTTTAGGATTCCATCGACAGACTCGAAAGAACCACCTTCATAATAAACAGCACCACAGTTAAGCGCTGCTCGACTGACAGCTTTCATGTGAAAGGTTATCCTGTACTCCTGTATCACTAAAAAACTCAAAAGAAAGGATCACTTTGTACATTGTAATAAACAGCTTCAAAGGAAAATACAACTCAGTGAATAATAATAATAATAATAATAATAATAATAATAATAATAATAATAATAATAATAATAATAATAATAATAATAATAATAATAATAGTAACAATAACTACTTATATAGCGCTTATCCAGTTCTGTTCTAAGCGCTTTACAAAGTTTTAAAAAATCATATCTGTTTAAAATAATGCGAAATGCGTACGACGACCGGAGCGTTCTTGAAGTTGAATAGCGGCGTATCAGGTCTTGTATGTAGATGGGGGACTGTTGGTGAAGAGCTTTATGGGTGAGCAGAAGTATTTTGAATTTAATTCGGTCGGAAACTGGAAGCCAGTGGTAGGTAGAAGCTAGTGGAAGGTAGGAGCGGAGCCAATCAAGTGCAGTGCCACATATAGAGAATTTAGAGCTCAATCTTTTGAGCAATATTTCGTGGTCGACAGTGTCAAATGCAGCGGAGAGATCAAGTAGCAGGAGCATGACACAGTGGCGATTATCGATAGCACGCAAAATATCATTATGAACGCGAACGAGGGCAGTTTCGCAGCTGTGAAAGAGTTTGTAGGCTGATTGTAGCGGCTCTGTGAGTTGGTTAAAATCAAGGTAAGCTTGAAGACGCACAGCGACAACCTTTTAAAATTGTTATGTACCGAAGAAGTTTGTGCCCACGGTTAAGAAATAACTAAGCAGCCAACCCCTTTTCAGAAGACATGGAATGCGCTGCCGGACTCGATTCGCGCCATGGCCGGCACAAGGGAATTTTTAAGAAGTATTCGTCATGCAGCATTTTAAAATTGTTATTATCGTGGTTAGCTTTTGAAATTGTAAATTTTAATTTGTACTCACACATGTATTGATACATGAATGATTGGATTTCCTGGATATTTTAGATTTTTAAATTTTTAGATTCTAGATTGTTGGCTAATTTTTATCTTTCTTTTTGTTTTTGTGATTTTATCTGTTTATTTGTGGGCTTCCTGTAAAGTAGCTTTTAGCTAAGTGGAGTGCCACGTAAAATAAAGTTCTTATCTTATCTAAAGAATGAACTCATCCACAGACGCCTGTCACGGTACGATCACATTATCATGATGTGTGAGATGCGACTCTGAGTCGTGACGAAACTTTTTTTCGCAGGGCCGCAAAGCTGAGTTAGAAATGCAGTACAGTCATGGGCATATTCAGGATGCCGAAGAACTCAAAACGAGACAAGGAAATTCTTGGCTATGGTGAGCAATAAAATGTTTAAATATATGACGAGTTGTAAGGAATCTCTATACTTTCCGTAGCTGGTTTAGCTGCAAGCTTAAGTTTAAGTTGTTAATGCTTTGGCAGAAGTAACAGAAAGAAACATTCAAAATCACAGCATTAGTTTTGCATACATGAACGCTTTTCAGTCGCTATTCTGTACACAAAGGGTACTACAGCGGTCAAGCATTACGGCCAATCCTTCATGTGCTACAAAAGCGATAAGGAGAGGAATCCTCATTCCCCACCATTGCTGATAAGATTACGGTATCTTGCGGCGTCAAATTTTATTATTTTCTTGGTAATTTTCTGCCACCCGGAAAACCTATCAACACGTACTTCCAAGTTTCACCTAATTTTATTGTCTATTTTAATTTTGTCAGTGAGTATGGTCGATATTTAGCAATTTCCATACAAGAAATCGAGTCGTGTATAAGTTCACATGCAGCCAACGGTGCATGAGCGAGTGCAGTAATTGCTATATGACATAGGCAACTCCTTTATCATGAGTGGAATAACTGTTTTTATAATTATTACATAGGCAACTCTGTATCATCATAAATGTTATTAACTTAGGAAAAGAAACTTTTACCATCCATTACCGTGACTTCAGTTTCTCAAAACTTCCGAGAACGCGTGCACAAAGTTCATCACCACAAAATTCTGCGTTAAATAATTTTGAAAGCTAAAACTTTGAAAACGTTAGTCATAAGAAGGAAACTGGACTCGGTTTCACTAAAACCTACCACCTACTGACTGACATAGGGTTTGAAAAATCGTTCTCGTGCCTGGAAATTCTTCGGCTTGGGAAGCGGGAATAATGCTCAAGTTTATAGATTGTTCTCATTTTGGCTGAGACAAAAAAATAAGTCTTGATTGCCTAGATTGCAGTGGAGCTTATGTCAAACGCTTTATCTTTCAGGGTGAGGGATCAGTTCACCGAACAGCTGAAAGCAGCTTCAAGGTAAAAGCTCCTGTGGCTTTGCTTTACTACGCTCTGTGATTGGTTAGCAAAACTCGCGCCACTTTCTCCTCAACCAATGAGAAGCAAAAACAAAACCAATCGTGATTTGCTCGCACTCGTTTTCCCGCGCTTGGCGCCTGTTACCTGTATTTGCGTTGAATTCTGATTGGTTCATTGCGCTGTTTACGTCTGTTGTGATTGATCAGAGTAATTACTTTGGTTTTGGTTTTACGACACTCACTTGAAAACCGTTCTAAACAAATGTTAAAGGCCTGAGGCCGCCCCGTTCAGATTTCGTGCCTGGCAATGTTGCTTGGAACGGGTACTGATTGTGCCGGTAGATGTTCGAACGTTACTCTTCGCTGTGCACTGATGGGCAGATTTTTTCACCTTTGTGGGGGGAAGAATTTTTATGAGAATGTGTAAAACCTGTTTACGTGTCGGTTCTTACAGGACACCTCTGTTCATAAGTGGCATGTTAATTGTTTTATTTTTTGTATCTGTATTTTTAGAGGCAACCCCTCAGTTCAGGGTAATTCAGTGTTGGCTCTAGCAGGCCTGGCACAAGCTGTTTCCTTATTTGTACAACAGCAGAATTCCTCAGGGGAAAGGGAACAGTATCAGCGAAACACAGAGTGGCTCAATATGGTGGCCGACACAATTATGGTGGTACTAGATGGGAATTATAAACCCAAAGGTCCTACTCTAGTCTGGTGTCAACAGGTGAATAACTATCGGTTATTACATGAGACATGATGATTGGCGTCTGCTCTTTGCGAGCGTTTTAATGCGTTAGAACGCGTGGGAGTTAGTGGTCAAAAGAAAGCAACATTGGACTCTCATCAAGTTTCGTTTGGCCAGGGTTTAATGATCCGGTTTGTTCACTAAAGCTTCTTGTACATTATGTAGTGCCATTATTTTAAAGAAAAGCAACTAGGAATGCAAAATGTAGAGCAACAATTTTAAGACTACGCCCGCGTGTAATATTAGCGAACTCATGCAGCGACCACGGCAACGTCAACGAAAACGTTACTTGAAAATATAACTTTATATTATTTGTGCTACTTCGCCATTTTTTCAACACGTTCAACTTGTGCAAAAAACGGCGAACTACCCAGAAACCAAATTGGTAGGAGTGGCGTTCAAGTTGAGAAAAGAGAATGAAAGGTTTTCTAGATGATGCACTTCGCTACCTAGCACTTACATCAAAACATTCCGTTCACGACAACCCAGTGATCTTACACGAAATCTATGACAAATATGTACAACGTTTCTGCATCAGCCGATTGGTCCTTATTTGGTGAAACGCAGTTTTAACAGCAAAATGAGGTTTATCTTTGATTTACTAATAATTATTAATACGTATGTTAAAATAACATTTGAGCCCAACTGGATAGGATTTATAAGGTCACCCAGCCAGTAATTTGAGATATAGTAGCCGCCCCTGAATTCTGTAACACTTAATGTGATGAGATAAAAAAAAAATGCTAGAGAAAGTGGGAGTTTCAGATTGCCAGTCGCACATATTCAAGGAAAAAGGGTTTCTTGTGGGATAGCCACTAGTAAATAGTTGTTTTGCGACAAACGACAAAGTATTTCGGCTTGAGAAAGCGGTAGTAATGTAAGCTATAATTGACCGTTGGAATCCCTTGTACTAACCTTCCTTTGCTGTGTTCAGGTGTCTTCTCCGACCTCCACCGCCAGCTCGTTGTTAGCTCGTTCATGTGCGGCATTATCCCTGTCACTGTTGGTACCTTGTCTGGTGACACTGGACACTGACAGAATTCAGAGCATGACTGAACTGTTAAAACAAAGGGTTCCTGGACAGGCCAAGTGAGTAAAGAATGGTGTACAGAACAACCCAAACACATGCACCTGGAAAAACCAACTGGAACACACTGAACGCTTATCACTAATTCTAACCCTTACCATGCAACACTGAATCGTTCATTGCTGAAAAACTTAATTTGCCACGTTAAAATCGTTCGAGACTCAGCTCAAAGTCTCGATTGCACATCATTCTCTTTAAAGCCCAGGTACCGGTTGCATTAAGCATCTTAAGATAAGTGGGATTTTTCTGCAGTTATTCCTTGCCTTCTAAAGGATTTTCTTTCGCTATTTTTGTGTCCCCTATCCTCAGTAAACTGCTTTCAGCCGAGTGATCCAATGTAACACACGAGAAAATCCATCGGAACGCAGAGAATGGCTGCAGAAAACTTCCACTTAACTTTAGATGCTTTATGCAACCCTGCTCAGGACTCGCCGATAATTCCACTATATAATTAGGATAAAAGCCAAGCCGGGAGGTAGGAGGTAGCGTTGTGTCCGTAATAAACCACAAAATTCCAGGATTTATAAAGTCTTATTTCGCAGCCACTCTTATTCACTTTTATGTCACCTGGTTAATATCAAACTATAACTTAATAATTTCTGTGTTTTTTGTCAGTATTATAGACACATAACGCAGCTGTTTGTGTTGACCTTCGTCCTATATTCCTTGCAAATGTTCACCTTTTTTTTTCGTGATTTTAATGCATGCCGCTAGAACATGGCCCATACGATGTTAGCTTTAAAGACACCAAAAGGAACCATCGATGTATTTTGTGCTGTATGCTCACGTCTTTCTGTCCACTAGTGCCTCAAAATTTGCTTTAAATCGCTGCAAACTCCCTAGTTGGTTGGAAGGGCAATTTGAAATCCCACTTAAAATGGCGGAAAGGTTCGCTTGCTGAAGTCTCATGTCAGCGTCATCTCCATTGCTACAATTTGCAAGGATTCTTTTCTGGAATGACTTTAGTTTTCTTCTTTATTTCAGAGCTGGGAGTTCTGCTGTGGTGCAGATGTCTTGTTCATTAGGACTTGGTCTCTTGTTAAGTAGACTCTACGAAGAACACTTCAGGTGCGTGTACAAGAAGAGGTTGCAGCTTTTTCTCCTCACCCCCGCCCCCTCCACCCCCCACCCCGCCCTATGATTTGCCCCTAAATCTACTAAACTCTAATTTCAATCAAACCGATCTACGTAAAAGGCCACAGAAGCGTTGTTTTTCGCCCTCGTGTAAACATTGTTTTTATTTTTTCTCTTTTAGTGATCTGTGTGGCAAGGAGGTGAGCTTATTACATGTAAAGTTGTCCTGAATTTTATATAATATTGAGGTTAATTTAGCGTTTTATTAAACCTAAAAGGACACCAAGTCCAGTTTTAAAACTTCAGATTATTTGTGCCCAGCACACACACCAACCTGACATGAAATCACCAGCAAATATTGACATGTTATTGATTGAACCCCCTCAGGGTTACTTGCTGATGACTAAAGCTTTGGATAACTTGGAGAATGCCGCCCTGGCAAAGGAGCTGGAAAACAAGTAAGAATAAAACAAAATTCACTTTGAAGTCTTTGGTATTTCTCCTTTGAAGTCTAGTCAAGGCTTTCTAATTTGGAAAATGTTGACTTCACCTTTTATTATAAAGTAAAGTCATTTTGTGTAGCAACCTCTCCGCCAAAAACCGCGGAATCAAGGAATTCCTTAACAAGCCACTGGGAGCAAACACACACTTGTCCCTCGATCACTTTTCATTCGTCAGAACCTTTGCTAGCTGGACACGAATGAACTAAGTCTGTGAACATTAGTTGTTCAAACAAGGTGGCTGTCTTAATGAAGGGAGAAAGTCTTGGCTCAGTTGTATTGATTATTAGACTAAAGCAGTACGCCTCGAATTTAGTTCTTCCTCTCTGCTGTCCAGCTAGGTGCTGGTAGTCCTGAGTTCCACTTGTCACACTTGCTGATAATATAACCAAGTGTTAAGCCTTGAGCATGTTTTTTGTTGAATTAATCACTATTTTTAAGACACTACGTTTTGTGTACGTCTCGTTTTGGTAAACTTCCAGACGAATTTGAATTATTGAACGCGTTGCAATCAAATTAACTGTCACATGAGAAACGTTATATGGTTTATTCCGCAGTGAAGGTGCCATTCTTGGCCTGGGACTAGCTTTGTCTTTCCTGTGTAAGGAGGGTGTGGTGGACTCCAGGGTTCACGTGACAAACATGTACCACAAACTGATGAGCATGCTAGAGGAGCATAATACGGACTGTGATCAAAGGTTGCAGGTATGGTACCAACACTCAACAGCTTGTATATACATTATGGCCTATTGTCTTATCTGAGGACTTTTCTTCCAGATCTTTTAACAGTTCCAGTTAAACTTTTGGAAACTCAATTAGGGAAATTTCTGAGTTCTCCCAAACTTACTCTCGCTTTTCGTCAGCACGTGTGATTGTTTTCCTAAATATCTTTTATCATATCCTCTGATTGGTTGCGGACCAGTAAGCTGTCACTGTTTCTTCTAACTGTAGACAGATCGCTCAAGTTTATGGCGGAAGTGTATGCTTCTTTTTAACGGAGCTACATGTATTTGTATTGGCGACCAAATAAACGTCCATATAATTCAAGGGTTGTACACACGCGCAGTTGAAAAATAATCAGCGATTTTCAATTGAGTGTTGAAGAAAAGCAATTTCACGTTTGCTTTGGCTTTCCTTTATGCGCTCTATGATTGGTTGGCAACGTTCGCGCCATTTTCCAAACCAGTGGGTAGCCAAACCAAATTCAATCTTGTCTCGCTCGCACGCATTTCCCGCGCTTGACGCTGGTTACATGTGGTTGCCTCGAGTTCTGATTGGTTCATTGTACTGTTTACGTCTGTTGTGATTGATCAGCGTAATTGTTGTGGTTTTGGTCTCTAAGAGTAAAATCTTTAAACGATGCGACTTAGTACAGGTACTAGAAGGCATGTTACTCAGTTGTATATATTAAATTCAAGCTATACGGTGCGTGAGAACCAGAAAAGCATGAAGTTTAAAGCATCGGTTATGTTTTTTACCCGGCCGACAACGTTTTTTCAGTTAGATGTCGACGAAAATATTTCTTGAATTAAAGTTTCATCATGCATAAACTGATCATCGATTTCCCTGTGGCTTTAGGCCTCATTCGTGACTTTGAATCTTGTTTTAGAACCTGTGTTTCAGCGTGTCTTGTGTTTGTGTGAGTGCCTTTTACACTGGTCTCCTGTCTGCTGACGAAGCTATAGAATGCGCTAACAAAATTCAAGAAATGTCGGTGAAACACTTCCAGGTCAGTAAGACTAAAACACACGCCATCCTTATATTACAACATGATGAGCTGATGGGTAGGTTGACAACCATGCGCCGACAAAGGCTTCTTCTACAAGTAAAAGAACCTTACAGTGATAATGTTAGACACTTTCGTAGTGTGAAAGAAAACCTGAAACTTTGAACTTGATTAAACCCATCCGCACATTGTAATGCTGGTGCAATATTTTTACTAACTGTATCCAACTGGCAGCTGTTTGAAAGCGGATCTTGACCTAGGACTAAGCGACAGCTAAGGATTAATCTTGACCTAGGACTAAGCGACAGCTAAGGATTTTGGCTCTCTTGTTTTATAAGCGTTTTCTCTGCTAATTAAGTTTCAATTTGAAATTAGTCAATAAAGCACAAAAATTATTTTAAAAGGAAACTTCATCAGTTGAGAAGTTAGTTAGTTAGTTAGTTTCTGAATTGAAGATATGGAGAAAGCACCATCCAAAGACACTCCGCAAGGACAATAATCTGGTTTTCTCAACTTTACTGAATGCAGTGACTCTACGCCGATAAACTACAAGTTCCGATCGGCTCTCTCAAAGTATTAATTGTAATACATCGTCGTGAAAGTGCGTAAGACCTTTGTTGTTTTTAATACACCAGTCTTTTCGTTCACCAGGCTTGTGGGGTTTCTTTATCGCTTGGTCTGCTTCTTCATGGACTAGTATCGTGTGGTCATGGTGGAGTTGTTCATTTAGCGAAGCAACAAGCTGATGTCTGGCGAAGTGTTCTTGAAAATAAGGTAGCTTTACTGATATGTAAGCGCTATACAACACAACTGCAGTTGGAATTTGCTTTACTGACTTTAGAAATAGTTTGTTTTAATCTAACTAAATCAGTCGTTTGGGTCAGGAGGGTTGTCCCGAAACATACTACTGCATAGGTACGCTCGTAAACTTCATCATGATTAGCGATGATGCCAACAAACAAAAAAAAAAACACCAATCCAAAGCCCGTCAAACAAGAGCGTGAGCGTCCGGGAGTTCAAACACTGAGATTGTGGAACAGTTTGGGGTCAAATCCTAGCGAACGTTTGAACCTACACTTATCTATTCTAAAACACGAGATAATTTGAGCCCATTGGGACAGGAACAGAATGTATTAGAGTTGTTAGTCAAACCAGAACGGGCGTAAACTGTTGTCGTATCCCATTTAATTCTATCAGATTTAAAGTTTTTCCAAGTGTACGTCCTTTCAAGAGTCGTAAGAATTGAAGGAGAGTGTTAATATCTCGCTGACTGTCATTCATCAGACGAGAGCTTTACATGCCAGTGACCGTTTCTAACGATGAACGTTTATGGCACAAACAACTGACCACAAAGATTAAAACTTAGATAAACGCTCCCTTTATTCGGATAAACCAAAACACTTTAGTTAGTTGGTGGGAACAGCGGGTGAAAGATACAGCATGTAATCTTGTTTGTTATGATATTGACCTCCGCCATCTGTTGTCGTTCGTTTCCAGGCCGTTCCCGAGCTTCAGCAGCTTGCTGTCGTGAATGGAATTATGGGATTACTTGGATCAGAACAAGGGCTGTTCATCGTAAGTAACCCGGAGCTACGTCTATAGGGAACGTTTAGGATGTATTTGGTGTTCATTGGTTGCAGTAACTTCTTTCTTATTTTCCTGCAGGTGGATTCTTCTACTGCCGTGGACGTCTTTTCTTCTACTAAGGGAAGCATCATAAAATTTCTCCAACAGGTAGGATGACAGTCTCTTCCTTTCAGTTAGTTTATCACTACTGTAGCGGTGCAGCAGCACGAATTGTGGTTTGCCTCGTCTTTCAGATCGTCTCATCTCCAGAGAATGTTGGTCTGAGTTCCAATACAGCCTGGCTGCTTGGCCATCTCTTCACAGCCTCCACAAGCAGTTCAGTTAGCAAGACAACTGGTGAGTTGAGACAAAAACCAGCAACGTCTAATCTAGTCCCAAGGTTTCCCACTGCTGATTCACGGAAACAACTCCAGGGGATCAAATTACACGTTATCGCTAAACCGCAAGCAAGGTTCCGCTTTCCGCCGCAAATGGCTTGATCTTCAGGGGTTTTGTGAGCCCAGCTTTAGTCTTCATCATCTGACGCAAAAAAAAAAAAAAAACTCACAAAGCGGTCGTCGTCTGACACCCTTCTTCAGGGGTTTTACAAAAATATTACGTTAGCACATCACTCTCCAAGAAAAACACTTATGGCAAAACAGCAAGCTGAATTTTAGTATCGTTGCTGAGTATATCAAGAGACTCCTGCCGTATTTTTTTTTTATGCTTTCGAGATAATTTTGTACTTAATTCAGAGGTTTTTTTTATTGACGATTCACAACGCAGTCTTGTGTGCACTCAATACTGGTTAAAGGGAAGCTTATTTTGGTAAAAGAAATGCATCGGTGTTGCAAACTTTGAAATCGTCTTTGCAGTAACGGCTACCCTTATAATTAATAGGAAAACCAGTCCTTATGAAAGTTCCGTGAAAAACAATCTGATTCCAAAACCCGCAGTTCTCATACCTGAAGGTTACTCCTGGCATGCAGGTTTTATGCGATGAATACAAATTAAGTTTTCTGGTCAAGAACCACCACTGTGTGGAAAATCTTCCTCTGTATCTCAACTGTTCAACCTGAACTGCTGATTCTCATGACTGAATGTTACGTTTTCCAGTTCTTAGTTTTTGCTTTGTTTGCACTACACGGTAACTCGCGGACTGTCCTCTTCTGCATCTTGCAAGTGATCAGTGTATATGTTTACAAGAAGAGTGGATGGTTGTCATGTAAATGTTTTATTTATCTTTCAGTTCCATCGAACTATGGCTACTTGTCAGAAGGTGGCATGTTAAGGCCGCTCTTTGATTTTCTTGTGCAAGCTGGGAAGACAGGTGCGTTAACTCCTCCGGGCATAACAATTGACAACATGTAATTCCTTCTAAAAACCAATACGAACCAGCCGCTCCCTCCCCATTTCTCTCGCGGTTTCGCCGCTCTCCGCCGCCAACTTGAAAAATTTTGACCGCGAGTGAACAAAACCGCCATGTACGCAGGCTAGGCAAAATACCAAAATATAGTGACTGACAAGCAAAGTAATGGGAAGGACGTTCAATTGTGACTTCTTAAACACGGAGCGATCCTATTAAAGGGAAGGACACGCCCCCTTTGAAGCGCTTTGTTGGCTTCCAAACGGATCAGTATAATGGTGGATGACGTCGGTAACGGTCGAGGAAAAAAGAGAGAAGAACTATCGTTTGTAAAATCGAAGAGGGAATCGATTTATCAATAAAAATAAGCTAAACGCTAACTATATATCTTGTAAAACACCAGAACTGTAGCGAGATTAACGATAATAACGGAAATAATCATGTTTCGTTGCCGCAATCGAAAGATTACATGTAACTTACCTCGAAATTCGAAATCCTTCTACCAAATACACAGCACAAAGATCGAAACCATTATAAACTGAAGCCTGCGACGAACTGGACATCTGTATCCCTCCATCTGAACATGCCGATAACCAAATTGTTCGCCAAAACTGGCGGGATTTTCAAAATTTGGCAGATGTTTTCCGCTAAACGGCCGCTCGAGTCGTCATGTGGGGTTCAAGTTCATTACCGCTTGTGTATCTATCGACCACGTACGTGAAAACTAACTCTACTAATCCGCTGGAAGTGGCAGTAATAAATTCTAAACTTCTATGCACAATTCAAAAATAAAAACATCTAAACACATTTCGTACCTGATCATGCATATTTGCATAATTTGCTAATTCGAAAAATCACCAACGGATATAAACAAAACACGACCTGATGTTGCTCTCATGTATCTTATGGATGAAATGATAATGGCAATGGCTCTCATATCAGTATTAAAATTAGCCAGTACTAAATATATTCTAAGTTTATACAGTAAGCGATAGAGAGGCGGACTTCGATCGCTTGCCCTTGAGACACTTCACTTTTCTCCTCCGTTGCCCGATCCGTTTTTTCTCCTAGGCTTCGCTTCCGCGACTTTCCGCGACTCTTTACTTAATATCTCTCGCCCACTAAACGACACAAAGGATCGAAGCGATTCCATCTCAGAAGCCGGTTTCAGAAGAACAACCTATTTCGAGACAGAGTTTGTTTACGAACTTTATCCTATAACTCATTTCGGAAATATCTCGAAAGGATAAGATTTTACCAGCCGATAAATGAATTTCCGATCTCAAAATAGACGGATAACTTAACTTTCTAAATTCTTTTCCTGTAGTCATATTCGTTGGATTGATTTTGAACAAAATAACTCGAACTAAAACAGCTTTTCAGCCAACTCGTCACGTCCTTTCAAATCGAAGTTGCGGGAACTTGAACGTGCTAAAATAAGACCTTTGGTAATCAACCAATCCGATACGCGCGTTTGGGATTTTTGATTGACAGTCTGAACTGTTCAACCTGGTCTTATAGGATCGCTCCGTGTTTAAACCAGTCGAAGTGTGAGATGCATTACCAGGGGAACTAAACATTAGATTCTCAAGTTCGTTTGATTTGTGCTGGAGATACATAGCCCGGTTTGGGCAAATAACGTTTAGCTATAAAGCTATAAAGACGGCAACCAGGCGAGGTATGCTTGTTTGGAATAGATCGTCTGCAAGCATAATCTGTTTTGTCATCTTTACAAACACACGAACACGAAACACTTAGGCAGATGACTCTCTTAAGTTGGCGTCAGACGCATTTTGCGTCTCTACTAAAAATGGCCAAGTGATTTGATTGGTAACTGTCAATAGCTTTGTTTCTGTCTTGTTTCTTCAAATATGCTCGCGAGTGTGATAATTTTGACGAGGGCAAGAAGAAAAACCTTAGATTTAAGGGTTTTCTTTTTTTATTTTACCATCATTTAATTCGTTATTCGCTTGCTTTTTAGGTCCTCATTTGAACTTTTCTGGCAAGGTGGTGCCCGTAGTGCTGGAATCACTTGTTAGCGGTCCTCAGGTGGCCTTACCGCCAGTGAACTGGGCATCAGTTCTTGGTCCTATTATTAGAGCAAAATTCGGTAAGCAGAGCAAATTTGCATTGTTTCTCTGACCTTTCCTCAGAATTATCAACTTTACAGGTAGTTACTGCGAAGTTAATTCTTTGTTCTATGCAACGAAGAAGCCAGTTTTAATGCCAATCTCAAGACCACACAAACCTCAAGAGGTTTATGTGTGGGTGTCCTGTGGAAAGGTTTGACGTTGTTAACATTTGTGTCCTTACCAGGGGAGGAGACGAGTCAGCTGTGTATCAAGCTCGCAGTGAATCAAGCCCAGTCCTCCTCCAGTCTGTCCTCGTTCCTTTCCTCTATGCTAAGCCCCGTGGTGTTCATGGGATTGGGGGTAAGCGTGCTGTATTCTGTTCACCAAATACGTAGTAGAACGACAAACCGCCTGCCAAATTATGGGGGCTACCAAAGGCCTACTTTGGGTATCACTTTAAAAACTAAAAGACGTATTGGAATCAAAAGAAACCCAAAACTAATGGTCAAGTGTTGTTAAAAATTACCTTACAAGTTTTTGAAACTATGTTTTAAGCGAAAAGTCTGGAACAAAGAAAGTAATAGAAAGTGTGTGGCTGGGAAGAGATGAGGCTAGCGCGCGCGCGTGAGTCCACGCTTTCGGCGCTTACCACCTCGAGAGTTCGTGCTTTCGGCGCTTAACACCTTGGGCATTCGTGCTTTTTGCAATTCACGTTTCTCCGTAAATTTCAAGAGGAAAAAGACTGTTTTTCAGCCTATTGTTTGCTTGATATGATATAGGACCTGTGTAAAAAGGAGCTGCTACAGAATCTGCCAAGGCTGCTGTACGTCATTTCGTCTTCAAAGATTAAGGAGTTATATGAAGGAATGCTATCAGATCCATGGAGAAATGAAACGGTCAGTTAACGAGTCATCTTTCTATTATTGGCTGGTGAAGAGAATGGTATTGATACGTTTGTTATGAGCATGAGAATGTACACTTTCATCATCAGTTTCGAAAGGGGGGCGTACCCAGTACAATGCAGTGCAATGCAATTATTTTTTGTGGAAAACATGCTTAGCAAACAAAATCTATCACTACCTGACGAAAAAGTGCTAAAAATGTTTTGAGAACTGTTATATTTAAAGTTTGTATAAAGCATTATATTGAAGTACGTACTATCAACGAGAAATGAAACGTTCAGTGGCTGCGTGGTAATGATTAAAACACATCATGATTAGGGTTTGACGGAAAAAAATGGCAATGTTCTCAATAGAAGTCCGAACGTTTCGGGCTTTGCCCGTCTAACTTAAACATTTTATTGAAAGTATATCACTCCTATCAATGATAAAAGGAGTTTAATGTGCCTTGATAAATAAACAGCCCATTCCTTCCGCTATCAGATGCCTCAGCCTTAACTTGAGTTTTTTTCCATCACTCACCTAATAACAGTATACCTCTTCGTGAATTCAGCATGTTGTGTCAAAGTGACCGGTGAACCTTTCCTTTTCCTGGCTAGGACCCTGCTTTATGGACGGCCATCCTGGAAGCTCATCTCTCGGTACTTAGCTTAAAAGAGCCAGCTCCATCAGTGATCGGATGGACCATAACTGCCCTGGAAAACATGTACAACGCCTGTACTGAGGCGAGCACGGTAAGTACCGTTCATTTCGCTACCGCACATCTCAGCCAAACTTTAACGCCGTTTTCTTCCCTCCCCAGGATCACGTCTGTCTACGATTACTTGCTCGGTGTTTGTCAATGATCCCTGTTGATAAACTGGAAAGCATTGTAGGCAACACTCAGGTGAGAATGGACTGTAAAATCCATATTTTGGTGTGAGTTATGGTACATAACGGTTAAGAATTATTCCCGAAGTGGAGGTGGATATTGGTGGATATTCACCGAGTTGCGAAGCGACGAGGAAAATATCTACCGCTAATCAGAGCTCTTGGTAAATACTATCCACGGGTCTGGGTTTTGCTTTTGAAATTCAGTCTTGGGGAATTATTAATGGCTTGAGAACCTTGAGAGTGCTTTATCCAATTTCCAACACCTCGAAGTTGGTAAGTAAAAAAAGAAAAAGAAAAACAATTCTGCTGCTGGTCGTTTTTTCGATCCACGTCTCGATGTTTAGAAATCGGATGAAACGTTCTTCCTCGTGTTTACTCGTGATTACCTGACACAATTAAACGACCTTGAACCACTAGACATGGATGGCGGTCACAAACTGTTAAGTAAGGCAGCTAAACTGACTACTCACGCTTAAATCACTAAATAAACAATATTCAACCTCATAACAACATGTCCCCCAAAATCTCGCCTGTCGCTTGGTGTACAAATACGGCCCGATAACAAAGGTCTTTAGTGAGTATATGAATATGGAGTGTTGGTTCCACGTTTCTGTAAATGCTTCTTACCTTTCAGTTTTTTCCCCGTTTGTTTTCATATTGTACGTCAGTGAAATTGCTTTTTCTTGTAGGTCATATCCACGAAAGCATTAGTTGTGCGGTGCCAGGCGGTTAGCGTTGGACGAGCGCCGGTGAAATGGCTAACATCTTGTATTGATTGGATTCTTACTGCTGATCTTTGTGGTAAGAAGACTTGAATCTGACGCTCTTGCACAGTGCCACTTCACTTACAAACGTTGTCATAGTAAAGAAACTACACCAGATTAATGGTATTTTTACTTGACAACATAGTACAAACTAGAAGAAAAATGAAGTTCCTAACGTGTCACCGCCAGCAGAACTGATACTTTTGGTACATTTAATGCTTGCAATGTATTAATGCTTTCCATCTATTTTGAGGATTTTATGGAAATTAAGCAGCGTTTAAGGGCTAGAACACCCAGTTCGTTTGTTTTTCAGAACTGAGACGCAAGGAATACTTGCATTGTGTTGTTGGAGTCATAATTGATTCAGACCACAAACGCAAAAGTGACGAGAAACAACACTGGTTTCTGGAAGTGATTGGTCAGTTTAAGAATACAGTTCAGCATTCAGGAGAAGCTTCGACCCATCAGGTACTCGTAAAATTAAGAAAATAAGTAATTGTCTTAATATTTATTTCAGTATATGGGTTTATCTTTGTTGTGGACATAATACAAAGAAAAGAAAGCGATTCCTCGGAGTGCTGGAGTGGAATCCATGATCTTCCAGGTACAGCAGACCCGAGCTACAGTGAGACTTTATTTACTTGGTTCATATGCGACACGCCCTACATACAGCTCAGCAATGACCTCAGCAATGCTAAGAGCGTCATGCGTAACAAGAAAGGGAGATTAATAAGTAAATTATTTGAAGCTTAGTCGTGTAGTGAGGAAACTGTTACAAGTATACAACTTATGGTAACTGTCACAGCCATGAACTTTTGTGTAACGGAAAACCAAGAACATTTTAATGTTTTTATTTCAGATTTTGTTTAATTGTTTCTCTTTGCTGTCGATGATATGTGCTGCTTGGTGTACCGTGCCGTTACTTCAAGGACTTGGGCCGTCTCCTTTGACTGAGCCCGCAATGGGCCTTACAGCGGAGTATTTTGGATCACTTCAAAGGTTTCCATGGCTACTGCCGCTGACATTGTCGACTTTGCTGAAGAAAGAACCCTGGGTACAACTCACGGGAAAGGTACATGAAACAAAAGCTAAAACTATTTTCCACTGCAATCTTGAATTACAGATCAAGTGTTCACGTTGTCGGTGCGAAGATTGTTTGCATTTTTGTCACATTTCATGAGCTTTGATTCTTTTTTTTTTCTTATGTATCTCAGGTGCTTGACTGGCTTTTGTCGTTAAGAGATGAGTACAAAGTTCAAAGAAACGAGCAGCAGTTGCTTATACAAGGTGAATTGAATGAGTGACTGATAGCCCACGTGGTACTCCAGTAGGCGTTTTTGTGAGACTGACTGACCTCTGAATGTTTGCTTGACTGAATGGCTGACTGTCTAACTGATGGACTAACAGACAGACAGTTTGATTTACTGAGTGACTGACTGATTGTTTGATTAACTGAATGAGTGCCTAACCGATGAACAGACTAAGTGAGTGACAGTTTAGTTTGATTGACTGACTGACTAATTGACTGATTGACAGAATGACTGACTGATTGTCTGACTGACTAATTGACTGACTGACTGATTGACTGACTGACTAATTGACTGATTGAATGACTGACTGACTGACTAATTGACTGATTGAATGACTGACTGACTGACTGATTGTCTGACTGATTAACTGATTGACTAACTGTCTTACGGATTCATTGACTGACTGTTCGATTGTCTGAGTGAAAGTCAGACTGACTGACTATTTGACTGATTGATTCACTGACTGATGGACTGACTGACTGACTGACTGATTCACTGACTGACGGAATGACTGATTAGTTGACCAAACGATCAATTGATCTGTTAATGCGGGCCAATTGTCTTACTGACTGGGATCCGCACGTTTTGTTCCAGATACAATTATTGCTCTGAGAGAAACGGACACATTTCAGAAGACAGCCGTGTGGACAGACGTGATGGCTCATTACCATTCCACATGGTTTGAAGAAGACAGAGAGCAAAAATAAAACAAGTATAAAATAATGGTGCAATTATGTTTGGAGAAGAGGTTTTTTTATTCAGGGCTTGGTTTCTGGAATGAGGCATCGCAGAGAAGATCAAAGAAAATTACTGTAATCACATTGTAAAGCTTTGACAACTAGTCGAGGTAAACGTATTTTTGATATAACGTCTTGATACATACAAATTCCTCTTATTTTCAAGAGAATGTCTTGGTATTAAATAGCGTTCCAGGCGTAGCTCACTTCTGTTCATTTTCTGAACATATTGCGTATGAGTAAAATTGAAAAATAAAGTGTTATTTAGTGAGAAAATGTGTTGTTTCTATCCAGTATTGCCGTTGTTCTCTAGTTGTTGTAGACTCTCTAGATTGCTGTTTGTTAGCCGCAAGTATCTGCAATTTTTAAGCTTCTGGAATTCTTCGGTGGTAAATTTGACCGTGGGAGGAGTGGGCCAAGGGTATCTGGGTGGGACATTGTCCATTTCATGATACACGTTCAGTAGCTGCCTTAGTTTCAAGAGCATGGAGTGAGTACCGCTGTTTTGCTCATGGTTGCAATCGAAGGCGGCGGCAATGTGGGAAGTTGAACCTGGCGTTACGTAGAACTGAAAATAAAGTTCATAATTCTTTTACTTTTACACTTGGGGTTTGTTATTTATGATGTGATATCACCGATTTTTTGCACCCCTTTAAAATCTGAGAAGCCTTATGTGCGACACAGGAACTATGAGGATGGACGTGTGTGTAAAGCTAAACGACTTTGGAATGAAAGGAGACGTCAAAATAGTGGTTCAGTTCAAATGGATTGCAACTCGAAGAAATTAGGCTAATTTTTTGTCAGGTTCTTCCCTCGGAAAAGTCACTTCAAGCTGTGCTTAGTTTTCACTTTGATAAAATCTCTTGATACTGCGCTGTTGGACCAGCCCATCACAGCAGATATGCCTATCCACTTCGAATGGATTTGGGTTTGAGAAAGGTAAGAAAGTTAAAGATTCTGAGCTAAAGGTGGTTATGTTCCCGTTGTTCGAAATTCATCGGGAAATGCTACGCGGAAAGTAGAAGTGTTACTAAGCAAAATTCAACAAAGAGACGAGCGAAAGGAGCGCACGAGTGCGGAAAGAGGAACTGCTTGAAATTAAAATAAGCTTCTTTATGGGTAAGAAAAGTTGTTAGATGGGGCTTTTGGTATAAGTTAACAGCTTGTCACGGACATGGAATTGAAGTCACAATCTTCAGCACACATGTCGGGTGCTCTTATCACCGACAAGCTAGAGGGAGCTAGGTTCATATGTGATGACTGACAAATCAGGGAAATTGACTCTACAGTGTAAATGAAACCACTTCGTTGCCGCGAATTACGATCTAAATCAAAATCCGGGAATCGTGGGTTCGAATCCCAGTGAGGAGGAAGATTTTTTCTTTACGTCCTGTGGACCGCAACGCACTAGGGCAATGCCCAGTACTTAAATTTACAGTACAGAATTAATTCCTTGATTTCTCAGTTGTATGTCATTCATATGGTACATTCAGTATACTGCTACAATCGTATCTAAGCGTATATGGGTAATATACTAATTACTTTCGAACTCGGGCCTTAACAAATAAATACCACTTACGTCCTGACGGTTGCCTTGACGATCAATTCCCATGATGTGAAAGGCAGCAGGGTGGGGTGGGGGATGTGGAGCCTGATGTGTATTGGCTCGAGGCCTATTTTGTTTGTCAGCTTCATAGGGCAGAAAGTGATGATGGTTGATAATGTTATCAGGATGCATTAGACCACTGAAGGCAGGAGCTGGATCTTCATCCTTGGCATTAGTAGCTGCATCTCTGCGTGACTTGGACAGAGGTAGATGAGTAGCGTGAGGGTGTTCCCCGGAGAAAGGAAATGCTCTTTGTAGTCTGCTATAAAGGTTGTGCAATTCCTCCTCCTGACTGGTCCTGTTGTGCCGTGACCCATGGTGTCCCTTAAGGGGCCGCATGTAGTGGGGCTCCTCGTGTTCCCAGAAACTGTTACCTCTATTTCGGCCATCAGCATTACTGTTCCTTCGACTTCGGCCCTCGTCTAGACTATTTTTTCTACTTCGGGTCTCGCTTAAACTAGCCCCCCTACTGCGCGTACCTTGTTCATGTACGTGGTGATCATTAAATGCTGTCTGATGCTCAGGGATGTTCCTTTTATGGACACCCACTCCTGGCACATAAGCCGTGTACTCTTCAAAGGCCCTAGCCTTTACAGGGCCTATCTCAGGTACATGAATCTTGTTATCTTCCTCAAAACTAGATGCTCTACTTCTTCCATGGTGCCTGTGATGGGCCGCGGAGCTAAAATGATTTTTCTTTGCCGAATGCGGAGCGAGGAGATCTTCAATCTCCAAGCTGCGCCTTCGCTCTCTTTTAGCAGCAAACGTTTTCAACTCGTCATCATCTGTATGACTTTTCCTTCGTGTATTCGTGCCTTCTTGGTGTTCATGTCCGCGGTGTGGGTGCTTCGAAGGATCCGCATGGCACCTGCAGAGTTTACTGTTTTCCTTCCCATGAGCATATCGCGGCAAGCTACAGATCACACAGGACGTGAATCCTTTTGTCCTGTGAATCTCTGTTCCAGTCTCCCTTGTGGGCGGCTGCACCACTGGTGGAAAAGAAGGTGCCGCAGTTTCATTTGCAGCGGGGACTGAACTCGCTATCGGCGAAAGAGAGATAATCACACTGACATCAGACGTATCAGCAAGTACTTTCACCTTACAAGGAACTTTAGCTGTTGATTTCTGATCAGCTATTTCCGATCTAACCTTCACTTGCACCTTTCCATGGTTACGCTCAGTTGGTCTTCGTAAATGTCGATGTTCTTCATTGGAATGTTGTTCGGAATGGAAGCTTGCCCGCCTGTCGTTGTGAGAAGACAATCGTTCTGAGTGGTCGTGATCTTCATGATGATCGAAGTGATCATGTTTAGTTTGCTGTAGTCTTTTAAGCGTACTGATCAATTCTTTCTCCTCTTTCCTGTATACGTGTGACTGCACGTCCTTACACGCTTCAAGCGTACGAAGCTCCTTATCCAAGCTAAGTTTTCGAGCCTTGTTCGTGACCCGTAGGCCATAAAAGTTGCCCTCAGAAATATGGCGGACTTGTTTTAGCATTATCTTCTTAAGGTTTATCCCATTTCTGCACTTTGCATTGACTGCAGCGCGAGGATTCCATTGTGACGTCACGAATGGATCCAATTATGTTTTTGCGTGCGTTGATCGTCACAGCGCGCGCGTTGGACTTAAAGATCCCATTTATACGAAAGCTTGTGGTATCAATAAATGAAATAGAGGGCTATGCTAGCAATCAAGAAATTTCGAAGGCAAGGGATAGAATAACGAAAAATCAAAGGAAGATGAACTCAGCGGTTCAGTCTTACCAGCAACATTGTTGCTTTTAACAACTATTGAACCCCGATACCTTATAGCCGTCAAATTAAATGGTTGTTCGAGAACCAATTTGTGTCTCGAGGCCACATTGGTTGGTAATAAAATCACACGCGATCACTAGAATGCCTCGGAGTTGGTAAATTTAGCGTAAATTTAGTAAATTGACAAATCTTTGAGTTAAAAGCATGCTTTGAATACTGCTAAGAGCACTCATCACTCACCAACAGGTAAATCGTAATTAAAACTATTATGACAATTATGGGCAAACCTCGATTGCAACCTGTTTTTTTTTTTTCTTCCGCAAAATAAAAGGGAATTAACTGCTCTCAACATTTAAGAGATAAAAGTTATATCGTTGCTTTCCCTACATACCAGGAACTGCTCTATGAGAGGTTTACTTGCTCCCACGATATCTGTTATTTTAAAATTTTTAAAGACATGAAAAAGTGGCTAAAAGTCGGAAATTATTGCTAATGCGAAGGTAAGGAGCTTAATAAAAATAGAATAAATTTAAATTAATTTTTGAAATATTGTTTTTATATGGTGATTGTTTTGTTTGAAGTCTGCCGCTTTTCATACGGTTTTGATCCCCATTTACCACGGTCTTAAAAACCAACTTTTTTTATAATGAGAAGGTACTATCCCCTGGTAATCGCGATTTCGTATAACGTAAAGTGCTTTTTACAAGTGAAGAGTGCAAAAGCCAGGTTATGTTTTTTATATTATATGAATACAATTTTGTTTGAATGGTGTTTTTTGGCTTATGAAATATCTATTATTAAAGGGAAAGTATAGTTAAAATATGGAAACTTTGGAGATTTGAAAATTTCAAGTTTACAGCTCTTAACCTGATTTTCATATATTTTTTTAGGCTGTTGTCTTTGCATAGAGCTGAACTATTTATCAGTTTTTCAGTATTGTCTTTCTCGTGGGTAATCGGATACAAAGAATTGCCTGTAGTCTTTCCTATTAAACAAAATTAAAAGATAATTAATTCTGTAGAAATCTACCATCAGGGAATCTTGACTTGTTAAACGCTTTCCTTCGAAGTGTGACTGATTTTGCGTTGTTTTAAAAACTACTGAAGGGAAATTTTACCGTTATGGCATCTGGATAGGAATATGAATGTGCGGAGTGGAATATAGAATACTCTATGACTGCTGCCTCAAAGCGTGACGTGACACAAGGCAGATTCAACTTTCAAGGTAGAAAAATCAATTCGCTGGAAACGAGGTTATGTTTGTAAAGTTGCTGTAGTAATGAACGAAAAGAAAGCGAACACGAAAATAAACAAATACACGAGAAAAGGAGACGGAATCTTATCCGGCTTCTCACGGTCTGTCCCGCCCCTACTCCCCCACAGTCCCCTGCGTTTTACTTTCGCGTTCGCTTTCTTTCCTCTTTGCACCTTCCTATGATCTGAAAGAACAAGGTAGGAAACCAATTCAATTGTCACATACCATGTTAATGTCCTTAATGGTGGCACTAGTTTGTTTTAGTCAATCCGAAGAAGAAAGGTAGAAAGTTACATGTGCAGCAACCAGTAAATTATGGAGCTGGATTGTACTGAATTTGTTTTAGTCAAATTAGATGTAAATTTCGAATATTTATCTCCAAAGATTCTTCAGATTCTTCGATCATTACCTGTTAATCTCCGGCGGTAGTTTTTCTCATTTTTCTTTGCGTTCTCGGAGTACTACGCGCGAACATTCTTAACATTTTGTGTGTTTTTACGTTATCTGCACAATGTAACGGTATTGTTTTTCTCGTCTGATTAGATGTCTTCTCAACACTTAGCACACAACATTTTCTTTCATAAAAAAAACCCCACGTTTTCCAGACATAAGCACACCTATCTAATGATCTCGTCCGCACGCTAAGAGGTCATGGCAACCATGACGTACTATATCCACGTTATATGACATCATCACTTCTCGTTGCGGACCTCGAAGGAAACATCTACGTACTATTTATCTCCCAAGTGTCTTATTGTTGCAGCTTTAATAGTCTCGGAGTTATGGAGGAGGAAATGGCGGAATCTGCTACATTAAAAGGGCAGCGATTAAACTTACTGCTTTCGTTTTACTGTGCCACAGAAAATCCTCTTCTTTGAAGAATATCAATGCGTCATGAGTGGTAATATTTAATTAACATGAAGAGAAAAAGCCAATTGAGCATTCTCGTTTACTTTTCAAGGTTTCAGAAATTTTGACCGCGATCTCTTCTTTACATAAGCAAATATGCAGCACCTCTGAGAAGGCTTCGACAATTTAAATCCAAGCAACCATTTATTTCAGTGCTATGAAACGTGTTATCAGCGATAACTATCAAGAATTGAACGGAAGCTGTATTATGAACAAAACAGGAAAATTGTCGTGTACAGTTAAATTCCCAGAATTATATTTTTTTGCAAGGTTTTTAATATGGTGTTAACTTGTTTAAAGCGTCCATCATTTAAAAGTCCTTCCACAAAGTGGTGTCATTTGGTGAATCGAAGGAAACTCTTCCTCTCATAGACGTATTTTTTGGCGAATGATTCTATTTTATTGTTTTTGTTTTTTTGCCAAATAGACTAGATGAAATATATATATTTGAAAGCATTATTAAAGACCCTCGATGTATCTTTAAAAGCATTATTAAATTCAAGACCCTCTCGGCCTCCTAGAAATATAGTCAAATGAACGTGAACTACATATTGGCTTCACTGAACCCTTTGAAAAAGAGTAGAAATTAAGTCAGTGATTAGACATTATCTCGACACACAAATGCTAATTTTATGCGATTACAATACTCACCAACAAATCGAAAGAATAAAGGCATCAGTTGGACCAGCGGAGTGAATTTTTGAATGTTGTCGACCTAAACAAGTTAAGAGGACAACAAGGTAAGTTACTCATTTCCGTAAACGAGAAATGCAATCGATGGTCGGTAGAGAAATTTCTTTAAAATTGTGTTGGGTGATTTGGCGGAATCAAGTATAGAATTAAGAGAAAGTCCTTCTATCATCAGTTTCGATCACAGGCATTATATTCAGTATCCATTCAACGTATTGCAAATTAAAAAACAAATTTCCCGGCCTCAAAGTTTTATGCCTATTTTGGCGAATAAAAACGCCGGTCAGATTCTACTGGAAAAGGCAATCGTTGTGGAAATAATAAAAATTCATGAGTAAAAAGAAAAAACCGAGACAATTGTTTGTTTGTAGAATGAAAGGTTCATTTCAGTGCATATCTGTTCGAAAGGCCTTAATCACCTCGGAAGTTCGGATTTAGTTTTAAAGAACTAAATATTCCTTTTTAAATTCGGAATATTCACTTTCCGAAAAACATGCTTCTGAAAATTAAATTGGGTGGCATGGAAACGTTAAATCCAGTGAACACTGACCACCAAATCAAAGTCTTGTTAGGCATGACAGGTTTCTAAAAAAAAATTACAAATTATGTTCGAAGTCGACGCGTGCAGAATCCGCCCCCTCCTCTCCCCGTCTAGGTACGGCTAAGAACCCCGTTTTTCTCGGATCATCTCGAGATGCGCAGAACGTATGTACAGTAGCAAAAGGAGGCACCGTTTAGTTGTGATCTGTGCGAAGGAGATTATGCTGGCTACTGTTACTCAAACTTGCACAAGCTTAGCTTATCTGATAACTTGTAATCTGAGGACCACAGGTTCCATTCCTGTTGGGAAAACTCGGATTCATTTTTTTCAAGTATCACCTTCGCCACAGACTGACAAAAATAATGTTTAATAACTACTATAATAATAACATTCGTTTTGAACGTAAAAGCGAAAAAAAAAATAGCATGGTTATGGCCTCCGCTAATGAAATAAAAATGAGAAATGCGTCGCTGTGGAATAGACTGTTTACAGTCCTCTAATTACTCGTGTGATTGTCGAGAATCGTCATGATTCGATCCAACTGCCGCCATCTTGGTTTGTAATAACGAGCGCAACCTGGAAAGAGCACCAAAAATACTCTGACGAGGGCTCCCTTTGTAGTTTTGGTGCTCTCCCCAGATTTCTCTCTCCATTACAAACCAAGATGGCGAAAGTTCGATTCTCGACAGTCACACGAGCCTATTGTCGAAGGGCACCACAAACGTCTACTATCAGAAAAAAACACTAATTTCGGCTAAAACGAAAAAAAACCAGAAAAAAAAAAAACTACCACCAACAACAATAACAAAAACAAAAATAATGGGTCGTATTTAAAAACAAAACAAGACAACACCAAAAAAAAAAAAAACCCAAAACAAAACGAATTATTGGAGGTTTTGTTTTGGCCTTAGACTTTACGTCCTAGTTTTCGCTACAATCTCTGAATCTAGTATCAAAGTTTTCATTTTCTTCCTAGTTTTATTTCCTTTCGGATCGTGGCTGATCTATTATCGCGTTGTGATCAGCGAGAGTATGAAATTTTCACTCGCGTTTTTTGTGCGTTCCAAAGGCCGATACTCCAGGCACTCTATAACTGCTATAACAAATTTAGCGTTTTGACGATATTTTATCTGAATTCATAAATTTTCTTGTGCTCTGTCGTTTTGTTTCTCTCCCTGCTCGTCACTATAATTTTACCTCTTTTCTCGTGCTCTGTCTTGCTCTTTCTCCCACTGCTCCTCAGGGTAATTTCGTGTCTTTTCTCGTGCTCTGTCTTGCTGTTTCTCCCGTTGTTCGTTATAGATATTTCGCCTGTTTGCTCGCGCTCTCAGTTGCTCTCTTTTACGTTGAACTTTGCTTATTCGTCGCCTGCTTTCTCGTTTTCTTTCTCTCTCTCTCTTTCTCTTCTTTCCACGTTTGTCGATATATGCAATGAATACATAAATTGATTTTGTATTTTGTTATCTTCAAAATTTCTTTTTGTTTTTGTAAAACGCAGTTGGCCATGCAACTTGCCGCCAATCAAACGCGGGCGGCAGCACAGGCTTCATATACTTGAGCGTGCCGTTCGCATTGGTTGTCCTGTGGTGCTGCGTACGGACGGAGGGACAGTGACGTGTTATCGAAAACCATAATTTGTCGTATCGATATATGTTACCATATTTTCTTATCCATGGTGCTCTGTGCACGCGCCTTTGGTGTGCGGAGCTCTGCTATAACTTAGCTATTTAAAAAAATTAGGTATTATTGTATATTACACTTTTTATACTACAGTCTTATAGTTTTTCTTCTGGTGCGCATATTTTGTCCTTTTTTGACCTATGATTGTAACATCTGATATGTATTTTTATCTAACGAATAGACTTAGTTATTTATTTTTAATGAACCTTGTAAACCTCGCGTTTTGATTGGTGTAGCGGGGTTTGTGATGAGAGTAGAGACGCACGAATGACGTCATTGAGTCTAGAGTCCAGCAATAGTGACTGCTCAACTGTTTTGGCGAGTAGCGGACAAACATAAGAAAATTTTCGAAGGAATTGAAAGTCTAAAATCCGACAACGAGCGTTTCAAGTGATTTCAACCAAGTTTTAAAGTTAGAACTTTGTTGTGATGTGAAAAACTTAGAAGGAAATGTTTGTTCAAATATGTCTCCGAAAGACATCCAGTAATAATGGCGGGTAATCGATCATAAATCGCAGTAAAGCGACTGACATGATCTAATATTTTGTGGTCAGAAATTCATTCTGGAATAAAGGTTAGTTTTGAAAACATTTTTTGGGAAATTCTTTGGGATTATACTCTAATTTATAGGATCACTATTGCATGTGTGCGGTAACTCTGAAATTTGCTTTAAGTTTTTTTACCCAGCTCAGTCAATGTGATGCTCACTTACGAAATGTCTTGGTTATTGTATAAAAAAATTGATTTCATTTCGCCGTACGTCTGTGCTCTGACAACGCACGACGTCGAAACGTGGTGAGAACATCAGTGACGCTATTCTGTCCTCACCACGTTTTGACCGCGTCATGTGTGCGATATCAGAGTGCGGACGTACGGCAAAATGGAATCTCTTTGTTAAAAGTCTCATATATAAAGTTTGAAAAGAGGGACAATCAATTTTTCGCTGATTTTTCAGGGTTCTGGGAAGTTACTAAAATTTCTGGATCCAAACATTGGATGGGAGAAACCTCTGGTGAACACTGATACGCTCTGTTAGGACTTCGTTGGATCATTTGCACACTGGTGTGGTTCATGGAATGCCAAATGTTTGAATTGATCACGATGTCTAAGTAAAAGGCAAGACAAACTACATGAAACAGTCCCCGCCCTGCAGTTTGGAACGGAGAGAACTTGACGAGATCTTTGGCGGGATTTTAAAGGAGGAATATTTGTAAGTGAGTAGTCTTAAAAGTTTAGAAAAACTGATGAAGTTATCTCGAAAATGTCCTTCTCATCGTTTAGGCGCCAATTATTGAGAGTTTGAGAAGATTCCGCCATCTTGAGAACGTCATTACTCGTTGTTCACTAAGCTTCCCGCCCTAGATCCGGTTGAGATGTCATCAAAATCGCGTAGTGCCCCTGTTTGAAAAACTTGGGATTCTCAGTGACCTTCTCATCTCTTCATGCATGACGGAATAGTTTCAGATATGCTTATCAAAATTATCAAAACAAAAAGGAGATCGAAGGAAGCTTTTATCGGTTTGTGGATGCCCAACACGAAGGTTTTAGAAAAGCATGATTTTTGAAAAAGATGATTTCTTTTGTTTACTCAAAAACGACCGTTACAGTTCACGGAAACTTTTAGCTAAAGCAAATGCTTATTTCTAAATTTCAGTTCGAGCCGAAATCCGAGCGTCACAAGCTTGCCAGCGAAGTCAATTTCACACCAATCTTTTATTTTTGTGGGTGTTGAATGCCACAATTGAATTTGAAGAGCAAACATCATTAACAATTTTGCGAAAACTCTATCTACTTCCTCCGATTACAAAGCCAATTATGAATTCGTAATTTTGTCATGTTTTTCAGTTGCGTATTTACCACTAAAAACAATCAGCTTCAAAGTCCTTCGGTTCTCTTTTCCACTTTAGTAAGCAATTCAACAAACTAGCAACATTTTTAATCCCTGAACATGGAAAGAATATTATTCAGGGAAAAACACAGGACTTGCGTTTTCCTAGGCGCTATAAAGGATGTTTCCTATTATTTGAATAATTGGAGATCTCGTTAACTTTTTTTGAGTTGATAGCTGAGAAGGAGTAGCCTTTGGTTATTTCATTAAATTTTGGTGTAAGAAACAATTAAACCTTAGTAGTTACTGTAATTCATAAAGGCATAAAAAAGTACGAACGAAAACAGCTTTATTAAATTTTTAATTCTTTCAATTGAATGTGATAATTACACCAAGCGGTCTTGATTAGCAAAGTTAATTGACATGTTTAGCATATTTGTGGTGTGCGATTCTCTGGAGTAGCTGTAATGTCTATATGGCTGCAGTCGGCGCCGGAACCCGAAACAACAGAGGTAAACAAACCTAAATAATTATTGCCAATATTTGTGAATCCTGTAAACAAATGTTTCTTGTATATTGAGAAAAACTGCTCATGGCAAAAATCCTTGACCGAAAATTATATTTATTTTAAGGAAGATTCACAAACGAAACAAAGCGACAAAGAACGACAACAATTTTTGCCATACCTCGCGGGTTTCTTTCGTCTGTTGTTTGTTGTTGTTGCGCTACGAAGGTTTGGCCACCTACTCAAATATTGTTGTGCAACAAGAATGGTTTGATAAGTCGCCTGCTTTGTAAACAAGGGGTGTTTATACCCGTTGTCGCTAGTAGGGATTCTCAAACACTTTATTAGCCATTGTGCTAATGACTATCCATTCTTTATTTTTACTGTCCATACCTGATCCATGACACACACTGAGACTAAATTTTATACATTGATGCCAACAAACTTTTCCTGGCCATGTAATTAAACGACTGGTAATGTCTGATCAGACCAGTCATACATATCGAACGATTTGAAGTGAGACAAAGAAAATTGTTAATCTGTGTAGTTTACGTATACAGAGTCATTTTACTTCGATATTCAGGTAGTTTCTGCTTTTTGATGTGAAAAGTCTAGATTGCATGCTTGTGTACTAAATGAAAATGACAATTGTATATGTTGACATTACAATGGGGAAGTTATTATGGAGCATTAGCGCATAGGATTTGGGGATTTGGGGGGAAAATCACGGGAAACATTTTTCTTAAAGAGCCTCAGAAGAAGATTAAACCATTACTTTACTATTCAAAACGAGGTCCTACCAGGGTAAAATTGGACAACAGACCCGAAACTCTGTAACAAATGTTTCAAACTCGTTAATAGTTCATAAACTTAACAGCCGATAAATGACGTTCATACGTTCATACGTTCAGACGCTGCCTGGGTGATATGGTTGTGCGCGTGCGTAAGGTACTGGCCAGGCCGTTTCCCCCATCAGCTTTAAGACCCTTACGAAGCCGTCGCTCGATGTGACTCGAATGGACAAACTCCTTGGTTTCGCATGCATTTATAGGAACATCCAAAAATCTTTAATTAAGTTGACCAGTTTTTATTCTTTGTTTCTAACTCACTCAAACTTTCCTTTCCTTCTCTAATACAAGGACGTGTACAAATAGCTAATACATTTCTTCTTAAGGGCCGTTTACACGACAGGCAAAAAAAGGTACGGACCCCTTTGAAAAGTGGTACAGTACCCATAATTTTTGTAAAGAAGCACCAGTGCTTCATAGGCACCATAGGCGCCTGTGGACCCAAAACAACACGGGTGTTTCTTTAAAAAAGTTATGGGTACCGTATCACTTTTTAACGGGTCCGTAACATTTTTTTGCCTGTCGTGTTAACGACCCGTAATCATAGTATTTTGTATCATTTGTTGTACACAAGATCAAGAGATACAGATTTTCAACAATGAAACACCTTTAGCAAGCTGAACGGCTATAGCTCATTCTCATTCCCAGAGGCAATCTCGTACTCAGAGTCCTCTGGCTCTTTGGCAGCAGTTGGTCGCCATGAGAGACTCGGGGGTACTAGAATTTTATTACCGCAGGATTTCTGCGGTAAAACAATGCAAGCCGTTACGAAGCAGCTAATCCTGGCGTCCAACCGCTGGCCAAAGAGCCTGAGGACTCTGGGCACGAGATTACCCCAGAGCCCCCTAGGATCTAACCGCTGGCCAAAAGATCGCAGACTTTGGGAACAAGGATGTCCAGTCATTTGAGAACTGTTTCTTTCACGTACGACGTGATCTATGACGTCACAGCCATATTTCCCGCCAACAACTTGCAAATGAAATTCGAATCTATGCAGGCGGGACAAGTCATCCCCTCGTGACTTTGTCGCTCTTTCGGTGCACAAGAAGACGAATTGAGGCAAGTCTATGAAATCGTTTGAAGCCCCAATAACGTTTTCAGTAGTGCCAGAGTCACATGTGTTCACGTTATATGGATCTTGAGCGGTGCCGCTTTTAAGTGGCATGGTGTATAGTATTAGTTGCCTTAACGTAAACGTGGAAAAGCCAAATATAAGTACTATGTGAAAAAATGGTTCACCGGGGAGGGCTCGAAACTCGATCTCCTGCATCGAGTCCTTATAGTACTTATGGCTTTCCCTCGTTTACTTACAGCCAAGGGATTTTTTTTTCGTTATTTGTCAGTTTTCGTGATTTTTATTTATTTTCTTTTATTTGTTATTTATTTATTTATTTATTGTTATTCGTTTTTATTTACCCTTACTTCTTTATTTTTATTAATTTCTTTAAATTTATTTTCATTTTTTCTTTTTTCTCTATTTTTTATTCTGACCTGTGACCTGTGACCCTTAACCTGACCTGAAAACTGACCTGCGACCTGTACTTAAGCTCCGCCATTTTCTGAGGGAGAGCCGCTACTTTTAAAAAACAACAAAAAACCAAAATTTAAAATTCCCTTGCCCACCGTCACTTCTCACCAATAAAACACGAACATTTGCTAGTTCAAGGAAAAAAAACCCGCGATAAAAACACCTGCATGACAAGCACAGCGTCATGTCTACAAGGATTCACATTAGTTATTGTAATCAAAAATTTGTAACAGTCCTTCCGTGAACACCTCTCTGTGTAGTTCTTCTAAGTGGGCTCTGAACATTAATAAGAATTTTTTCTCGGTTTTTTTTTTGTTTGCTTGTTTTTTTTTTCTTTCTTGTGGGTATGGTTTATTGTACAGCGAAAGTTGCGCATGTGAAAGACTGCTGCTGCAAAAGTTACGGACTGTTTTTGATTTATTTTGCGTCATTGTCAAGCCGGGAGATTTTTTTTTTCTAGATTGCTGCTTTACTTTCCGTTTGGTTAAGCTTTTGTTTCAAACTTTCTCAGTTACTTTTTTTGCTTCTGTTACAACAGGTAATTAGAGCACAAGCTGTTACATGCCAAACAGGTATAAAATGAGCTCTCGCTTTAAAATCAACAGTTATTTTCTATAGCACTAAGCAGTACCAAATAAGAACCTCGTGTTAATTCGACAACATAGAAAAGAGAATCTATTTTCATATAATGGCGTCGATGAAGGATCGAGAGTACCTTCGGACAAAGTACTGATCATTGGTCATCATTGTACCACAGATAAAATGTAGTCGCACTCGCCTCTGAACTATAAACTTAAAATTACATGCGGCTTGTTGTGACTGAAATAATTAAATATATTGTATTAGTTTTGTAGTCAACATAGGACATGTACTATTCAGTTAGTTCTTCAAATCTTTTCACGGATCACTGTATCAGAACAATTCTTTTACCCGGCGTGGACAAAAGTGTTGTAAAGGATTTTGAATAAAAAAACAAAGTTCTCAACTATTTCAGCTCGATGCTTTTACTGAGCTGAAGTAAATAAACCACCTAGCGAAGTGATAAAAAGTTAAAATCTCTTGTTGCTCAGTGAAACTGTCCTATTTTAAATTTATTTTTGCAAGCTGTGATGAACAGGGAGCTACAAAATTGTAAACTTATGCCAACTGATTCTCATGCTTTAATGGCAAACCCAGCGGTTTCTTTTCTGTGGTTCAATGTTGGTTTACATGCAATAAAATAATCTCAACCAAGAAAGTCTTTTAACCTCACAATTACTCTTGTTTACATCAATGCGTTTTATCAGTGATATGATGAAGCAAAAATTTTTATTGGTTCTAGGTGTGTGCATGATACTTAATCACGGTTATCTTTTCATGAGAAAAGAAGGCTTTTTTGTGACTCCAAGGCTAAGTTAATTGAAAATTACATTTCTTTAGCTTCTCCTTTTCGTTTTTATTTGAAAATAATATAAATTATATTTTCTGTGCTCTGTTCGGAATAGTTGTGGCCACCATATATCATTCGAATCAACATAATGTATAAAGACAAGAGAAAAATCAGAGAACTTAAGAAAATGTTTGTTCTCTGATAATGTCAATTATTGGCTTAAATAAGTTGTTTTAGCTCCTCGAATGTACTTACGAATAAAGTGAAAAACAAAAAACACATGTGAAAGGAAATTTCCCACTTAGTCATTGTTTTCGAGGAAATTCTATTAACCACTTAAAAGCGGCTTTAATTTTTTTGAGTCACAAAAACGAAACAAATTATCTGTCTCTGAATTTCCCTACACATGTTTCGCTAATTCCTTTGTGTCAAAAAGTGATATTATGGGAAACTTATATGAAAAATTAGTTTGATTGCATAGGAAATCAAATCCTAAAAAGCAATATTGTCTCGATGAAAACTGTGGTTTTAGAATTAAGAAAAGGTTTTACTGCGGGCGAAGAAGTGTCATTTTAATGTCGGGTGCTAATGTTCGACCTTCGCCTTATTTGATAGCTCGTTAAACGAGAGCTCTTTCTTTGGCTAATTTTGTGCCGACCACGGGTTGCTCGTGTGTAATAATGCAGTATATAAATACCTAGTTTACAGTGAATTCAACTACACTATCGATGCAAGCCACACTTTGAGCACGGGCGAATCAGTGAGTTACTGGTTGGAAGTAGGATCTGCCCTAAGGTAGGCAAAATGGTTAACCTGAAAATGCTCTAGATCAACCTTTTTATTGCTGTCTTTAAACTGGTTTCACTTTGAAATATTTTTTTAATTTATACTGCGTGCATGTTCATAAATTTTAGTGACAGAGGATCTACGTTGTCGCGAATCCTAAATCCCAAATCTTCATTACGAGTTCGTTCTCCTGTCAGGTTTCATCTAGTAATTACTTCGTTAAAATCAACGTTGGAACGCAATCGTCAGGAGAAGCAATCTTATCACTCCTAAAAAATTTGGAAATGAGGACTTTTTGATTATGATTGCGCTCAGGAAAGAAGATAAAAGCAAACTGTTTAATGTATATAAGGGAATCAGAAAGTGTCCGGCTGAATATGCTGTATCGAATTCCACTGGAATTTTATTAGCCCTCGGAAAGTAAATTGGTGCATAAGATACAGAACCAAGGGAATTGGCTTGGATGATATCTGACCGATTATCCGGGTGAGGGTAGCCCATCCAATCTTGGAGCTGACTATATATCCTGATAAGGTACACGGAATGGCATACGGTCATTGCATCTGTTACTCGCCGCCTGATTAGAACACGTGCTTAAATATACATTTTAATATTGATCGCGTAAGTTTGCCTCAACAGCGGCCAAGAGAATGTTCATCTTGCGTTTCTTTATCTCAGCCCTTCTTTTGCTTGATTTGGTTAACATGAAGAATCTACAACTACCAAAAGATTTATTACACTAAAACCAATACAAAAAACCTTTCCTGACAATTTGAAACCAGTTTGAACACCTCTATACTATTCAATGAATTTCAGCCTGTAGAAAAAAAAGCAACTAAACTTTGTTTGAAGATGAAGGAATTTTGACTTTTAAATGTGTATGTACTCTTTATTTAACTATTTTAAATAGTTTCATGACAGATCGTTGTATTTTTGGCCAGAACCGACCATTAACTGAAACGACCGCGCCAAAATGATAAAAAATCATTAATATTCCCGTTTAATTTTTCGCAATTTTTTTAAAAGGAAAATATAAAAGGTTGTCTAAATAATTGAGATTGTTCCCATTTAAAACAAAATAAGCTTCCCCCAAGGCCTTTTGCCTGGTCAGGTTTGCTTCTTTACCCTGACAAAAACCCTTCTTAAATATTCTACTTTATTATAACTGCTTTTGAAAGAGACCAAAACTTATGTTATTATTATTCTTTTTACTCTCTGGAGACAAAAGTCCTCCTTTATTTTGAAACCCGACACCTTTTTTTGTGAAAAGATGTGGAACAGGTGAATAATTGTCTAATTTTAAAGCTCGGTTTAAAACATGGAAACACCTATCTGTCTCAAGACTCCAGCGTGTCTCTTTTGGTTCCATTTGCCACCAACGCAAAACTTAAGTTAATTGAAACAGAAATTCAAGGTTTAACGTCCTTTTTTTTTCATTGGAAAGTTAAATAAAAATAAAGCCTCGGTCTTAGAAATTAAGTAACTTTGTTCTTAGAAAAAACCAGTGATTAAAGTGGACAACGTGTTTCAAATGCTGTGTGTGATTGATAAAAAAATAAAAAAAAACACTAGGAAACTCGAGCACAAAGAATTCTTCTTAGCCTCATAGCTTTCCTTGTCTGTACGCTTAATTTGATAACAGCGGGTAATTTTATGCGTTTTTAAATATTGAGTCCTTCAGAGGCAAACGTGTCTGATCAGGATACAAACACAAGGTAAGCATCACATAGTACAAATTTACCAATTTATTGAAGCAAATGCTATTTTTTAAGAATAAAAAGGAAGAATGCTGAATTAAAAAGTCTTAAATCTAATAAGTGATTTGGTAAAAGCACCTTTCCCCCCCTAAATTGTTGTATTAACACAGAAAAAACTGTGGTCTTCTTAAAAGGCAAAATCAGCCCTGTGACGAATATTCCCAATTAATCTATGACAGCGATAGCTTTAATGGTTTTCTTAAACCTAGCTTCCTCTTAAAGACAAAAACGTTGAAACAAATATGCTTTGTCATTACAAGAAGTCACCCAGACTTTTAAGCCTTTTAATCGTTAAATTTAATCGTAGATTGTACGTCATTTTCATTGTTAAGAGGTATCGAGGTCGTAATCTTGACCACAAAAACCAAGTAATAAAGATTTTCTAGCTCGTAAACCTGATAGGAGACGCTAAAATAGGTGCGTGGTTATACACACCTGTTCTTTGAGAGAAGAGAATAAAAAATTGAAGTAAAGGGCCAGACTTTTCCCTACTGAAACATAAAGAAAAAAAAAAACTACAGCCAAGGTCCATACACATGAAATGTATCTTTCTCAACATGATTTTTTTGTCTGTTAAATTGCTTGCGGTCAACATACTTCATAAAGACAGTTTTTTAAAATTCCTATGCGTAAAGAACTAGAGCAATTATAATCTCGGAATAATTTTCTTTATCATGAAATAGCACTTAATTGTATGAGAATCAAGGTGACAAACACGAACGTATGTATTCAGTTCTTAGTGCGCAAAACAGGTTACTAACTTTATTAGAACAATTCCTCCTAGACTTGTCTACACAGCGTGTGTTCATTGGAGATTGATAAAAGTCCCATGTTAGTTTCTTTGCTGTCGAATTAAGCTGCTAATTGGCGTGTTTTCGGATTTTAGTAGCTTATAATTGTTTGCACCTTTCTCAATTATCCTGTAACCGCCGCCCCTTCCTCTTAAACCAATCAGTACTCTCCAAGACCACGCAATGTGGTGACAACTTCGTTAAAATCCTTTGTTGTGTGGACTCGCTTTAAATTTATCTGATGCACGACGGGGCACCTATCACACTCTTTACATAAGAAGCAAAAGGATTTAGAGATATTGAGTCGAGGAAACGTCTTAAACAGTGAGCGCTCCACTGAACGCGATTCACTACACCGAGTCTACAAAGACAAGTACGATAATATACGGTGATAAAAAGTTGAAATTCAGAGGTAGGTTATGGAATACAGTCTAGTGGAATTTAATTTACTTCATTTTCTGCTATTATCCTGTGAAGAATGGCGATTTACCATTTTTGTTCTTTTAGAAAATTAGACTAAATCTTTCGTACTAAAGACGCGTAAATATTATTTCGTTTCGTAGTAAGAATTATGTTGAAATTCGTTAAAAATGGTTGTTTCTTTTAGCTAATAGACTTGTTTTAATATGACTGACATCTCACGATTTTTTTTCATGGATGTTTTCGAAGTTGCGAAGCCTTGTTATGTGTCGTTTCGTGATAGGTTTACCAAAAAGTGAAGTCTGGCTTTAAAAAATTAACTGATGTCACTGAACGTTTTTTTACTACTTCGGCGATTGAAACCAACTACGTGTTTGGCAAAGTTGGTATCTTTCTCAAAAACAAAGTAATAGAAATTGTTCATAGATTTTAAATGCGTTAAAAGTATGAAAAACAGTGAAGTCAGTGCCTCCAACACAGAGGCTGTACGAAAAGTCTTTTTTATCTCGAAACCCTTTCATCGACTTTTGGTCAAAATTAATAAAAGTCATTTCATCTTTCACAGCTACTCGACAAAAAGTCCTTATGTGGTTTTCGAAGTTTTATTCTTTCTCATTAAACTCTTTTGAAATGTTTTCAATCTTGCTGGAAAAGAGGTTGAACTTTTTTTTTCTAGCATATTATTGAAATATTTTATATCGCAAAAACTCTCACACTCTTTCAAGGCTGTACACAAAAGGAATGAACCATTTTTTGTAACAAAGATCAGTTTCTTGATCAGTGCTAAAAGAAACGTATATCTCGGTTAAAAACCACAGGCCCATTGAATCTGTCCTACACCTGTCGCAAATGTTCATCAAAATCAAATTCAAATGAACAAGCAGAGGCGTAAGCGTCCTTGTTTCAATATATTCTACCAAAAGGATCTTTTTAGTGTGTCAGCTCAGGCAAGAAAAATACTCATGTCAGAGATTACCATCTTTCTCTAACTTACTTTTTAAATCGCCGCCATATTTTCCAAATGATCAATCAATAATCACCTGACATTACTAAATGGAAATTTTACATCACAAAACGTACAATAACTACGAAAGTTTTTCGCTATCAATTTACTTGTCATCCAAGACGTGTCAAAAAGAAGCCATGGCCAGCCGCAATGGACTAATCATAACCGCGATCAGACTTATCCCGTTAAAGCTAAGGTTTCTGCTTTGAGATCTCAGAGATGATGAGATTTTTGTGAGTTTGTGAGTTTACTAAATCATTCTAAGATTTACCAAAAAAAAATAGAATTTTTTTTAAAGTGAAGAATGTGTCTGTTTACTGTTTCACATACTTCACTATAAAAAAGCGAAACTTTTTTAGCAAACCATAAAATGGTTTAATAAACTCAATAACTCGCAAAAAACATATCAGCTTTGAGCTCTCAAGTAAAAACATAATCTTTTACGGAGGTTTCTTATTTTTTACGTTTGAAACTTAGTTCAAAAGGCCGCGCTTATTCGGATTCCAGGGTCATAATTTACCTTTATCGAGTGTGTAGCTCAGCAGCTAACATGTACAGGTAAAGATTCCACTCACTTAAGAGCCAGCAAGTTGTGCGACCGTAGATGGTACTCTGGCGGTCCTGTCTGTGTATTTTTTAAAACTTTATTTGTTCATCTTTATTTTGCCACGTCATTATAGCCAGGTCTGAACATCTAGGATAGTTGCTTCAGCGTGTTGCACCCGTTCTTATCCGGGTTTTTCGCCAGATAACAACAAGCGATTGGGTGTTTCCCCTTTGGTTTTGTGTAAAAGAGTTTCTGTGGTATTTGTTTAACCTAACGTATTCAAATTTTACCCAAAATTCCAAGCCGTTTGACTCTGGACATCTAGAGCAGTTGTTCTTTTTGCACGGTTTCCTATCCGGGTTTTATGACTGATAAGAATCACATGATCACGTGTTTGGCGTTCGATCTTGTGTAGAAGAGCTTCTGTAATATTTGTTCATTCTAAAGTATTATTCTAATAACACCAATAATACTGGTTTAGCCTGTAATGGACATTTACTTCCTTTTGCATGTCTTCGTTTAGAAAGCAACAGACCTTACTCAAAAATGGCTGAATTTTAATAGTGTTTGGTATCCATTCAAATTAGCCCCACTAACCTTATTCCTGAGTTCAAAAAATTAATATAACATTTTACCATGAACGGTGCTGTAGGGCTACTTTTAATGCAGGCAAAAGAATATTAAAATTTAAGCCAATTTTACATAAGGTCTATAACATAACAATAGTTTATCCTACTTTAATGACAGCTCTAGATGCTGTTCACTACAATATGGCGCCCGTGTCTAAGGCTTGCGGCTGGTCATGTCTTTCTCTCTGTGTTACTGTTCTAAAAGGTAACACTATTTTAATATTGTTGCAACTCTTCTTTTCAGAACAATGACTTGGTTATTTATTGCCGTTACAACAATCCTTGTCCTCTCACAACAAGTTACCAGCAATCCTCTGATTAGACACAGGAGGTCCTGGGAAAATGACGATTGTCCCCCGGGGGTGTGGGGATGTAAGCGCGCACTATTTGAGACAGAAGACGACTGTCCCCCTGGGGTATGGGGATGCAAGAGGGGCGTGATTAAAGATCGTAATGAAGACTGCCCTCCGGGGGTTTGGGGCTGCAAGAGAGAGATGGCAGCTGGCAATAACGATGATGACTGCCCTCCTGGAGTCTGGGGCTGCAAACGAGGATTATTTGGTTCAGTAAAGAACTGGTTTAAGTCGTCCAAAGGCAAAAGCAAACGATCAGTGGAGCAAACAAACGAAGATTGTCCGCCCGGAGTTTGGGGATGCAAGCGAGAAATCAAGAAAGAGGAGGTCGAGGAAGAAGGATGCCCACCAGGAGTCTGGGGCTGCAAGAAAGACAAGATAGAGAAAGAGGAGGACTGCCCGCCGGGGGTCTGGGGCTGCAAACGGGAAGCGGAAGCTAAGAAAAACGAAGATGATTGTCCGCCAGGAGTCTGGGGCTGCAAACGAGAAATGGAAACCAAGGGCAACGAAGATGACTGCCCTCCAGGGGTCTGGGGCTGCAAACGAGAGGTTCCAGAAAAGGAAGAGAAAAAAGATGACGTTACTGCTGATTGCCCACCAGGCGTATGGGGCTGCAAAAGGGGAAATTGATGAACGCTTTGAACTGAGAATTAAGAAAATAAACTCAATTAATTTGGTCCGTTTCCAAGAGAAGATAAAAAATGGAATATGTCTTCACTGTCTTTGAGTAGCTCACCATCAATTCAGCTCAGATATGTCCGAATTTCTTCCAGGTATCAAAAACTTATTATCAAACTTTCGGGTTAGTATGTGTACAGTAATGTATTTTTCTGTTATTAAAAATGGATTTTAATTAAATGAAGTCAAGAATCGGACTGTCAATAAAACAAAGATTACAATCACCTGAACGTGTTTTATTATTATTATTATTATTATTTTTTTCATTTAGGAAAATTGCTGATATTTACTATCATGTTAGCTAGGATATCAAAGTACTAAAATCATTTGGTTCACCTTTGAAGTATGCGTCTACAACGAAACATTTCCCTCGTATGAGGTTGTTTGGATAACTCAAACCCACAATTTCTGTGTTCAGCTATAACTGAAATTATCTTTTGTAACCAAAAAGCAAATGTTAGAATAGTTGATACATTGCATGCGTGTGGTCTGCGTGTGGGGATTCAATATTTAGACGTTTCTTTCTTTTACAATAGGCCATTTTACAGTTGTGTGCTTAGTGACCTGGCCTTGGATTGGAAGCGAGGCTGGGGGTGACCTTGTTTTGATACAAACCTCACTGCTTTTCATATGTAGATCATGCTGTTCTTATGCTAACTAGTTTTCATTTACATATGAAAAGCAGTGAGGTCTGTATCAAAGCAAGGTCACCCCCATCCTCACTTCCAATCCAAGGCCAGGTCACTAAGCACAAACTGTAAAATGGACTATTCAACGACTCACTAACCGTTTCATGATGAGAAACTGATGCCACACTTTTCCGTTTGCCAAGTGCATTTCTTTTATTAGCAGTTGTTCTGATATCAACAGTACACGAGGTTTCTTTGGGCTCCAACAGTAATCCGTATATTAACCCGAAACATCTTGCACAAAGTTGCTAAACATTTGCAATATGTATATTGAGGTAAAATGATATAAATATCCATATATATTAGCTATAATTCCTAAAAACTTATCAGAAAATATTCCGTCAAAAATCACTTTTGTAAAATTTCTTTGAATCATTACCCCCATATTCAAAATAATTTCGCACCCATAACCTTTGAGCGGCCACCTGTGATTTAATTCGAAGTGAGCGATTGCTTAAAAGGCACTGAATTTTCAGAAATCATAATCAATCTTATACTCTGAACTATTAAAACATGACAACTACTTAATTTTACAGGAACCTGCCACAAGTCAATTCCCAAACAATAATGAATACAGCTATGAACGAAAACAATGATTAATAAACACAGCAAAATGTCAGGCCTTATTAACATAATCAAGATGGCCTAAAAAAGTGCCACTTCCTCTTTATTTGGTTTAACGAGACGTTAGAGGAAAATAATACTCCGAATGAAGTGTGTGAGCAACGGACAAGGAGATCGTCCTTTGCTTTCAATCATTTCGTTTAGCGGGTTTTCCCTCCTCAAACCTCGTTTGCTAAGAGAAAGAACCATACTACCTGTGTACTTACAATAGCTAACTCGCGGGCCCAATTAATTCTTTTGGGCAATTTTCCTCAAAAACCTCTTAAAACCATCTTTAAAATTCTGACATTTCTTTACTACAGTCAGTTTGGTTAGTTCCGAAGCCCATAAACCATAAAAGTTAATCCCATAACATGGATGTGTCCACCTTTACGCGGTGAACTCTCACGAAAACGAATATCTTCCGGATCACGACGGATTGGGTGTGTTCATACAGCGAGAGTGTGTAACGTAGGAAATTCTTTCAGTAATCCTTTTTATATTTAATTTCGCACTGTACTTAAGGACGGTGTCTACTAATACCGAAGTATTTTTGCGCGGTTTATGACTATGCGGGAAAAGCAGATCTTAGCAAGGACTATTGGAATCCAAAAAGGAAAATTGGGGGTAACCACGTGTATTTTTAGAGATAATTGAGCTAAAAGTATTCCAAAAAGCAGCAAAATACAAAGCAATGTACGGCGTTTTTTTGCTGAGTTCTGTCTTCTCCGCATAGTTTTTAACCGCACAAAATATCCCTGTATTAGTAGGCACCACCCATAGGAAACTCCAGTACCACCAGATGCGTAGAACGTATACGCAGTAACAAAAGTAGGTACCGTCCTTAACTGCTTTCTGCAATAACGCTCATGCACCGTCTGTCAAAACGCTAGAGGTAACAGCTCATTCTATTCAATTTCAAACTCTTATTTACAAGTTTTAACTGCCTAACTAAATTAATGAAGAGCTGTGTTGTCGCTAATTGGCTGAGCTCACTGACGACCGATCGTCTTCTTTTCCCACAAGTCTTTTGAGTCGCTCAAGATGATGGTAGGCCCTGCCGGGGAGGGAAATGACGACAACATACATGAGAGGTGGGCTTAGTGTTACTAAGAAGTGATACTCGTTTATGAAAATACGCGTCCAGTAGTATGTATAAACCAGAATCCCGGCTAGTTCTACGCAGCTACTGACAACCAAAACAGGGTCCTTCTCCAAAGACAGAAAAATACCTACAGGATTGCCATTCATCAGGATAACAAAGTTCCCTGGCTTTTCACCAGCCATAACTGAACCAATTTTCACTGACCGTCCAAGACAAACCCTTTAGCAACAAAGCCAGCGATGAAGCGACAGAAATTAATTCCTTCATACGTTGTTTTAGAAACGACATTACCTTTGCCAACAAGGAAACTCTTTTGAAGGCCAAGTGCCTAACCAAAGCTAAATCTTCCTGACTTTTGACTGACCTTGGAGGTAGAATTTTGAATTTCCCTGATTTGATACAAATTCCCCAACTTTTCCCTGACCTTGAAAAAAAAACCCTGTTTTTCCTTGACTTTTTTTTGTGGCAATCCCGAGTTCTAGTCCTTTTTCTCTCCCTTTAGGACTTTCGTAAGACAAGGGAGCATGAAGGTTCATGGGAAGAAGAAAGGGAATAGGCTCTCTCCCTTGTTTACTCCTTCCCAATTTAGAAATAAGAGAGACGACTGGGGACGAGTACAAGGATAATAAGATGACAATTATGCCACAGGACAACTTGTTCAGAGAATATTAATGAGCTAAAGTAACACAACATAGACAATGGATCAGATAATTAACGCTCAGTACAGTTTATCTTGAAGTGCTAAAGTGAACCCAAGAATTTCTAACTAAGCGTTTAAATAGTCCTAGTAAGGAAATGAGAGACTGCAGGAGGCAAGGGAAAAAATCTCTGACCTCTGCGGGAACCAAACCAACGACCTCCGGATTTGATCAACCGTTCCTCTACCGACTGAACCACGAGGCCAGAAGGCAGCAAAGTCGTGGGTGATAACAAAACACAGACCCAAGCACACAACAACAACAGGAGCAAATCACCACAGTATAAGTATAAACGTTTGATATACCTTTGCAACGACACCTCTCCACGAAGAATGTCAAGATCTCTGTCACTTGGGTCATCTGAAAAAAAATTCAATGGATTCGCCCTCAGAATTTGCTCTTTGTATAGCCTGAGAATCAGGCTTTTCGGAGGGGTGGGGGTCTTCCCTCCTATTGGGAAGACCTGATACTCAGGCTACTCTTTATAAGGCCGCTTACGTCTTCATCATTTCTTCAGGAGCACGAAGCACATTTTTTTTACTATAGGGGTACTCAATCAATGAAATTATACAAAGTTTACTCTCTGTTACAGTGTACTGTAAATCATGCTTTTCAAAACAATTGAGCAAAATTTGTTGGTTGTTGCCCTATAACATTTCCCTAAGTAGCCGGCGGTATTGTCCGCGCGCGAATATTTTTGGCGTCGGAGCCGCCATGAGGGGAATAAAACTGCAAAAAATAATTTTAGATTAATAAGCAGCTTTTTAGATTAACAAGCTGCATTAATAAGCTGCAAAAAGAATTTTAGATTTGCCTATTGGATCATCTGCTAGTGAGAACTTGAATAAACTGAAATGGAAACCTTTCGCAAGACGTAGGGCCGAGCATAGGGCAACTTTTATTTATAAATGTTTGAATAACTTATTTTCTCATCGTTTTAATATTGAATTCAATAAGGATAAACACGATTGTAATACTAGATGTAAAAATAATATCCGTAAGAGTGCATCTAGTAGGAACTGGGGGCATTGGACCTCGACAAATTTTGCCTCAAACGATTGGAATAAATTAGACCTTTCAATCAGACAAAGCCCATCATTAGCTAGTTTTAAAAGAGTGTTAAGAAATGTAAATAGTCTTTAGTCTAATTTTTATATATTCATATATTAGTCTTTATTTTTCTTTTTTTGTTTTTTAATTTTCGAGGACTCTTTTGTAAATCACTTATTAGTGAAATTGATTTCCTCAATAAAGATTATTATTATTAATAAGCCGTGACAACAAGCGGTGTCTCTTTCCCATTCCCTCTCGGCTCCACCACCCAAACCACGCTTTCGCCCAACATCCCGCCAACTAAGCAGCCTAGTACGTTGTTTTTGTTGTTGCTTTTCGGTTAAAGCTATCAATAGAGTGAAACATAGAAAATAATCGTCTCAACTTAAGTTTTGATTTTATACTCTCGGGTGCGACTTATCTGCGCTGTTTTCATCTTAGTTATGCAAATGAAAATGAACAAAACCTCACCTGAAGCCAAAGAATCCTTTGAATCTCTGTCCTTGAAATCCACCTTAGGTGAAGCCTTTATTGGAGAAGAAGAGCTCTTGTCATTTGTTCAAGTACAAAACAATAAACAGCCATCAACAGATATACCAAAGAAACAAAATGATCACCTTTGGATTACGTTCCTAATTTGCCAAATATTAGTAGACAACGTATACTATCGCTAACAAAAATATTGAACATTTTAGTTTATGCTCACACTATAGATAATTAATTGACCGTAGCACCAAGGATATCGCATGGCTTCTGTTCAAAAATTAAAGTGTTAAACACTTACAAATACATTGTAGCGCAGTTTTGAAAGTGGACAGGGAATTTGCTGTCTTCTCAGGAAAGAGATACAAAACTGTTCGCTCCGCTCCGCTCCTAGCGCAATATGAAGGGAGAAATTGGCAGGCAGTATAAAGTAGTCGGGTATCTGAATTGTCAGAACGAAACTGCCCGATATTGCGTCAATGACCTGTTTGTACTTTCTTCGTACCTGTTCGTAGTGTAGTAAAAATGAAAAACTAGCCGGTAGAGTGTGTCATGTAAGCAACACTGAACTCGTAAGGAGGGGAGGGGCTATTGGTACTACAGACTTTTGATGCTTGTTTCACATTGCAGAGGTGTGGTGTTACCTTGTAATAGTCTCCATTATCGAGTGTTTCATGATGCGCCATGTCCTGCATAGTAAAAAGCATCTGTTTTAAGGCCTCCACGGGGCCTGGGGCGGCTTCCTTTCCGCTGAGTCTCACAGCAGGTGAGGTGTTGTCCGGTTTCTAAACAGATTAAAAAATCAAACAACACGTTAACAGGGTACCCAGGTAACAGCCCTGCTCACGTTATGTTTATTACACTGTACTTTGCTGTTGCAATACTTTGCCAGCAAAACAATTGAGCAACTCTTCAATTAGAAGTCAACCGAAGGATTTTCCTGGATTTGGTAGTGCCTCATCATAGCTATGAAATAGCACGGGGCATTTTAAAATATTTTGCGCGTGACCTTACATGTCTTTAGCAAAACTACGCTTGGTGGAGAGCCTTTCGTGTGAAATGAACTCTTATTCACAACTCAATTCACACGAACGGTTTTGCACTAGGCCTCGTTTTGACAAACAGGCTCAAAGCAAATCGGAAAAAGGACTAAGCTCTCTTGTCAGGCGTGCCTCTTAGCAAACATGGTACAGCAGACAAAGAAGCTTGATCCCTGGGGTTAAGAAGCACGCATAAAAACTGAGAAACAAACAAAAACAAAACTGAGGCACATCTTCATCTGCTGTCGTAGTCTTGCGAGCAAGCTCTTTATGTCTCTTGGTCTCTCAGCGGCGCAGCCGTTGGTTTGCGAGAGCGAGCGCGGAAAATGCCGGCACTTTTCCAGTCCGCCGCGTTCCCACATTGTCATTTTTCTCACTAGCTCGCTTTGATCCCGCATTCAAAATATGAGTAATAGAACTTTTGTCGAGTACGACGAAGAAATGTACATGTACCAAAAATTTATAACGCACATGCAGGGTTACTCTTTTTCTTATTACGGTAAATCCTATTTTTTCTTCTCCCTTTTTTTGTGACATTGCCATAGTAATGAGCTGCCTAGTCCCGCTTCAAGAGGCCTTCAAGCAGCAAAACAATGGTCATGTACGTGCGACATAAAATTTAGTACAATTCTTTGGCGTCCCCTGTAAAACAACAAACAGGAAGGACCAAACTCAACGTGTTAACAAAAAAACAAAAAAAAAAATGAGTACATGACGATGAATTTCTTTCTTTTTCTGAATTGAACGCTGTTGCTACTAATTATCTTCCTGAATAACTCGACCACATTGCACAAGTTTAAGTGAAATAAACAGAGTGGATCAGATTACCTCTTTCCTGAAAAACAAAATCAAAAACAAAACAAAACAAAACAAACGAATTGATATGTCCAAGGAGGGCCCATGAACTTACCGCTACTTTTGGATCGCTGTCGACGCTTAAACAATCTTCTAGGAATGATGATATGATGCCAGATTTGGGATTTGTAAAGCGTCTTTTTATGAAGCTGTCAGGAGCCTTTGTATCCTCATCTCTGATGCATAAAAAAACCGAAAAAGTACAAGCATGATTTTACAGTACACGATTTCTTCACTCTGGTTGCGAGGAACATGACAAAATGAGTGACTTTTTATAAAAAAAACCTTGGCAAAAATCGGCTGCAAGTCAACATACAGTGCGGAGACAATATCTTCAAAATTATAATAATTATCAGCACCCCTTTGTTCGTTTGTCACCCTAAAAAGTAACCCGCCACTGCATAGGGCGATAAAGAAGTCCCTGCACTTGGGGTACTTCGTAATTTAACTTTCCTGAGGAACATTTTTGGGGAATAAGGATTAAACATTTTCGAAATTTTTGTCGACTTTTTCAAACATGCATTCGGGTGGATTTTTTGCTTTGTTTTTATGTCAATATCCTTGAGCTGAGTCTCGACGTTTCAAAAACATACTAAGCAGAGGAACTCCATCATAAAGGGAAGCTCTCTATTGAGGAATAGATGGAACGATCACAAACGACAGTAAATGTGCATCGGTCATTCCCTCGGTTTTCCATGGTACTACATGTTTTACAATATTTAAACAAACTGCTTACAACTTCCACAAGTGAAATCTATCAGGAAGTTCTTCTCGCACGGCAGCGTGAGGGTTCGTTGAAGCGAACACGCTTGTCGGTGAAAACTTGTCTTCATCTTGTACCGCTGTAACATATCGCGGGCTCAGCTGCCGCTGTCTGGCCACGCTCATCTCGGTGTCCGTCTCTGTTTCTGTCTCCACCAGTGTCTCGCTATCTGAGACGGTGGTCAATGAAGGACTGGCATCAAACAAAGGCATGGGTGGCCGGGTAATAAGGGTCTCAGTGTCGGCCGTATTAACGCTGATGACATCATCATCGAGACTCCGTCGTGAATGTCTCGGCCTCGTCGCTGAGCTGATAGCAATCCGTCGTAAATCTGGAACCGTCTTACTTCTTCTATGAGTAACTTTCTTCGCACTGCTGGGCCTGGGGGCAGGTGGAGGTCTGCTGTATCTTGCATCCGGTAAAGACTTGGCGAGCTTCGCGTCTCTTGATCGGTAACTTGAACTGGCGAACACGTGCTTGGGAGTTGACTTGAAGTTCTCTGCCGTCCTCGTGGGCCTGTCAAGATGCAGGCTCCTCGCTTCTGAGAATGCCACTCTTTGATGGCTCCGTTGACTGCCGCGCGAGATGCCGCTAGAGTAAGGATGCTTGTCTGCGGAGCTCTGCGCTTTCTGTGTTTCTCTGCCATACACCATCGGTGTTGAGTGGTACTTCGGTTTCGAATGAGCTAACTCGGCTGTTGTATCTTGCGACCTTGAACTCTGAATCATAGTTTTCCATGGATACATTGTACTTGGCTCTCTATACATTTTTTCCATTTTAATTCCTGTAGGTGACTTGCGCATGACTCTATCGGTATCCTCGGATTCTATATCACTGTCTCCTGTCCGTGTTGGTATATCTATCTTCAGTGGAATGCCACCACGCAATGGTGATTTACTAGAATATGGTTGTCTGCTGCTGGGTGGTGATTTCACTTCCGGTTTCCTAGCGGGCGGATGTGAAAACCGTGTCACTGAGGGTGGTGAAACGTACGCCCGGCCGTTTGATCGAGGTGACGTGCTGCGCCGTCTGGTCTCGTCTTGTATCTTGTATCTCTCATTCTGAGGTGGCACACTGTATCTTGCTGGTAACGCAGTTAAAGGGCTACCATCAGGTGACGAATCCCTAAAAACTCGAGTTCTTACGGGCGAACTTTCCTTATCTTCTGAATATTCGTGGATTTGTTCGCCTTCCCTTGAGGAGAAGCGCAATGTTTTCGCGGGAGTGAAAGTTAGGCTTTTAGATCTTCTTGGTGACACTACCGAATGTTCCCTTGTTTTTACCCTGCCTGTGCTTTTTCTCAGCTTTTTCGTTGACTCTTTTTTAAGCCGTGCCACTCTGTTGTCTTGGTACAGTGAGTTATGAAAGTCACCTCCCATGTTCACAGGTTGAGGCCCATATACTGACTGGGACACTAGCATGTCCGTATCTGTGCTCGCCGCATCATTCCAATCAACACCGTTCATTCTACTTCCCGCCATTTTTACCCTCGGAGGTTCCTGGGACGTTTTTGAAGAGTAGCTCCGTCTGGATTGAAGATCTGACACCTTAAGAGCAGGGGTGGACTTTGATGAACGCAGAAAAGGTTTCCTTCTTGGGTCTGATTCTGAGGTAGATGAGGTGCTTGAAGAGTATTTCTTGTCATGACTAAAACAGAAAATAAGATGCAATTAAATCCTACCGAGTGCGTAGCCTCCTCTCTCTTGTTGAAAGCAAGATCAGATAGAACAAGACGTTTTGCGACAAAAGGGACAACCTTTACTTCATCTTATAATTTTCAGGTTTAGCCGTCGTCCAATCATAAAAGAGTCTCGACCAGAGCATCATCTGAAATAAATGTGCTTTGATATCTTATAAGAACCGAAATATCACCACAGCAAAAGAACATGCAAGAGGAGCTTAGTCAGAAATACGACAACTTTCATCAGCAATGATCGCTGAAAAGGCGCATGTTGTTTGTTTCAGTATAGTTGTTTACAAACGCTCTTGCACAGCAACTGGAGGTGAGAATGGCGAGCCCTTTCTATCAGAACTTCCTGTTAAAGCTACATGCATACACGCAATTTAGAATTACGCAAATTCATTTCTTAAATTAGTAGATTGTAAAGTGGATTATTATAAATAAATTTATTTTGACAACTTCCAAACTGTAACTTAAAGCTTTAAAACATTCTTTGGAGAAACAAAAAACTTGACTTAGAGCTTACCGGTTTTCAAACAACGAACACAGCACACAATTGAATTACAAGCAACGTTGAACAATATGCATGTACTTGTATGCATAGTTTATTCTAGAAATCTGTTTCTGAGGGTCCAGTAGACCGCCTTTTGATAATTCAAGGGGGCTTTTTTTTTTACAAAAAGGGGCCTAACAGACACGTATTATGACTTTATGGTGCAAGATTAATATTTAGAGATATAGGAGTTTTTATGAGTTACTTTGATAACGTCATAGCATTTTCAGGTGTGTTTGTAATGCAGAACAATTTCAATGATAACCATGTTTGAAAAAACGTATTCAGGTATTTAATCTCTTTGTAACAGTAACCTTAATCCTTCCTTGCTGTCCACCATATTTGACGCACCAGTGCAAATTTTAAGTGCTAAGTGCTACATTTTTATTTGTGGTAATCTGACAATGCCGCACTCTTGATTAAGCCTTGGTATGTAACTACGTGTCTATGCATCGCTTAGTTGGAAATCAGCTGCCTGGACCCATCCACGAGCTTACACTATTGGCAGCAAGTTTGTAGATGGAGGGTACCCCTTTTGCTATCAAGCCTTGGCAACAAATCGGAGGAAAGGAACAAGGTAATAATAATAATAATAATAATAATAATAATAATAATAATAATAATAATAATAATAATAATAATAATAATAATAATAATAATAATAATAATAATAATAATAATAATAATAATAATAATAATAATATAGTTAATAGTTTATTCTAGTCATTTGTGGTCCATGACTGAATTCCTGACCGATTCTTATCTTTTTATGAATCAGAGTTTTTGTCACCCTCCCCCCTCCCCTCTTGCCAACTGAAGTTGGTCTCATTACTCTATATGTACACAGCTAGAAAGGTTGGGTACTGGTGATATCTGCCAGCTAATGTCTTGAACACTTTGAACGCCACTGTTACTACATTATATTCAACAGCAAGTCACTCAAACAGTCATTGTTAAAGTATTCAGTAGAACAAACAGCAAACTTGTTTTAATATTAAACAATGCCTGGCACTGTAAGCGTTACCTTTGAGTTACTCTTTTATGCTTTGTAGAACTATCAAGATCCTCTACCCAGCTTGGATACTCTTTACCAAGTCCAGACACCCAGCTAGGGTACTCTGTACTGCCATCAGGTCGTGAGCGGCTGTTCGTCATTGGTCCTGACTTTTGGGGAGACCTGTATGCTGCCATGCTGGAATATGATCCTGTACAAGAAAAGTGTTTTTTTTTTACCAAGACCAAAAGTTTTTAATTAGGCAACCAGGAAGTTTCAAATTTGGTTCTTTTGGTGCAGCATCTCAAACTGCTACAGCCTGAGGTCAATAATTACATGTATTCACCAGCATGGGTTTGTGCAAGGTTAGACAAGCTTAAAAATGTTTTTTTCCAGAGAGATAGAGAGAGAGATGCAACCATTTTTTACTGACTTACTTACTTACTTATCCTCTTTGGGCCCACGTGGACTCTTAAGGCCGGTTTTTACTGACAAAGTCATCAAAAAACATCCAGAGAACTGAAAGCGCTACAGCTGTACATGTGTACTAACAACTTCAATTTCAAAGGTTCAAATTGAAGTTGATGGATATCCCAAGGTTATGAGAGCCTGGAGAGGAATTCCCTATGATATCGATGCAGCATTTCAATGGAAGAATGGCAGATCATATTTCTGCATTCAACAACTATAATGTTAAAGTGTTAGAAGTGAGCAGCAACCCTTACCCCAGGGATGTGGCAACTGATAATGGGATTTACTAATCCGAAGAATACCTCAATTCTTCCAGTTAAGGTAACAATCCCAAAGAATCCCCTTGTTCTACTTCACTGAAAAATGACATCATCTATAAATACACCTGCGATGCTGAATTCATCACTGGTCAGCATATAAGTTTAAAAATGTGTAAACTAAATGAAGCTTACACCTATGGTGGCTAATGTGTATGCTGTAACTGTGCATTGAAAGAATATGTTTTGCAAGTTTTAGGCCTGGTTAATAAATGCGACAGAATGATGTCTTTTTTCAGTCAGTACCACAGACAAACTGACTGAAAAAATACATCTCAGTAGTATCATAATTATGTTGTAAGTGCCAGCATGTCTACTTGTTTTAACTGCACATTGTAGCAGTCTGAACTATTACCAACTAACACTATCAAAGACAACAAGTCATGTTGAAGGTGTTTAAGTTTTTAATTGAAAGTGACTGGGTCGTGGATGCTGAATCATGATCCTCAGTAAAATGATTAAGTCCGCTATAACTGCGTGCACTGTACCTGAAGCAGAGGTGTGACTTCCTTTATAGCTACTTAGTAGAACTTCAGTTTCCACAGTACCAGCATTGCTATCAAGGTCAACCACAGATGAACTAGGGGAGGGGAGGGTAGAGAGCTCATCATCTTTACCACCACGGGGATGATATGCACGCACAGAGTGTGGATTCATATTCTCCTCATCTATGAGTGGTAAACAAAACAAAACATGAAAACTTATGATTGTCATAGTAACAAGGAGATGAATTAAGGTTACCGTCAACATTTAAAGGTCCCTCCTGGGAAATCTTTCCTACATGCATTATTTTAACAGAAGCTTGAAAACTATAGAGAAAAGAAAAGAAAAGAAAAGGAAATGTAGAAACTGAAAAGAGCACTACTTTTAACTGTTTTTTTTTTTGCATTGGTGAGTGGAAGCCTTTAAAGACATGGTATTTGCTTAATTGGCTTTCCAACCTTTACAATACTGCAGACATCCAAACACACTATTGCTGTGTTTAAAGTCTTGGGCATTTTACTGAGGTAAGAGAGTTTACTTACTTATGTAAAATTTTTGCGTGTGTAACATCCACTGATTACCACAGTAAATGGCGCCCAAAAAAATAGAAAAATTACTGCAGTAAAGTTTTTAACCATGCCACACAAAGGCATGGTTTATAAATATAGTTTCAGGTTAGTGAGGTCAGGGTGACAGAAATTTCCACTTGCCGTGGTGAAATGTTTCATAACACATCTAGTGTTGACAGATATTTCTGGTTGCGATGGTATAATGTTTCATAACACATCTGGTGGTCAGATCACTTTTAAATTTCTGATGCTTGAATTATAGTGAAAACTTTTCGTACCTTCAACCTATACAGACTGTATTGATGTGCGTTCCCAACTTATGTTTATTCTGGCATCAGGGAAAATACACATCTTTGCTTGTATGCAATTTAACAATACATATAGAATCATGAGTTTCAATTGCAAGGTCTGATTTTGACAGTGGCATAAAGATAACATCATCAGGGACTGCTTTTTTTTCCACCAACTTTCTTGACAAGCTACTTCGGTCGTTTGAGTTGGTGTAAACAATTTCTCAATTTACCACAGTTGACTAACTTGACTTAAGTAAACAAAACCTCGGTAAATCTCTAATCTAAAAATGGCACATTACTCAGGACAAAATAAGCTAACAATAATTGTGTGTGTGAGGCTTTTCTGACATTCCTGTTGGTTCCTTTGCATAAAAAGAAAGTCCAGTTAGATTTTTAATGGCAACGTATTCCATGAGTGTCATGCACTGGAATACAACAAGAAAAATATTTAGTGTTTCGTAAAACCCTTAATCTAATCGGTTAATGCTGCACCTTTGTGAGACGAAAATTTTGGCCAAATTTCATTCAAGTCCAATAAATTACGCTACATGTACATGTTTTGTGTTAAGTCATTATTTTGAATTAAGTGAATACATGCAAAATAAACCTTAAATTTTTGACCTAATGCCACTCACTAAAGCAGTTGTTAATGTAGTCATGCAGCCAACAATTGGAACACAATGTAGGGGAAAAAAAAAACTGTTGAAATTTGAAGGAATGATCATTCCAAGTCAGTGACAGAAAAGTATTTATTATTGCAGGCAAAATGAAGTCTAGCCTTAAAAAATACTGAATGAGTGGAAAAGGTAATAACAGAAGTGGAATTTAAGGATTCAAAGGCCAATTAAAAGAAAGACTTTGACATGATTATCCTGGTTGAATCACACTGTCCCGGACAAACTGATTTTAAAGCTTGTCTGTCTTTGCTGAGAGTGACTTTTGCCACTGCTACCACTAATTTCTATAGAACTGATATGCATGGCTGTTGTTCCACAATTTGTATCTGGCTGGTTGAACCATTAAACCTGGTCACTGGCAGAAAGAATACCTTTTTGTTATTATGAACAGCTGTACATGTAAATAAATTCATCCTTTTTCACTTTATTTGGCTAGGGATTTGTCCAAAATGACTTTTCCCTTTTGACATGACTTTCCATGGGACAAAAGACTGGCTTTTCTCGGTAATTGACTGCTGAGATAAAACCTATCAACACAAATTTCCTTCGAATACAATCAAGAAATAATTTTTTTTCAAAATTTGGGATGAGGCTTAGCATGCATTAAAATGTTGATAGATCACTGGATGCCTAATTACAACAATATTTTCTGCATATCTCACATCCTTTTAATGATTCTGTGAATTTTTTTTCAAGAATTTCTACAATAATCCAAAGGACAAATTTTTTTTTTGTAAAATTTGACCAATGGTCATTGACGGTAAAAAAAAAGCAGCTTAGCAGCTTAAATATTTATACAATAAGGAAATTTAACCTCTTGATTTACTAATGTTCTTTGCAAGTTAAACTTTATATACTAATTACATGGTAAAATTACTCAGTCACTTGCTCCTGTTCAGAACCGAAATACTCTTCTCTATAACTCTAGCAAAGAAAGACCTGTTCTAAAAAAAAAAAGTCAGTTTTTTTTTATATAATTGTAATATAATACTCCTGCAACTGTGATTCTGCTACAAAAACAATGTAAATGTTTTTCAAAGGCTACTATTTAAGAAATAATATTGATTTCAAGCTATTAAAGATACAAGTCTACTAAAAGGATCACTGACAGTTAAAATATAGTGGAACTGATAACGGTCTTCTGCATAAACAACAAACTAGCATCAAGCAACCGAACCTCAAGGGCGTAATTAAATTAGAGCTTAGCAACCACAAACTTTAAAACATGTACAATTGTATATTATATTTCCTTTAGTCAGGACAGAAACTTTTAGGGCGTCAGTAACCTAGAGTGTAACAAAAACACTTTGAAGGAATTTAAACTGATTTAATTATGACTCTAAAGCCAGAGTAAGCTGATTTTAAAGATCTCAGTAAAAGAAGCGATGAGAACTTTTGTAAGCGTCCCTGCTAAATTATTGATAATTCCTAATTATTAACTTTGTCCGAGGTCGAAGATTTTTGGGCTCTATTCCATTCTAAGTTCCCGTCTTGGTTGAAATTTGCTTGTTAAGTCCTGATCAAACTTTCAGTTATTAGGAAATCTTAAAAAGGTTTTCACAAGAATTAGAGTCGAACGAACTTGCTTGGTTTGTTTACACGTACGACAGACAAATTTACAACCGCAAAATTAGGAATAAATTGATGTAGGCACCCGCTTGTGGCGACTCAAACAGAAACAACGTTGACTTCTTAAACTCGGTTCTGCCTAGACGATGTTTATTTCCGATCTTCAATGTGACATATTCGTTACAGAAACAGAGGAATGTTGACGTCTAATTTATACGACAGGTCTAGCTAATTGAATTTCATTTTAAGGAGAGCTGAGAACATAAGGTTGCCTAGGACGCGTACATTGGTTTCTCTGTTCAGTAACCGTAAAATAAGATAAGCTTCAGCGATAGATTGTTCGACAATGCGAAACTGTACCAAAACGATTACAAGGAGACACAGATTTCTCACCTCAATTCACACTGAATAGCAAATAACGTTTTCTAAATCTTTGGAATTAAGACTTACCTGAACCGGTTAACTCTGGCGTTGTACGAAAACCGAAAGGTGCCACTTTACTCGACAGCTCCTTGGCGTAAGCTACGTTGACCCATTCTAAGAGCTCATCGACTTTTCTAGCTGGAGATTTACTCGGAGGACTTCTTAGCCTTCTTTCCAACGAATCCATAAAGTAAAATTTCGGCGCTGGAGAGAGCAAATCGGAAGGACGCCGTCGATACGTCGTGAAACTTCGGCCACCCTCAAACTGAGCGATGTAAGCTTCTAGAGCTTCTGTTGCCGATTTGTAAACTGTGTTATCGAACTCTAACCGGCTTTTGAAGTCCTGACTTGTATCATTTCTTCTCCCAGTGTCGCTGTTTGGAGAAAAATTCATGTGACTCTGAAATCAAATACTCTCATGAATGATAACTCATTCCGAAGTCGTTGCGATTCGAATGATGGCGGCAAAACAATAATTATGCCCCACTGCGCATGTTCACAATGAGAGGAAGAAGAGAGCGCGTGAAGGCCGCAAGTGGAGTCCGCGCGTGGGATCACGTTATTCGATATATTCGATGCGGCGCGGTTTATTTTTACTGTTTTTAGTGTTTTCTTTTTATTATTACACAGTAGACTTTAGGCTATTAAAATTACGAAATTGAGGGAGCAAAAGGCTTGAACGTGTCCGTTTAGGTCGACGTATGAAGCTCACCGCGTTTTATTTTCTTATTATGGCCGACTTCTTCTTCAGTAATAGGGAACTTAAGCACAGACGTTTTTGAGCCACGGACGGCAACCAGAAATTGTATTTTTGGAGCGTTTTCACGCCATCGCGTTTGTAACGTCAAGCCACAATCAGCAACATCCCTATTTAGTATTAGGGAGCTTAAGCACAGACTTTCGTGAACCACGGACGGCAACCGGAAGTTGAATGTTTCTTTTTTTGCCGTGGTTACGGACAGGAAAAGCTCTTGTTGCCTTCAAGTTGCGTTGGAGTCCAATACGAAATTTGAGTAAGAGAAGGCGTTTTCGATTTCGAAAACGTTGAGACAAATTCAACTCGCTTAAATGGAAAATTTAAGGGGAAGTTGGGAGAGGTAATGAGTGAGTAGACAACATAGGACATCTTCTAAATTCCTGGCGTAGACCGTAAGATTTTCTAGCTTTTAAGAAAATAAAAAAAATTATATTCTTCTTCCTGATACTTCTAATACTCGCTGGTGGGGAATAAACTTCTGTTGAGTTAAAATAATTACGACTTGACTTTTCAGCTAAACCGACATTCGACGCCGGCATTGAGATCAAACCGTATCAGGACAAAAAAAAAACTGAAAACATATTCCTGTAAAAAGTTGTTAGCTGTCATATCGGGGACGTAACATTTTAAGTATATTATTCAAATTTTGTCGTTGTGTACAGCCTGAAGCTTAAAATTTCGTTTCTTAATGGCGTAAAATCATCGGACATTAAAAGAATCCATATTCTCGATTAAATTATCCCAGTCCTCAGTTGACGCTGCTTTTGTAAATTACCGGCTTCGTCAATGCGACTCATGCATTATTTGACAGACTGAATTATACAAAAAGGCTCCGAAAACCTTTAATACGGAAAATCACCAGCACCTGTCCTGGTAAGTTTTGACTGAGTCATCCCTCAGCCAGAGTCGCATAACGTTAACTTTTCATGATCATTGTTCCTGTAAATTGTAAATGTAGGGGGGCACCTTACTAATTGCACCGTCAACAAGAACTGTTCAATATTGGCTCTGCTATGGCAACAAACAGGCAAACAGCTAAAAATGCATCAAAAAAGAGCGAGCTACTCAAAAAACTCTTTGATTAATGCTCAATTGTTTGTAGGCGTATTTCAGTTGACGTCCGCTTATATAAACTGAATAGTCAATACGCTAGTAGAAACATTTTAAGAGTTGCGCTCACTTACACAGTGGAAAGGGTAACGATAGTAATAATTCCCTGTGTTTATGCACTATAGTGCTACTGAAATTTGTTATCATACACCGAGTGGAGTAAAAATTGGGTTTTGATGATCATCTGTTTTCTTGGAGGGCTACCGGTGGGCATTTATTTTAATCTTGCCGTTTAATTTTTGCTCCTTTTTAATAAGCAGTCAGCAGGACTCTTTTGAACAAAAAAGCTAACCATCTTCAAAAATTATATTCACAATATAATTGTGATCACAGGTCCTTTTTTATTAAAAAAAATAGAAAATTTAACAAAAATGGTAGAAGCACTCATTATTTTTGCAAAAGGAAATTAATTAACTAACGCTTGCCATGCCAGGTGCAGTCTCCAGGAAGACGGTTTGATCACCTTAATTGGTTGACAGGTTATCTTTTTTACTTAAAACGTTTTTCATTGTTGTCAGTTTTTGGTGATACCTTATCAGGGTAAAATTACCAACAACCTCTTTCAGTTTAGATGTCAATACACCGCATGTAACAGTGGTTGAGTTTCTGCTGATGAATTAAAGTTCAGAACTTTCCTGTTATATGTGGCGCTCTCTCTCACACACACACACAAAAATAGAAATTAAAGAAAATTAAAAGCGAGCCTGTCAGAAATACCCGGGCGAGTGTGCTTAACTTAGCATATGAAACAGTTTGATCTGACTGCAGCTTTAATCATACAGTGTTCGTCATCAGTTCTGTCATCGCTGGGCATAATCCATACGATATTCTTCACGGCATAAAGCAAAACTTTCCTTGGCAAACACAGCAAGCGAGTCGTTTGCCGGTAACAAACGGCGGGTGCCAGCTGGTCGGTAGAACAAGCGACTCCAAAAATTTAACAACGTGATGCTTACAGCAGTTACATCAGTCCTTTAATAAACACATAATTTTTTTTCAGAACGGAAAGGACTCAGCGAGGAGAATTTTGTGATTGATTAGAACATGGAGTTATCTAGTGGACCTATCTACTGAATTCAAAAGGAGAAACTGGGTCGTATTTTGATCCTGTTCGTGTTGTGTTTTGCCTTCGATTCCGCGCTGTTTGCATTTAACATCAACACGGTTATTAACTGTTTGAGCCAGATAAATATTTCCTCTGAAACTCTCACAGACGGTAGCATTTTAAGGCTTTTAGAAAAATCATGACCTGGAGATCATCGCTATCATTGTTACTTGTTTTGCCATAGAATGAAAAATATGAGGGAATAAACTGAGCCAAACTATCGTGTGTTTGGTTGTGATATTTTTTTAGTGCTTTAATTTCTTGACATTATTTGAATAGATGGGTCCCGGAACGGAGCCTTGTATACTGGTCATAGTAATTATGTAGAAATTTAATAGGAAAAAATATATTTTAAACCGGCGGCTCTGATAGACTTTACGACATTTTTTGACAATTTCCGATATTCCAAGGTAAAACAGTTAGTCCACTGGAAGACAAAGAAACTGATATCGCAGTACTGAATCATTTTTATCTAAATAAAACCTCTACAGAAGTTCAATGATAAATAGCTGTTGCTTGATACCAATGACAGCTGACAAAACATTGAATGAAAAATTCCAAAATAAACAAGCAATGAACAAGGAAAAGTCATGAAACACACGGCACCGGCTGAACTACCATTGTCAATATCCAGTGGAAAGTTCCAAGTGCTATGAGCTGATCACAACTGAAACCTAGTCTGTTTTCTGCTTCGCCGACGTCGTTTTGTAGTTTCTTTCTTCATGAACAGCACTTGACGGCCATCTTAGAAGAATAACTGGTAGCTAGGATATAGTTGGCAGGAGTTGTCATTGATTAACTCGATATCAATGACAATTCCTTGTCAACTAAACGATAATAAATTCCACTAAAAACTGTTTTGGAGCCATAAGCTTGCACACCGCGCTCACAGCATTAGCCGGATTAACCCAAGACAACTAACGTGAAAATGAAACCGACTTCTCTAGTTCTATTGTGCGCGATCTTCCTTCTAATCTTCGCAGTACAAGAGAGTGAAGGTTATGGAGGGACTTTTCGCGGAGGAAAGAGGATGAAGTTGTTTAAGAAGGTAACTATATCAGAACTTTATATTTATAATGATATCATACACGTAGCTGTGGCACTAGAAATTGTCTTGCGCAACATTACCCATAGCGTTTCCAACATGAAAGGACGGAGTAGCCTGATGCGTTGTGGAACGACAAAGAATGGAATTCAATTGCGCGAAAGTTTGCACTGTATGTTCCTGCCTGGTTAGTTTTCAGTAAGAAAACTCAGTTGCAAGCAGTATGCCGGTAACAAAACCCAGGTATCAGTATTAAAGCGACTCCAAAAGCTTCGAAATATGGGTGGTATCTTTGAGCAAGGATCCGGACAGAGCACTTAAATTTACAGTTTCTACGAATTACTGACTGGAAACACAAAATTCACAGTCTGGGAGAATTTGTTTTCACTTTTCTGTGATTGTGTGAATAGCTTGTGTTAACTTTGGGTAGCGTAAATAAAACTGGTGAATAATATCTTTTTCATTATCACTAGTAACTACAGACTAGTGCCAAAAAACTGAGTCGGCAGATGTAAGGTTATGTTGTATTTTTCAGTGGTTCAGTTTCATTCACTTTCAGATTGAATCAAAATTGAATTAATTATCCGAGATCCCAGCCATGCATTTTTGGTTAGAACATTTGTTTAGAGTTTACGCTTTAATTTATACCCATCACTGACTGGGTTATGATGGAAAGCGAGTAAAATGAGGGCCGTTTATTATTCTCAAAAAACTTTCCATTGTGTTTCTGAAAATTTAGCATTTCAATTTAAAATTTCGCTAACTTAAGTAGAGTCTTTTTTTAAAACGGGAACACTTGTATTCTAAACTTAGTCCAAACTTGTATTACGTTTATGAATATAACAGCACTGGTGATTGACTGAAAACTCTTAGCGTCAGTCCGCAGCCTCATAGAAAACCTCAACCTCGTGGGTACTCTCTGGTTACAACAAAGAATATTTCAAATTTTTGGATAATGTTTTTTCATCCTTCGTAACATATGTCTTAAAACGATTTTTTTTCTTGCGGAAAAATTGCATTTAACACATGAAATGTTCGGCGGTTGAATCAACAGGAGTAGTTCATACATTGATTTGGGTCGGCCACAATTCAAATTAAGTTCGGCTCATTGTCCAGGATACCGATAATAAACTGCTTGCCAAGATTCAGGACTGAATAGAATAACGCCATATGATCAGCCAGGTCAAGCCTTGATATGCTTGAGGTAGAATCATTTTTATTCAAATGTAACCAATAAATTCCCTGTTAAAATTTGCTGTTGCTTGATAACAACCGACACAGTGTGTGAACTTTGAATGAAAAATGCGATAATATGCACGCAATTAGCAATGATAAAGGACAAAATATCTACTTTCTCAACTGAAGAAGGCTTGTCGATTTATTATCGTGTATTCAGTGATCACAGTTCACCGACAGTCTGCTTTCATGTACGCTGACTTTGTTGTGTAGTTCTGTTTTACACGGAAATTCTTGTCCATCGTAGTTTAATCACTAGCAATCACCATTCCTTGAACAACACTGTTGATTGCAACTTCCAGCCAAGTAATCGGTCCCTAAGCTCTTATAAATTCCAAGTTAAAACTGTCTTGGAGTCAAACGTTGTACACGGCATAACATCAGAACAATCCTAGCCATGATAATTGAGGTGAAGATGATATCAACCCTCCAATTCTTTTTTTTTTTTAACCATCAGTCCTACTTTTGATCTTAGCAGCACAGGAGAGTGAATAAAATATTGGATGGACCATTCGTCGAATCCAGAGGGCGGGAAAGAGCTCCAAAAAGGTAATATTCCTGAGCATAGTCTCTGCATTAATTTGAAACTCAGTCTGTTTTTCGCTAACCGGTCTCCAGAAAGGTGAAAATTATCAGCACTAACAAATAAATCAAGCCTGCAGAGATCAGTAGCCGTAACATCAGCAACTCCCAAAAGTTCCCCTCTGCAAAACAGCTCATTACTTAGAGGCCATGATACGTTTTAGTACAGAACAGTGAATATCTGGAACTCTCTGCACTCCTCACTGAAACTTTCTTACTCTGTGCTTGCTTTTAAACGTAGCCTTACTGAGACGAAAATTAATTGAAGAACTGTGGAATTTTTGTAAATAGTTGTACGCCTTATTGTATGTTTATGAGGATTTAAATATTTTATGGTTCTTGATTGTTAGTAGTTCACTTTTTGACAGAGTGTTTTAATTAATTCTTAATTTTTATTTTTTCTCCTCCGCTATTCAATTCAGTTCTAAGCACTTTACTCCTCGTTTAGTGCGAAAAATTTCCCTATCGTATAACCGAAACCGAAACGCGTTGGAGGGGGGAGATTGGGGGAAGCAACTTGGCGAAAAGTTCTTAAACTTGTTTGATTACTTCCTGGAACTCTTTAGAAAAATTCCCAACTCATTAAAACAACTGAACGGTTTTTAATTATCTATTTCGAGATAAACCTAAAAAAACTATTTTGATCTACTTAACGCTTTATTCTTTTTTTATTTTTTTCTTCCAGGAGATGCCGGCGCTGGACTACTGACGCATTTTGTGCAGAGCTGTACTAACATGAATTGTGACCCGGAACTGGAAGACGACTAAAGCAAACGACTAAGGAAGAAAGTTGTTCTTTCTTTTTTTCGAAATTGTTATTGAAAATTGAACGCTTTTAAACGTAACTATAAACAATAAAGCACTCCAATGTAAACTTACACATGAGCATCGTAAAGGAGCTGTAGAAATATAGATAAATAAAGCGATACTTACTTTCATTGTCTTAGTGTTATTTCAATTATCAATATTAGAAATGAAGACAAAACCGACTGAATACTGAAAGTAGAAGCCCTTTGTTCCGTAAAACATAAACAAATACTGAGGCACTTCAAGGAATTCTACCGGATGGGATGCTGAATTACAGTTATCAGTTAAATTTTCGGCCATTTCTCACCTAGCAGTTAAAACGGTACTGCTCTCAACCATCATTTCAAACGCGGAATATACAATTTTGGCAGGGACGTAGCCAGGATTTTTCCAGAGGTACGCACAATTTTCAAATCCCCCTCCACCCCCTCCCCCTCAATTTTTTTTTCACGTACCATGACGGCTATGATTAAAATTTCCTGATCGTCAGGATGATGGGGTTATACTGTAAGTGTAAGCGTGATATGAAATGGCAACTGCGTCGTTAAATTCCTTGCTGCTTCCTTGGGTTCAATGAAGTGCTTCGATCCCTTTATTCATTAATTAAGCCAACAAGCTAGCGGTATCTCAGGGTTTTATTCACAAATTAGCACTTTTTACCACCGGGGGTCACATCATTGCTTTGGAGCAGCATTAAGAACGCGCTTACTCAGTATAAATTTACAAATAAACAAACAAACTGTACATGTCCAGATCTACATCGCCAAGAGCAAACAAATTGAGGCGCTGTAAATTGATACAACTGTAGATACTTTAGCTTTCATAAAGGCATAAGGGATATAACGGTTTACCCGGTTACAAACACAAAGCTAACCGTCTGTCTTTCCTTCCAGCAAAGACAGAAATGACCTTCAACGCGCCTGCTTTCTGCTATATTCCCGCCTATATTCCCACTTTCGCTATATTCCCGCCGTTCACGACACGTAGCAACATTCGGTTCACCGATAAAATCACGTCGCTTCTCTGTGGAAACCGACATTCGGGTGTGGAAAAACACACTCCGTTACTTTATAAAAATTATTCAAAAGGCACAAACTGAGTTAAGTGACTTGCATTGATTGAAATCGTGTTTTTTTTATCAAATTATTATGTTTTATTTATTTGCTTTTTATTCCGGCATTTTATTTTATTTAAATCTTTAAACCTGATTTTATTTTACTTTCGACTTTTTCAGGTACGCACGTGCGTATGTGCGTACAGGTGGCTACGCCCCTGTTTGGCTAATTATAATCTACCGAAGGCATCAGACCCATTTAGGCTCAGACATTTGCTTAGCACCCAGGACGACATCTTTGCAAGCAGTCAGTATGTGCCGTTAAAAAAACCAGGGCGTCTCCAAACTTTGTGAGTACCTTTATAACTTTGCGAGCATGTTTGACAAAGAATTTAAGTTTTACAGTTTTTGCTGATTCATGAAGGAAGATGCATAATTTTTAGGAACGGACAAGATATTTTGTGTTTTGGATCAACAAGAGAAGTTTCTTAAAACTAAATATTTTTTTAAAAGGAAAATGCACTTCAATATGGATCAGTGAAGCTGTTTTTGGGTCTAGATTAGACTGCATGCAGTCCCTTTCTGGTCAGTCGAGTCAGGGTGCGTTCACAGCGCAACAAGACTGGAGCGAGGAGAAATAAACGAGAAGAGACCCCAAGCCCCCTCCACTTGTTTGCTCCAGCTTTTCGCGCTTAGCTATTTCGCGCGACCTCTCGACTATCCAGAAAGGGACTGCTTGCAGTCTAGGTCTAGATTGGCTTTTCGCATTAACATTGACAATCAGGCCCCCGTTGTTTAAAGAGCGGATAACTTCATCCACTGGATAAGTCACTATCTAGCGGAGGAAATGTACTCCAACCAAAGCTTTTGGCCAATTTTCCACACAATCCCATACTTAAATTTGACATATGCTTCTACTCCATCCACAAGTTATAGGGCTATCGGGGAAATCTTGCACCAATTTCATCTGCCGGATAGCGACCTATCCAGTGGATAAAATTATCCACTCTTAAAACAACTGGGGCCAGTACTTGACTGATCGAGTTAGTTCACAGTTTCCACAAAAGGCAAAGGCACGATTCTGGGTTGCTTAACTTTAGGTTCCGGCAAACCTTGACCTAAAGCGATATTTTGTTAAAATATTGTCGTTATTACCATCATTTGTATTGCCCCACAATTAGTCATGTTTTCAGGGGCACTCCCATATTAATTTGAGCCCTTTTACGGACATATTTGTGTAAGCTAATGCAGATTGATCAGGGACCGCGGTGGGGGAGGGGCTGGGGGGGCTTTAGCCCCCCCCCCACTTTTTGGATGGTTAAAAAAAATATATTATCAGAAAAAAATATCTTTCACTTATTGAAACAACTTACCCTACATATTCGTATTAAGTATATAAAGGGTTTCTTCGACAAACCCGATAATATCAGACAGTTTGTCGTTATTTTTGCGCTGAACAGACGCCACTATATTCCAACACGGAAATAATGGAATTCAGCTGTTGCTTCTATTTTCTTTCGTTCTTGGATCGGTGTTTCACGAATATAAAGTTTCATCACTAAATAAGTTAGAGGGAGTTTTTGCAGAGAGGCATTCATTTATGAAAGCTACTTATCGCCTTTACAGTACGCGTAAATGTTTGAAACAGATAATTATGTACATCTACGGTCATTCTGGATCATTCAATCCCACCGTCATAACGAACAAAGAAAGCACATATTATTTACGGAAACATGAACAACGAAACTGGGTCTTCACAAGCGGCTGGCTTTCACAAGAAAAAAAGTCGAAAATTTTTGTCTCATCAGCCTGATGTGTTGGTCAAATGTAATTACAGGGCCAGACTGAAGCACTGACTCTTTTCTTCAAAAGAAAAGAAAACATATTTTAGCTGATACCATTAAAAGTTAACGTTTACATCAGTGTTGACAGTTTTTTATGCATTTCTAGCCATTTCAGAAGACTTAAGTTTAAAATTTTCCCGGGGGAGCATGCCCCCGGAGCCCCCTAGTTGTCTTACCCTAACACGTTCGCTTTAGCCCCCCCACTCCAAAACCCTCTCCGCGAGCCCTGTTGATCTGTTCGGATGATTTAGCTGCAAGTTTAAGTTGCACAAAATTTTAGGAAAATAATTTTGCTTCCCGAATTCTATCGAGCTGACGTGGATTTTACAAAAATACTAGCCGACCTTTTTCCGTATTTTTACGAAAACGAAAGTTTTCCAGTGTTAAGAAATTTTGAGTTAATATTTTGTCGAAGAAAACTGTAGATTTTATTTTTGCTTAAATCCAAATATCTGTGGCAATCCGAACAGATTCAGAAATTCACTGAAATGAACCTTTGAGTGCCCCTATCAAGTTTTACGCCGCAACTTACGGTCATGTTATAGAACAAGTACTTATAAAATATGAAACTCAGTCTGTTTTTTATTAACGTGTCGCTACGGTAACAATTCTAGTTATTTCGAGCTTTCAAAACATCCTTTGATCAAAATGATTTTGTATTGTTAATTTCAGTGCCTCCCGGCCGTGCGGCAAATTAGCAGAATCGGTCACCACTGATGTAGGGTAACAATTGCAGCTATTTTGCTGACCTAAACACATATTTGTCCGTTTTTTAATTCAAGTTCCAAGCAGGTTATGTCTAGCACTGTGCGACAAATTTCCATGTTTAATCGCTTCCTAAAACACTCTCAAAAATTTTCATCCTTTTGGAAACATAAGCTGTTATCTCAATTCGCCGTTTCGGGAAAAAAAACCGGCTTCAAAAAGTAATAACAGCGCCTAAACAAAAGCCGGGAAGTGTCATAGAAAACGTCTTTTGCCAGTATCGTCAGGTGCCGAAGAAACAACATTTAAATTTACAGTTTCTGCTCTAATTACACCATCTCAGCTCCATGTCTGTCTGCTAAAATTAATAATAACCACGCAGCCAGTTATGAAAATGGACGAATCATCATCCCTCGCACTATCTAACAAACCTTGTTAATATCCAGTGGAAACTTCTAATTAATGAACACAGCTGATACACTGTGCTTTTTTTAGTGTGCGGGCATTGTTTTGTAATTCGCTTTCATTGTAATTCACGCCCATCTTAGAATAATACCTCACAAATGGCACTCCCTAAAAACTCTTTAAATGGTAATTTCCTGTTAACTGAACAGCGCCCTTGGCTTTAATAAATTAAAACGAAAACTGTTTTGTTTGTTTTAGATACGGCACAGTATTCAGCACAACAGACCAAAGATTACCAACCAGAAAATGAAATCAGCATCGGCAATTCTGTTTGTGAGCATCTTTCTTCTGGTCTCACCAGCGCAGGAGAGTGAAGGTTTTGGAGCTTCGTTTCATGGAGGAAAGAGAGCAGGAAAGTTTAAGAGGTCTTTTGAAAAGGTAATTATACGAACTTCGATAACCGTAATCATATGAAACGTGAAACTCAGTTTTGCACTGTAGAACGCATAAGCTCTGCCCAGCACTGGCGAATCTGACGAGTTGCCGATGTGATTTCAGACAGTAGTTCTTATTTTATTTTATGCTTAACATTCTTTTTCTTGCCCGCTTTTTATTTTAATTTGAAGCAGTTTACGTCTCGTACCGGCGTGGGAGAATTTGACGGCAAAATCATGAAAAGCTTTTGTTCGGTTTAAATCAAGACGTAAAACGGTCTGAAAGTCTCTCTCTGAAATTTTACTATTTTAATTTATATCCTGGTTTAGTGAAAAACTAAAAATTTATTTTCATCTATTGAATGTTTTTTTTTTTTGGTATTCCACGAGCAATGGAAAACATAAGGGTCGATTACTCGAGTGAAATTGTCTGAAGTATACAGCTGAATTTTATCGACACTTGAATGAAATTCAATCTTACTCTCTGATCTGTGTCTTCTTCTTCTTCTTCTTCTGTTTAAAATCTCCGTTTCCCGTTTATTCAACACCTGCTAACACGCCGCCATCTTGACAATCTACTCAGTCTCGGTTCTACACCGACTGAAAAACCCCAAGAAACAGCGCTGGGTGGGTGATCGTTTCGCGTGTTGCTAATATACCATTACTTGTTCAATTACAGCACCGGAGTACAACAGAAATTTTCTTTTCTTTTATTTTCTTCAGTTTATTGATTTAGTTTTTCTTTCCATTATTTTGTTGTTGTTGTTGTTGTTGTTGACCACATAAGAACAAAAGACACTGTCTTGGTCTCGGCTAGTAAGGCCAAAACGCAATTTTGATCAAAATATAGGAAAGAAATTGGTACCCTCCTGTCCACTAGTAATTTTCCACTAGTAATGGATTTGACTGCCGAAATCAGAATTTACTTTTTGAATACGAGTTCGTTTTCAGGAAGCCCTCGAAACCTAATTTGAATAATCCGTTAAGTTGCACGGCTAACTTCCAAATAATGGAGTCAGTCTTGCACTTATATTACGAGCTTGTTACAATGACCTGCATCGATCGTCCACCCTGCGTTTCTTGAGTATTTTCAGTGGTAGCCTAATATTAGAATAGATTACGGGGTTGCACAGGCGAAGTTTCAAACACACAAGAATTAAAGTAAGCCGGGATATAAAGAGAAGGTGTGGGAATCAAAGACACTGAACAACAGAACATGACGATAAGATGAAGTGACCATGAAATTCAGCATTTTTCTCGAGACTGCTCAAGTGAGTCGACCCTCATGTTTCCAACGAATCGTGGTTTTCCTTTCAGGAGATGTTGCTGGACGACCGTCGCAGTTTGTGCGCAGCTGCACGTGTCCTGAATTGCAACCGGGAACTGGGTGGCGAACCGGAGGACTGGTGAAGAGAAAAATCATTGTTCTGCCACAGAATGAAAAATGAGAGCGAATAAACTGAGAGAAACTACCACTTGTTTAGTTGTGATACTTTTTTAGTGCTTTAATTTCTTGACATTGTTTGGATAGATGGGTCCCAGAACGGAGCCTTTTAATAGGAAAAAATATATATTTTAAAGCGGCTCTGAGAGACTTTGCGTTAGTTTTTGACAATTTCAATGTTCCAAGGTAAAACATTTAGTCCACTGGAAGACAAAGAAACTGATATCGCAGTACAATCATTTTATCTAAACAAAACCTTTACTGAAGTTCAATGTTAAGTAGCTGTTGCTTGATACCAATGACAGCTGATTGAACATTGAATGGAAAATTCCATAATAAACAAGCAATGAACAAGGAAAAGTCATGAAACACACGGCACCGGCTGAACTACCATGTTCAATATCCAGTGGAAAGTTCTAAGTGCTATGAGCTGATCACAACTGAAACCGAGTCTGTTTTCTGCTTTGCCGACTTTGTTTTGTAGTTTCTTTCTTTAAACAGCACTTCACGGCCTTCTTAGAACAATAACTGGTAGCTAGGATATAGTTTGCAGGAGTTGTCATTGATCAACACGATATGAATGACAATTCTCTGTCAACTAAACGATAATAAATTCCACTAAAAACTGTTTTGGAGCCATAAGCTTGCACACCGCGCTCACAGCATTAGCTGGATTAACCCAAGACAACTAACGTGAAAATGAAACCGACTTCTCTAGTTCTATTGTGCGCGATCTTCCTCCTAATCTTAGCAGTTCAAGAGAGTGAAGGTTATGGAGGGACTATACGCCAAGGGAAGAGGAAGAAGTTGTTTAAAAAGGTAACTATATCAGAACTTTATATTTATAATGATATCATACAAGTAGCTGTGGCACTAGAAATTGTCTTGGGCAACATTACCCATAGCGTTTCCAACATGAAAGGACGGAGTAGCTGTGTTGTGGAACGACAAAGAATGGAATTCAATTGCGCGAAAGTTTGCACTGTATGTTCCTGCCTGGTTAGTTTTCAGTAAGAAAACTCAGTTGCAAGCAGCATGCCGGTAACAAAATCCGGGTATCAGTATTAAAGCGACTCCAAAAGCTTCGAAATATGGGTGGTATCTTTGAACAAGGATCCGGACAGAGCACTTAAATTTACAGTTTCTACGAATTCCTGACTGGAAACACAAAATTCACAGTCTGGGAGGATTTGTTTTCACTTATCTGTGATTGTGTGAATAGCTTGTGTTAACTTCGGGTAGCGTAAATAAAACTGGTGAATGCTATCGTTCTCATTATCACTAGTAACTACAGACTAGTGCCAAAAAACTGAGTCGGCAGATGTAAGGTTATGTTGTATTTTTCAGTGGTTCAGTTTCATTCACTTTCAGATTGAATCAAAATTGAATTAATTATCCGAGATCCCAGCAATGCATTTTTGGTTAGAAAGTTTGTTTAGAGTTTTCGCTTTAAACTATACCCATCACTGACTGGGTTATGATGGAAAGCGAGTAAAATGAGGGCCGTTTATTATTCTCAGAAAACTTTCCATTGTGTTTCTAAAAATTTAGGATTTCAATTTAAAATTTTGTTAACTTAAGTAGAGTGTTTTTTAAAACGGGAACACTTGTATTCTAAACTTAATCCAACCTTGTATTACGCTTATGAATATAACAGCACTGGTGATTGACTGAAAACTCTTAGCGTCAGTCCGCAGCCTCATAGAAAACCTCAACCTCGTGGGTACTCTCTGGTTACAACAAAGAATATTTCAAATTTTTGGATAATGTTTTTTTAGCCTTCGTAACATATGTCTTAAAACGATTTTTTTTCTTGCGGAAAATTTGCATTTGACACATGAAATGTTCGGCGTCTGTATAAACAGGAGTAGTTCATGCATTGATTTGGGTCGGCCATCATTAAAATTAAGTTCGGCTCATTGTCCAGGATACCGATAATAAACTGCTTGCCAAGATTCAGGACTGAATAGAATAACGGCATATGATCAGCCAGGTCAAGCCTTGATATGCTTGAGGTAGAATCATTTTTATTCAAATGTAACCAATAAATTCCCTGTTAAAATTTGCTGTTTCTTGATAACAACCGACACAGTGTGTGAACTTTGAATGAAAAATGCGATAATATGCATTCAATTAGCAATGATAAACGGGACAAAACGTCCTTTCCTCTACTGAATAGCCTTGTCAATTTATTATCGTGTATTCGACAGTCTGCTTTCATGTACGGTGACTTTGTTGTGTAGTTCTGTTTTACACGGAAGTTCACGTCCATCGTAGTTTAATCACTAGCAATCACCATTCCTTGATCCGGATTGAACAACACTGTTGATTGCAACTTCCAGCCAAGTAATCAGTCCCTGAGCTCTTACAAATTCCAAGTTAAAACTGTCTTGGAGTCAAACGTTGTACACGGCATAACATCAGAACAATCCTAGCCATGATAATTGTAGTGAAGATGATATCAACCCTCCAATTCTTTTTTTTTTTAACCATCAGTCTTACTTTTGATCTTAGCAGCACAGGAGAGTGAATAAAATATTGGATGGACCATTCGTCGAATCCGGTAGGCGGGAAAGCCCCAAAAAGGTAATAGTCTCGAGCATAGTCTCTGCATTAATTTGAAACTCAGTCTGTTTTTCGCTAACCGGTCTCCAGCAAGGTGAAAATTATCAGCACTAACAAATAAATCAAGCGTGCAAAGATCAGTAGCCGTAACATCAGCAACTCCCAAAAGTTCCCCTCTACAAAACAGCTCAGTAGAGCCCAGAATACGTTTTAGTACAGAACAGTGAATATCTGGAACTCTCTGGACTCCTCACTGAAACTTTCTTACTCTGCGCTTGCTTTTAAACGTAGCCTTACTGAGACGAAAATTAATTGGAGAACTGTGGAATTTTTGTAAATAGTTGTACGCCTTATTGTATATTTATGAGGATTTAAATATTTTATGGTTCTTGATTGTTAGTAGTTCACTTTTTGACAGAGTGTTTTAATTATTTCTTAATTTTTTCTTTTTCTCCTCCACTATTCAATTCAGTTCTAAGCACTTTACTCCTCGTATAGTGCGAAAAATTTCCCTATCGTATAACCGAAACCGAAACGCGTTGGAAGGGGGAGATTGGGGGGAGCAACTTGGTGAAAAGTTCTTAAACTTGTTTGATTACTTCCTGGAACTCTTTAGAAAAATTCCCAACTCATTAAAACAACTGAACGGTTTTTAATTATCTGTTTCGAGATAAACCTAAAAAAACTATTTTGATCTACTGAACGCTTTATTTTTTTTTCTTCCAGGAGATGCCGGCGCAGGACTACTGATGCAGTTTGTGCAGAGCTGTACTAACATGAATTGTGAACGGGAAATAAAAGACGACTGAAGCAAACGACTAAGGAAGAAAGTTGTTCTTTCTTTTTTTTCGAAATTGTTATTGAAAATTGAACACTGTTAAAAACAACTATAAACAATAAAGCACTCCAATGTAAACTTACACATGAGCGTCGTAAAGGAGCTGTAGAAATATAGATAAATAAAGCGATACTTACTTTAATTGCCTTCGTGTTACTTTTAATCATTTATATCAGAAATAAAGGGAAACCGACTGAATACTGAAAGTAGAAGCTCTTTGTTCCGTAAAACATAAACAAATACTAAGGCACTTCAAGGAAATCTACCGGATGGGATGCTGGATTACAGTTATCAGTTAAATTTCGGCCATCTCTCACCTAGCAGTTAACGGTACTGCTCTCAACCATCATTTCAAACGCAGAATATCTCAATCATGGTTACAATTTTGGCTAATCTACTGAAGATATCAGATAAGACCCATCTAAGCAGGGTTTTCAACCATTTTGTAAAGTAGTGGACATACTTTTAAAAGCACCGGACGTGTTTTCTTGGCGCCGTAAGGCGCCTCGCGAGCGCCGAAGGCGCAAGCAGCTAGGGGGGTCTGCTCCCCCAGGAAATTTTTAAAATAGAATACTCAGAAACGCCATTTCCAGCGTTTCTGGAACCAAGGAAACAGTTTCCTAGGCGATGCTGGCGCTCACTAAAATTCTCTGTAAAAAGTTAATTACTGAATGAAAATGGTCAGTTGGTAGGGGGAGGGGGAGGGAGAATGGCAACAACAGAATTTTCATTGGCTTATCATTATTCTGTTATCCTCTAGTCAGTTTGTTCATGAGACGCCTTAGTAAGAAAAATATATAACACAGTAGTAAAAAAAAATTGCCAATATTGATCTCAAAGTACCGGACGTGGAATGGCAAACGACCGGACGAAACGTCCGGCCTCCGGCCTCAAATGAAAACCCTGATCTAAGACCTCTTTCAAGTTCAGACATTTGCTTAGCACGCTGTACGAAATCTTTGCAAGCAGTATATGCCGCAGCGACTAAAGCTGGGCGTCTCCTACCTTTGCATGTGCTTACCTTTATACCTTTGCGAGCAGGTGTGTCAAAGTTTACAGTTTTTACTGATTCACGAAGGAAAATGCGAAAATTTATAGGAACGGAGAAGATATTTTGTGTTTTGGATCAACAAGAGAAGTTTCTTAAAATTAATTTTTTTAAAAAAGGGAAAAGTACTTTAATATGGATCAGTGAAGCTGCTCTTTGGTCTTGATTCGAGCTGTTGGCATTCACATTGACATTCAGACCCCTTTGTTCAAAGAGAGGATAACTTTATCCACTGGATAAGTCACTATCCAGCCGAGCAAATGTACTCCAACTAACGCTTTTGGCAAGTTTTCCACACAATCCCATACTTAAATTTGACATTTGCTTCTACTCTATCCACAAATTATAAGGCTATCGGGAAAATCTTGCATGCAGTTCATCTGCCGGATAGCGACCTATCCAGTGGATAAAATTATCACCTCTTAAAACAACTGGGGCCAGTTCTTGACTGATTGAGTTAGTTCACAGTTTCCACAAAAGGCAAAGCCACGATTTTGGGGCGCTTAACTTTAGGTGCCGGCAAATCATGACCTGAAGCGATATTTTGTTAAAATATTGTCGTTATTACCATCATTTGTATTGCCCCACAATTAGTCATGTTTTCAGGGGCACTCCCAGATCATTTTGAGCTCAGTTACGGACATATTAATATTTTGTGTAAGCTAATGCGGATTGATCTGTTCGGATGATTTAGCTGCAAGTTTATTTGAACAAAGTTTTAGGAAAATAATTTTATTTCCCGAATTCTATCGAGCTGACGTGGATTTTACGAAATAGCTGACCTTTTTCCGTATTTTTAACGACATATTTGCCCTTACGAAAACGAAAGTTTTCCAGTGTTAAGAAATGTTGAGTTGATATTTTGTCGAACTCAGAAGAAAACTGTAGATTTTATTTTTGTTGAATCCAAATATCTGTTGCACTCCGAACAGATCCAGAAATTCACTGAAATGAACCTTTGAGTGCCCGTATCAAGTTTCACGCCGCAACTTACGGTCATGTTAGAACAAGTACTTATAAAATATGAAACTCAGTCCGTTTTTCGTTAACGTGTCGCCACAGTAACAATTCTAGTTATTTCGAGCTTTCAAAACATCCTTTAATCAAAATGACTTTGTATTAATCAGCAGAATCGGTCACCACTGATGTAGGGTAACAATTCTAGCTATTTTGCTGACCTAAACACATTTTTGTCCGTTTTAAATTTAAGTTCCAAGCAGGTTATGTCTAGTACTGTGCGACAAATTTCCATGTTCAATCACTTCCTAAAACACTCTCAAAAATTATCATCCTTTTGGAAACATAAGCTGTTATCTCAATTCGCCGTTTCGGGAAAAAAACTTCAAAAAGTAATAACAGCGCCTAAACAAAAGCCATGGAGTGTGATATAAAACGTTTCGCAATATGCCAGTATGGTCAGGTGCCGACTCGCAAAAACTCCGTTAATCCTGCCAAGCCTCGACCAATAATTGCTAAATTCAGCTTTTACCAAGACAAACAGTTTGTTTGGTCTTCAGTCAAAAATTTGAAAAATACTGGAATTGGACTTTCTAATGATTATCCCAAAGAAATAGATGACATTCATGGAAAGTTATACCCGGTTCTGAAAAATGCTAAGCGAGAGAAACAACAAGCCTTCTTCAAGGTTGACAAATTAATAATAAATGGTCAAGTTTACAGAGGAAAGGAAACAGAAAATCTTCCCTACTACGGTGAAATAATGAGCAGTGCTCACGCAGATGGAGAGCTGTAGTGACTAAATGCGCGCCAGATGTTTGATTTCTGTATCTGTGTCTACTTTTTTTGTATTTTACTCAGTTCGTTTAATTAGTGTCGTACCATTCTCGCTTTTGTTAGTTGTACTTATTTTTAGGTGGAGTCTGTTCTATCAAGTGTTCAGGTTTAGTTGCATCTGTGAGGGATTTTTTTTCGTATCTTATTTGTTTTTGATCTTTCAACGTACCCTGTTCTATGTTTTTGGATTTGCATTTACATTTACCACTTCGAATACTTCATTAGCACTTTTCCCTTTTTTTCCTTCTTTTGCGGTCTCATTAGTAACACCTTTGGGATTATAAAATGACCGAGGCGCTCAAATTACTATCCCTAAATGTAAGGGGCATAAGTAACTTTAAGAAAAGAAGAACAATTTTTACTTGGTGCCGGAAACGCGCAGACATTTCTTTTCTGCAAGAAACCCATTCTACAGCAACAGCAGAAAATCAGTGGAAAAACGAATGGGGTGCAGAGCTCATTACTTGTCATGGCAGTTCAAATTCCTGTGGTGTTGCAATTCTAATTAAGAAAGATGTTGATTGTACTATACACCAAAAAATTTTTGACCCTATATTGTTCTAAAAGCTGAGATCAAAGATAAGATGTATGTGCTCATAAATGTATACGCGCCAAACAAGGATAAAGATATTGTTGTCTTCCTCAACAAACTACTTATTACAGCACAAAATGAGGATCTAGATTGTGAAAGTAACATCATTATTGGAGGCGATTTTAACTGCCCCCTAAATCCTGCTATTGATAAGAAAGGTGGCATTCTCATTGAACGAAAATCCGTGACATCCTGTATCGATTGCTTGAAAAGTGAACTTGATTTAGTAGATATTTGGAGAATTAAAAATCCAGATACTAAGAGCTTCACATGGAGTAAAAAATCTCCTCGGATCTTTTGTCGTCTTGACTATTGGTTAATTTCGAATAACTTAACCGATTCGGTACAACTGACGGATATAATTCCAGCAATTAGAACAGATCATGATGCGATCTTTTTAGAGATTGGCGGAAATCTTGATCATGTGGGTAGAGGACCAAGTTACTGGAAGTTGAATTGCTCTTTACTAGACGATGAAGAATATATTAACAGTACAACCGAAATGATTCCAGTGTGGATTGCAGAAGGACGGGAAGAACTTTCCGACGATCGGTGTGTGTGGGACTGGGTTAAATATAATATACGAGCTCATGCTATCCGTCACTCCAGTAGAAAGGCAAAGCAAAGAAAGGAAACGGAAACAAAACTCCAAAATGAACTAAACGTAACAAAGCAAGCTTTCGAAAGCAACCCTAGTGATTCTAATGCTACTTTGTTTGATGTTGCTCAGAAAGAACTAGAATATTTTTATGAAGAAAAAACCAAAGGAATCATTGTACGCGCACGTGCTAGATGGCACGAATACGGCGAGAAGAGCACAAAGTACTTCTTAAATTTAGAAAAGAGAAATCACGTCAAGAAGCACATACGTAAATTGTATGTAAACGACGAAATTAAAACAAATCCACTCTGCATACTAAATGAGGTAGAACAATTTTACTGCGACTTGTACAAGAGTAAAAACAATCGTCCGGATATTGAAAATGAAATCGATTCCTTTTTAAATAACAAATCTCCAGGAAACGATGGAATTCCAATTGAATTTTATAAAAAATTCTGGCCTTTAATCAATGATTGCTTCACAAGGTGTGCAAATGAATGTTTTGAGAAAGGGGAGTTGTCCCATTCTCAAAAGCATGCGATTATCACGCTCATTGAGAAAAAAGGAAAAGATCGTTCTCTTATTGATTTCCAAAAGGCATTTGATAGCATTGAATGGGATTTCCTTTTTAAATGTATTGAAGCCTTCAATTTTGGTTCTGATTTTCTTCGCTGGGTAAAACTGTTCTACAACAACGTACAAAGCTGTATTATGAACAACGGCATAACTTCAAAATCCTTTCAACTTGAGCGAGGTGTCAGACAGGGTGATCCTCTTTCTCCCTATCTTTTCATTGTAGCGGTGGAAACGCTAGCTATTGCCATTCGTCAAAATCCAGCTATAAAGGGTATTACCATTGGGAAAGAAGAGACAAAATTGTTACAATACGCAGATGACACAACAGCAGTACTCGCTGACACCAAGTCAGCCACGGTACTTTTTCAACTGCTGGATTTATTCAAAAATATCTCAGGACTCAAGATCAATAGCACAAAAACCGAGGGTTTGTGGATTGGCTCTTCTAAAGAAAATAAAGCAAAACCGTTAGGCATTAAATGGCCAAATGAGCCGATAAAAACCCTGGGGGTGTATTTCACGTATGATCCAAAATTACTCAAAGAAAAGAATTTTATTGAGCGATTAGATAGCATTAAAAAACTTATTAATGTTTGGTCCTCAAGAGGTTTATCTGTAGATGGTAAGGTGACAATAATCAAATCCTTCCTTATTCCAAAGTTTGTTTATGTGTGCTCGGTACTACCTACACCTAACGAATTAGCGAAACAATTGAATCAACTGTTATTTAAATTCCTTTGGAATGGCACGGATAAGGTAACACGCGTTTCGGTAATAAATGAATACGAGGAAGGTGGATTAAAAATGATCAATTTAGATTGCATGATAAAGTCCTTAAGGCTGGCATGGTTAAAGCGTATTTTTGAAGGTCAGAATGGAACGTGGAAAACCTACCTACAGCACTTGCTAGAATCGATGGGAGGTTTTTTTCTTCTTAAATTGTAACTATGATATTAAGGATTACAAAATCTCTTTATTGTGAACTACTTCCTTGGTGGTCAGATTTTCGTGACTCTTTTGCCTCTCAGAGAGAATGGCAAAATGTTATTTGGAATAATAAAGAAATTCGCATTGACAAGAGACCAGTTTTCTACAAAAATTATTCCATGGCAGGATTGATCTTTACTCAAGATCTACTTTTCAGTTTAAATATAGAAGACTCTTTTTGCCACTGGTCGCATAAGATTTCCAAAACTAACTTTTTGCAATGGGCTGGCCTTCGACATTCAATACCTTCTTCTTTAAAAATTACTTCTCCCTGTCCATCTACAGCTTCTCCATTATTTTCAATTGATGACAACATCTTTGATGTCACAAAAAAGAAATCAAAGGACTATTACTCATTACTTGCACGCAAAAAAGCACAGCCTCCTAATATCGTTCGTAAATTGCAGAATGATTTCAATTTCTCGTTTGATCAGCTGAGAGAAATCTTCACTGCCACATTCTGTTGTGCTTGAATCATACGTAAAAGGTTTTCAGTTCAAAGTGATCAACTCTATTTTATACACAAATTCTAAATTATATAAAATAGGCTTCAAAACAGATGATCTGTGCTCGTTTTGCAAGGCAGAATCTGAAACCTTACACCACCTTTTGTATCAGTGTCCCTTTGTTAGACAGTTTTGGAATGATTTTCAAGATTACTGGCACCAACTCTCAAATCAGCAAATTCGTCTTACTCTTCGAGATGTTTTATTTGGAATTATAACTAAACCATGCCCTTTACTTAACCTACTGAATTGTTTTATAATAATTGGGAAACTGTTTCTATGGGACTGCAGAAGAACCCAGATCCAAGGATTTCAAAGTAAAATAGTCATAAAATATGAAACCGAAAGAAATATCAATAACACAAAATTCTTTAAGAAAAAGTGGGTACTATCCCCAGTTTAATGTGAAGAATTACATTACACATAAACTTTTGTGTGGTATTTTCATTCATAAGTGCAACTGTAACCTATTGTAAGTCTCTTTTTTTTTTCTTACTTCGTTAGTAACAACTTTTAAATTAATTTTAATATTGCAACTATTGTGTAACTGTATATTGTAAGTGTTAGTAGAAGTATTTAAGTATTGTTTCTATTATGATAGTATTCGTAGTAAATTTGAGTGAATTGTAATTCATTGTAAGTCTAAAAAATAATCATACCTTGTCAGTAGAAGAATTTAATTTAATATCGTAACTATAATTATTATTATTATTATTATTATTATTACTTTTTTGTAATTTAGGTTAGTATCTTAAGTTGGTATGGTTAGTATTGTAAGTAAAGTTTAGTATTCTATAGTTAATAATAAAAAAAAAATAATAAAAAAAAACAACAACAACTTAGGCAAACTACCGCGTGTTTGGTTGTGATATTTTTTTTATGCTTTAATTTCTTGAAATTATTTGGATAGATGGGTCCCAGAACGGAGCCTTTTAATAGGAAAAAATATATTTTAAACCTGCTCTGAGAGACTTTACGTCAGTTTTTGACAATTTCAATATTCCAAGGTAAAACATTTAGTCCACTGGAAGACAAAGAAACTGATATCGCAGTACTGAATCATTTTATCTAAATAAAACCTTTACAGAAGTTCAATGTTAAGTAGCTGTTGCTTGATACCAATGACAGCTGACAGAACATTGAATGGAAAATTCCATAATAAACAAGGAATGAACAGGGAAAAGTCATGGAACACTCGACACCGGCTGAACTACCATGTTCAATATCCAGTGGATAGTTCAAAGTGCTGTGAGCTGATCACAACTGAAACAGTCTGTTTTCTGCTTCGCAGACTTTGTTTTGTAGTTTCTTTCTTTAAACAGCACTTCACGGCCTTCTTAGAACAATAACTGGTAGCTAGGATATAGTTGGCAGGAGCTGTCATATGAATGACAATTCTCTGTCAACTAAACGATAATAAATTCCACTAAAAACTGTCTTGGAGCCATAAGCTTGCACACCGCGCTCACAGCATTAGCCGGATTAACCCAAGACAACTAACGTGAAAATGAAACCGACTTCTCTAGTTCTATTGTGTGCGATCTTCGCAGTGCGAGAGAGTGAAGGTTATGGAGGGACTATACGCCAAGGGAAGAGGATGAAGTTGTCTAAAAAGGTGACTATATCAGAACTTTATATTTATAATGATATCATACACGTAGCTGTGGCACTAGAAATTGTCTTGGGCAACATTACCTATAGCGTTTCCAACATGGAAGGACGGAGTAGCCTGGTGTGTTGTGGAACGACAAACAATGGAATTCAATTGCGCGAAAGTTTGAACTGTATGTTTCCGCCTAGTTAGTTTTCAGTAAGAAATCTCAGTTGCAAGCAGTATGCCGGTAACAAAAGCCGGTTATCAGTATTAAAGCGACTCCAAAAGCTTCGAAATATGGGTGGTATTTTTGAACAAGGAAGGATCCGGACAGAGTACTTAAATTTACATTTTCTACGAATTCCTGACTGGAAACACAAAATTCACAACCTGGGAGGATTTGTTTTCACTTATCTGTGATTGTGTGAATAGCTTGTGTTAACTTCGGGTAGCGTAAATAAAACTGGTGAATAATATCTTTCTCCGGCATTATCACTAGTAGTGCCAAAAAACTGAGTCGGCAGATATAAGGTTATATTGTATTTTTCAGTGGTTCAGTTTCGTTCACCTTCAGATTGAATGAAAATTGAATGAATTTTCCGAGATCCAAGTCATGCATTCTTGGTTAGAACATTTGTTTAGAGTTTCCGCTTTCAATTTATACCCATCACTGACGGGGGTTATGATGGAAAGCGGGCCGGTTAATATCCTCAGAGAACTTTACCAAACTGCTTTTAAAAGTTTAAGATTTCAATTTAAAATTTCAGTGCATGAACCGATCTTGCCATCTCAAGTAACTTAAGTAGAGTGTTTTTGAAAACGAGAACATTTGTATCCTAAACTTAGTCCAAGCTTGTATCACGTTTATGAATATAACAGCACCGGGCGATTGACTAAAAACTCCAAGCGTCAGTCCGCAGCCTCAAACAAAAACCCCAACCTCGAGGGTACTCTCTGGTTACAACAAAGAATATTTCAAATTTTTGGATAATGTTTTTTCGTCCTTAGTAACATATGTCTTAAAACGATTTTTTTTCTTGCGGAAAAATTGCATTTGACACATGAAATGTTCGGCGGCTGAATCAACAGGAATACTTCATGCCTTGATTTGGGTCGGCCATAATGCAAATTAAGTTCGGCTCATTGTCCAGGATACCGATAATAAACTGCTTGCCAAGATTCAGGACTGAATAGAATAACGGCATATGATCAGCCAGGTCAAGCCTTGATATGCTTGAGGTAGAATCATTTTTATTCAAATGTAACCAATAAATTCCCTGTTAAAATTTGCTGTTGCTTGATAACAACCGACACAGTGTGTGAACTTTGAATGAAAAATGCGGTAATATGCACGCAATTAGCAATGATAAAGGACAAAATATCTACTTTCTCAAGTGAAGAAGCCTTGTCGATTTATTATCGTGTATTCAGTGATCCCAGTTCACCGACGGTCTGCTTTCATGTACGCTGACTTTGTTGTGTAGTTCTGTTTTATACGGAAAATCACGTCCATCGCAGTTTAATCACTAGCAATCACCATTCCTTGATCCGGATTGAACAACACTGTTGATTGCAACTTCCAGCCAAGTAATCAGTCCCTGAGCTCTTACAAATTCCAAGTTAAAACTGTCTTGGAGTCATACGTTGTACACGGCATAACATCAGAACAATCCTAGCCATGATAATTGAAGTGAAGATGATATCAACCCTCCAATTCTTTTTTTTTTTTTTAACCATCAGTCTTACTTTTGATCTTAGCAGCACAGGAGAGTGAATAAAATATTGGATGGACCATTCGTCGAATCCAGAGGGCGGGAAAGAGCTCCAAAAAGGTAATATTCCTGAGCATAGTCTCTGCATTAATTTGAAACTCAGTCTGTTTTTCGCTAACCGGTCTCCAGAAAAGTGAAAATTATCAGCACTAACAAATAAATCAAGCCTGCAAAGATCAGTAGCCGTAACATCAGCAACTCCCAAAAGTTCCCCTCTACAAAACAGCTCATTACTTAGAGGCCAGAATACGTTTTAGTACAGAACAGTGAACATCTGGAACTCTCTGCACTCCTCACTGAAACTTTCTTACTCTGTGCTTGCTTTTAAACGTAGCCTTACTGAGACGAAAATTAATTGAAGAACTGTGGAATTTTTGTAAATAGTTGTACGCCTTATTGTATATTTATGAGGATTTAAATATTTTATGGTTCTTGATTGTTAGTAGTTCACTTTTTGACAGAGTGTTTTAATTATTTCTTAATTTTTTCATTTTTTCTCCTCCACTATTCAATTCAGTTCTAAGCACTTTACTCCTCGTATAGTGCGAAAAATTTCCCTATCGTATAACCGAAACCGAAACGCGTTGGAGGGGGGAGATTGGGGGAAGCAACTTGGTGAAAAGTTCTTAAACTTGTTTGATTACTTCCTGGAACTCTTTAGAAAAATTCCCAACTCATTAAAACAACTGAACGGTTTTTAATTATCTATTTCGAGATAAACCTAAAAAAACTATTTCGATCTACTGAACGCTTTATTCTTTTTTGTTTTTTTTTTTCTTCCAGGAGATGCCGGCGCTGGACTACTGACGCAGTTTGTGCAGAGCTGTACTAACATGAATTGTGACCAGGAACTGGAAGACGACTAAAGCAAACGACTAAGGAAAAAAGTTGTTCTTTCTTTTTTTTCGAAATTGTTATTGAAAATTGAACGCTTTTAAACGCAACTATAAACAATAAAGCACTCCAATGTAAACTTACGCATGAGCATCGTAAAGGAACTGTAGAAATCTAGATAAATAAAGCGATACTTACTTTGTCTTAGTGTTATTTCAATTATCTACTATATCAGAAATGAAGACAAAACCGACTAAATACTGAAAGTAGAAGCTCTTTGTTCCGTAAAACATAAACAAATACTGAGGCACTTCAAGGAATTCCATGGATGGGGTGCTGGATTACAGGTATCAGTTAAATTTTCGGCCATTTCTCACCTAGCAGTTAATTGTACTGCATTACAAACGCGGAATATCTCAATCATGGTTACAATTTTGGCTAATTATAATCTACTGAAGATATCAGGTAAGACCCATTTACAGTGCAACGAACTCACCCGGGACCACTCAACATTGATCAGCCAATCACAGGTCACATTCACAACAAAGGAGTCTGGCTTTGGTAGTTTGTAAACCAATCTAAAGCAAGAACATTTATGTCAATTTCAAAGTGTCGGTTTTTTTGGTAAGACCTCTTTCAAGTTCGGACATTTGCTTAGCACCCAGTACGAAATCTTTGCAAGCAGCATTTGCGCTTTGACAAAAGCAGGGCGTCTCCAAATTTTGTGAGCGTACCTTTATACCTTTGCGAGCATGTTTGACAAAGAAATTAAGTTTACAGTATTTGTTGATTCATGAAGGAAGATGCAAAATTTATGGGAACGAAGAAGATATTTTGTGTTTTGGATCAACAAGAGAAGTTTCTTAGAATTAAATCTTTTTTAAAAAAGTAAAATGCACTTCAATATGGATCAGTGAAGCTGTTTTTTGGTCTAGATTAGACTACATGCAGTCCCTTTCTGGTCAGTCGAGTCAGGGTGCGTTCACAGCGCAGCGAGACTGGAGCGAGGAGAAATAAACGAGAATAGACCCCAAGCCCCCTCCACTTGTTTGCTCCAGCTTTTCGCACTCAGCTATTTCGGGCGACCTCTCGACTATCCAGAAAGGGACTGCTTGCAGTCTAGGTCTAGATTGGCTTTTCGCATTAACATTGACAATCAGGCCCCCGTTGTTCAAAAAGCGGATAACTTTATCCACTGGATAAGTCACTATCTAGCGGAGGAAATGTACTCCAAACAAAGCTTTTGGCCAATTTTCCACACAATCCATACTTAAATTTGACATATGCTTCTACTCCATCCACAAATTATAGGGCTATCGGAAAAATATCTTGCACCAATTTCATCTGCCGGATAGTGACCTATCCAGTGGATAAAATTATCCACTCTCAAAACAACTGGGGCCAGTACTTGACTGATTGAGTTAGTTCACAGTTTCCACAAAAGGCAAAGCCACGATTTTGGGGCGCTTAACTTTAGGTGCCGGCAGACCTTGACCTGAAGCGATATTTTGTTAAAATGTTGTCGTTATTACCATCATTTGTATTGCCCCACAATTAGTCAAGTTTTCAGTGGCACTCCCGGATCATTTTGAGCTCAGTTACGGACATAGTTGTGTAAGCTAATGTAGATTGATCTGTTCGGATGATTTAGCTGCAAGTTTAAATTGCACAAAATTTTAGGAAAATAATTTTGCTTCCCGAATTCTATCGAGCTGACGTGGATTTTACAAAAATACTAGCCGACCTTTTTCCGTATTTTTACGAAAACGAAAGTTTTCCAGTGTTAAGAAATTTTGAGTTGATATTTTGTCGAAGAAAACTGTAGATTTTATTTTTGCCTAAATCCAAATATCTGTGGCAATCCGAACAGATTCAGAAATTCACTGACATGAACCTTTGAGTGCCCCTATCAAGTTTTACGCCGCAACTTACGGTCATGTTAGAACAAGTACTTATAAAATATGAAACTCAGTCTGTTTTTTATTAACGTGTCGCTACGGTAACAATTCTAGTTATTTCGAGCTTTCAAAACATCTTTTTAATCAAAATGATTGTGTATTGTTAATTTCAGTGGCCAAACACGTTACCCCGCGCCTTCCGGCCGTGCGGCCAATCAGCAGCAGTAGGGTAACATTTCTAGCTATTTTGCTTACCTAAACACACATTTTTGTCCGTTTTTAATTTAAGTTCCAAGCAGGTTATGTCTAGTACTGTGCGACAAATTTCCATGCTTAATCACTTCCTAAACCACTCTCAAAATTATTATCCTTTTGGAAACATAAGCTGTTATCTCAATTCACCGTTTGGGGAAAAAAACCGGCGTCAAAAAGTAATAACAGCTTCTAAACAAAAGCCGGGGAGTGTGATATAAAACGTTTCGCAATATGCCAGTGTCGTCAGGTGCTGGAAAAATAACATTTAAATTTACAGTTTCTGCTCTAATTACACCATCTCAGCTCCATGTCTGTGTGCTGAAATTGATAATAACCACGCAGTCAGTTATGAAAATGGACGAATCATATCATCTCTCGCACTATCTAACAAACCTTGTTAATATCCAGTGGAAACTTCTAATTGATGAACACAGCTGATACACTGTGCTTTTTTTAGTCTGCGGGCATTGTTTTGCAATTAGCTTTCAATGTAATTCACGCCCATCTTAGAATAATAAGTAACAAATGGCACTCCCTAAAAACTCTTTAAATGGTAATTCCATGAACAACGCCCTTGGCCGTTAATAAATTAAAACGAAAACTGTTTTCTTTGTTTTAGATACGGCACAGTATTCAGCACAACAGACCAAAGATTACCAACGACAAAATGAAATCAAGACGCAAATCGGTCTGAAAGTCTCTCTCTGAAATTTTGCTATTTTAATTTATATCCCGGTTTAGTGAAAACCTGCCGCCATCTTGACAATCTACTCAGTCCCGGTTCTACATCTTCTGAATAACCCCAAGAAACAGCGCTGGCTATGCGATCGTTTCGCGTGTTACTAACATAGCATCACTTGTTCAATTACAGCACCGGAATACAACAGAAATTTTCTTTTTTTTATTTATTTAGTTTTTCTTTTCATTATTTTGTTGCTGCCAGTTGTTGTTGTTGACCACATAAGGTCAAAAGACACTGTCTTGGTCACGGCTAGTAAGGCCAAAACGCAATTTTGACCAAAATATAGGAAAGAAATTGGTACCTGTACTTAATTTTCCACTAGTAATGGATTTGACTGCCGAAATCAGAATTTACATTTTGAATACGAGATCGTTTTCAGAAAGCCCTCGAAACCTAATTTGAATAATCCGTTAAGTTGCACGGCTAACTTCCAAATAATAAAGTCAGTCTTGCACTTACGAGGTTGTTACAATGTCCTGCATCGATCGTCCACCCAGCGTTTCTTAAGTGTTTTCAGTCGTAGCCTAGTACTAGAATAGATTACGGGGGTGCACGGGTGAAGTTTCAAACACACAAGAATTAAAAGTAAACCGGGATATAAAGAGAAGATGTGGGAATCAAAGACAGAACAACAGAACATGACGATAAGATGAAGTGACCATGAAATTCAGCATTTTTCTCGAGACTGCTCAAGTGAGTCGACCCTCATGTTTCCAACGAATCGTGGTTTTCCTTTCAGGAGATGTCGCTGGACGACCGTCGCAGTTTGTGCGCAGCTGCACGTGTCCTGAATTGCAACCGGGAACTGGTTGGCGAACCGGCGGACTGGTGAAGAGTAAAATCACTGTTTTGCCACAGAATCAAAAATGTGAGCGAATAAACTGAGAGAAACTACCACGTGTTTAGTTGTGATACTTTTTTAAAGCTTTAATTTCTTGACATTGTTTGGATCGATGGGTCCCAGAACGGAGCCTTTTAATAAGAAAAAATATATATTTTAAAGCGGCTCTGAGAGACTTTTTTGACAATTTCAATATTCCAAGGTAAAACATTTAGTCCACTGGAAGACAAAGAAACTGATACCGCAGTACAATCATTTTTATCTAAATAAAACCTTTACTGAAGTTCGATGTTAAATAGCTGTTGCTTGATACCAATGACAGCTGATTGCACATTGAATGGAAAATTCCATAATAAACAAGCAATGAACAAGGAAAAGTCATGAAACACACGGCACCGGCTGAACTATCATGTTAATATTCAGTGAAAAGTTCTAAGTGCTATGAGCTGATCACAACTGAAACCGAGTCTGTTTTCTGCTTTGCCGACTTTCTTTTGTAGTTTCTTTCTTTAAACAGCACTTCACGGCCATGTTAGAACAGTAACTGGTAGCTAGGATATAGTTGGCAGGAGCTGTCGTTGATTAACACGATATGAATGACAATCCTCTTTCAACTAAACGATAATAAATTCCACTAAAAACTGTTTTGGAACCATACGCTTGCACACTGCGCTCACAGCATTTGCCGGATTATCCCAAGACAACTAACGTAAAAATGAAACCGACTTCTCTAGTTCTATTGTGTGCGATCTTCCTCCTAATCTTCGCAGTACAAGAACGTGAAGGTTATGGAGGGACTTTACGCCAAGGAAAGAGGATGAAGTTGTTTAAGAAGGTAACTATATCAGAACTTTGTATTGATAATGATATCATACACGTAGCTGTGGTACTAGAAATTGTCTTGGGCAACATCATGACCCATAGCGTTTCCAACGTGGAACGACGGAGTAGCCTGGTGTGTTGTGGAACGACAAAGAATGGAATTCAATTGCGCGAAATTTTGCACTGTATGTTTCCGCCTAGTTAGTTTTCAGTAAGAAAAGTCAGTTGCTATCCGTATGGCGGTAACAAAAGCTGGGTATCAGTATTAAAGCGACTCCAAAGGTTTCGAAATATGGCTAGTATCTTTGAGCAAGGATCCGGACAGAGCACTTAAATTGACGGTTTTTTTACGAATTCCTGACTGGAAACACAAAATTCAGAGCCTGGGAGGATTGGTTTTCACTTTTCTGTGATTGTGTGAATAGCTCGTGTTAACTTTGGGTAGCGTATATAAAACTGGTGAATGCTATCGTTCTCATTTTCACAAGTAACTACAGACTAGCTAAGTGCGAAAAAACTTAGTCGGCAGATGTAAGGGTTATATTGGTTTTTTTTCAGTGCATAATTTAGTTTCGTCCACTTTCAAAATTGAATGAATTATCCGAGATCCCAACAATGCATTCTTGATTAGAACATTTGTTTAGAGTTTGCGCTTCAATTTATACTCATCACTGACTGGGTTATGATGAAAAGCAAGTAAATGAGGGCTGTTTATTATTCTCAGAAAACTTTTTCATTGTTTTTTAATTTAAAATTTTAGTGAATGAACCGATCTTGCCGTCTCAAGTAACTTAAGTTGAGTGTTTTTAAAAACGGGAACATTTGTATTCTAAACTTAGTCCAAGCTTGTATTACGCTTATGAATATAACAGCACTGACGATTGACTGAAAACTCTAAGCGTCAGTCCACAGCCTCATAGAAAACCTCAACCTCGTGGGTACTCTCTGGTTACAAGAAAGGATATTTCAAATATTTGGAAAATGTTTTTTCATCCTTTGTAAAATAAGTCCTTTTTCTTGAGGGAAAATTGTATTTGACACATGAAATGTTCGGCGTCTAAATCAACAGGAGTACTTCATGCCTTGATCTGGGTCGGCCATCATTAAAATTAAGTTGTTAAGGTTCATTGTCCAGGATACCAATAAAAAACTGCTTGCCAAGATTCAGGACTGAATAGAATAACGCCATATGATCAGCCAGGTCAAGCCTTGATATGCTTGAGGTAGAATCATTTTTATTCAAATGTAACCAATAAATTCCCTGTTAAAATTTGCTGTTGCTTGATAACAACCGACACAGTGTGTGAACTTTGAATAAAAAATGCGATAATATGCACCCAATTAGCAATGATAAAGGACAAAATATCCCTTCCTCAACTGAAGAAGCCTTGTCGATTTATCATCGTGTATTCGGTGATCCCAGTTCACCGACAGTCTACATGCTTTCATGTACGCTGACTTTGTTTTGTAGTTCTGTTTTACACGCAAGTTCACGTTCATCGTAGTTTAATCACTAGCGATCACCATTCCTTCGGCTTGAACAACACTGTTAATTACAACTTCCTGCCAAATAATCGGTCCCTAAGCTCTTATAAATTCCAAGGAAAACTGTATTGGAGTCAAACGTTGTACGCAGCATAACATCCGAACAATCCTAGCCATGATAATTGAGGTGAAGATGAAATCAACCTTCCAATTCTTTTTTTTTTTTTTTTTTTTTTTTAACCATCACTCCTACTTTTGATCTAGGCAACACAGGAGAGTGAAAATATTGGTTGGACCATTCGTCAAATCCGGAAGGCGGGAAAGAGGTGCAAAAAGGTAATATTCCTGAGCATAGTCTCCGCATTAATTTGAAACTCAGTCTGTGTTTTTTGCTAACCGGTCTCCATCAAGGTGACAATTATCAGCACTAACAAATAAATCAAGCCTTAAGAGATCATCAGAAGCCGTAACATCAGCAACTCCCAAAAGTTCCTCTCTACAAAACAGCTCAGTAGAGGCCAGAACACGTTTTAGTACAGAACGGTAATTGCTGGAACTCTGAAACTTTTTTACGCAGTGTTTGTTTTTAAACGTAGTCTAACTGAGACGAAAATTAATTGAAGAACTGAGGAATTTTGGTAAATAGTTGTACGCCTTATTGTATATTTTATGAGGATTTAAATATTGTATGGTTTTATTTTTAGTACAGTCGAACCTCCCGTAGGCGACCACCCATAATGTCAAGAAAATGTGGTCGCTTACGGGAGGTGGTCGCTTACCAGAGGTCAGACCACAGGGGGGGGAAGGGTCTAAATTTCGGGTAATTAACATATGGTAGTTGCGGACACCTAACCTTTTGCCAGTGCTTATCAAAACCCAAAGTTAAAACTTTTTCTTTAGACTGCCTGATTTAGGTAGCAATTAATAAACGGCATGTTTGCAATGTTACATTTCAAGCGTAACAGATCAACAACTTTGGCGTTTGTTTGTTTGTTACATAATCCAGTTGACGTTCCTTATCGCCACAATTTTTCTGTTGGATAATAAAATGTTGAGAGAGTCATCACCGGTCGTGCATGTAAATGCATGCTATTTACAAGATAAGAGAGTTTCTTTGCTATAAGGGATTCAACCTGATTAAAGTTTATTTCATTGTACACTATAGTGCCTGTATATGTTATCATTTGTTTCAATGTCGGGAGACACTTCCCGTAGCACCGGCTGCTGGATTTTAATACGGCATCCGCTGTAATGATGTGGGCCAAGACGTTACAGCAAATTTCCGCCGTTAGAGAAACAGCAGATTGTGTCAAGTAGTCGCCTACGGGAGGTTAAAAACAATTGAAAATTTTTAACAATCATCTCTAAAAGTGGTCGCTTACAGGAGGTGGTCGCTTACGAGAGGTGGTCGCCTACGAGAGGTTCCATCTATAGTGATTTGACTTCAAAACTTTTGGTATTTTGGAAAAGTGGTCGCTTACGAAAGGTGGTCGCAAAGGGAGGTTCGACTGTAGTTTTTTGACAGAGTATTGTAATTAATTTATAACTTTTTATCTTTCCTCACCCGCTATTCAATTCAGTTCTAAGCACTTTACTCCTCGTACCGTGCAAAAAAATTTCCCTATCGTATAACCGATACTGAAACGTTGGAGGGGGGAGATTGGGGGAAGCATTGCAACGTCGTGAAAAGTTCTTTAACTTTTTTGATTACTTCCTGGAACTCTTTAGAAAAATTCCCAACTCATTAAAACAACTGAACGGTTTTTAATCATCTGTTTCGAGATAAACCTAATAAAACTATTTTGATCTACTGAACGCTTTTTTTTTTCTTCCAGGAGATGCCGGCGCTGGACTACTGACGCAGTTTGTGCAGAGCTGTACTAACATGAATTATAAACGGGAAATAGAAGACGACTATAGCAAACGACTAAGGAAGAAAGTTGTTCTTTCTTTTTTTCGAAATTGTTATTGAAAATTGGACGCTGTTAAACGCAACTATAAACAATAAAGCACTCCAATGTAAACTTACACATGAGCATCGTAAAGGAGCTGTAGAAATATAGATAAATAAAGCGATACTTACTTTAATTGTCTTAGTGTTATTTTAATCATTTATATCAGAAATAAAGGGAAACAGACTGAATACTGAAAGTAGAAGCTCTTTGTTCCGTAAAACATAAACAAATACTGAGGCACTTAAATGGCACAAATGATCTAAAAGATGGGATTTAAAACTGCTCAATGAAGATGCATGCACAATGTTTGTTGGAATACTATTCCAGTCTGTGATGTAGCGATTAAAAAATGAAAATTTAAAGTCATTCGTACGTGTCTTCTTAGGTCTTATCTTGAAATTATGATTCTTACGCGTTTTCGCTAATACATTAAAATCCAAAAACATATGAGGATCTATGTCACAGTGTCCGAAAATAATCTTGTACATCTGCACTAAGCTGATAAACTTCCTTCGTAACTCAAGGGAAGGCCATTTCAAGACCCCAAGTCTCTCCTGATATTTTTTCTCTGATCTGCAAATGACTCGAGTAGCTCGCCTCTGTATCGACTCTATACTTTTGATGTGCTTCACTAAATACGGATTCCAGACCTGACATCCATATACCAAAATTGGACGCACTTAAGTCTTATATGCTGTCGAGACTCCTTTAGGATTGTTTGAACCAAAGGTTCTCCTTATCAAACCTAGAACTTTATAAGCTTTAGCACAAATATAGTTTATATGGTAATCCCAAGACAGGGAAGACTCCAGCCAGACACCAAGGTGCTTATGGTGATCTACTGCTGATAAGGGTTTGTCACACAACCAGTACTCATGATGATATGGATCCTTGGATTTCGATAGGTGTAGGACCTTGGACTTTTCGGACTTCAGAGTAACAAGCCAGGAGTTACACCAGTCATAGGCACTATGAAGGTCAGTTTGAAGATCTTCACAATCCGACGCTGAAGCAACCTTCCGGTGAAGAATACTGTCGTCAGCAAAGAGTCCACAGTTACAGTTACGTGCTAAAGGAAAGTCATTAATATAAACAAGAAAGAGCAAGGGGCCCAAAATACTTCCTTGAGGCACGCCAGATGTTACTTCAGACCAGCAGGAAGAATGGCCGTCAATTACTACTCTTTGTCTTCTGGTAGTCAAGAAGTCTGAAATCCATTCCAATAATTGACCCTTGATTCCGTGATGTTGGAGTTTTAGTAGCAGGTGTGAATGGGTGAAGCTGTGAAGCAGTGAAGCTGTTCTTTGGTCTTGATTGGCTGTTCGCATTAACATTGATAATCAGGTCCCAGTTGTTCAAAGAGAGGATAACTTTATGCACTGGATAAGTCACTATATATTCAGCCGAGCAAATGTACTCCATCTCACGCTTTGGGCAAGTTTTCGACACAATCCCTTACTTAAATTTGACATATGCTTCTACTCTATCCACAAATTATAAAGCTATCGGGAAAATCTTGCACACAGTTCATCTGCCGGATAGCGACCTATCCAGTGGATAAAATTATCCACTCTTAAACAACTGGGGCCAGTTCTTGACTGATCGAGTTAGTTCAGAGTTTCCGCAAACGGCAAAGTCACGATTTTGGGGCGCTTAACTGTAGGCGCCGGAAAACCTTGACCTAGAGCGATATTTTGTTAAAATGTTGTCGTTATTACCATCATTTGTATTGCCGAACACAATTAGTCATGTTTTCAGGGGCAATCCCAGATCGTTTTGAGCCCCTTTACGGACATATTTTGTGTAAGCTACAGCAGATTCATCTTTTCGGATGATTTAGCTGCAAGTTTAACTTGAACAAAGTTTTAGGAAAATAATTTTATTTTCCGAATTCTATCGAGCTGTTGTGGATCAGTTACGAAAATACTAGCTGACCTTTTTCCGTATTTTTAACGACATATTTGCCCTCTACGTAAACAAAAGTTTTCCAGTGTTAAGAAATTTTAAGTTGATATTTTGTTGAAGAAAGCTGTAGACGTTATTTTTGCCTAAATCCAAATATCTGTGGCAATGCGAACAGATTCAGAAATTCACTGAAATGAACCTTTGAGTGCCCCTATCAAGTTTTACGCCGCAACTTACGGTCATGTTAGAACAAGTACTTATAAAATATGAAACTCAGTCTGTTTTTTATTAACGTGTCGCTAAGGTAACAATTCTAGTTATTTCAAGCTTTCAAAACATCTTTTTAATCAAAATGATTGTGTATTGTTAATTTCAGTGGCCAAACACGTTACCCCGCGCCTCCCAGCCGTGCGGCCAATCAGCAGCAGTAGGGTAACATTTCTAGCTATTTTGCTTACCTAAACACACATTTTTGTCCGTTTTTAATTTAAGTTCCAAGCAGGTTATGTCTAGTACTGTGCGACAAATTTCCATGTTTAATCACTTCCAAAAACACTCTCAAAATTATTATCCTTTTGGAAACATAAGCTGTTATCTCAATTCGCCGTTTCGGGAAAAAAAACCGGCTTCAAAAAGTAATAACAGCGCCTAAACAAACGCCATGGAGTGTGATATAAAACGTTTCGCAATATGCCAGTGTCGTCAGGTGCTGGAAAAATAACATTTAAATTTACAGTTTCTGCTCTAATTACACCATCTCAGCTCCATGTCTGTCTGCTGAAATTAATAATAACCACGCAGTCAGTTATGAAAATGGACGAATCATATCATCTCTCGCACTATCTAACAAACCTTGTTAATATTCAGTGGAAACTTCTAATTGATGAACACAGCTGATACACTGTGCTTTTTTTAGTCCACAGGGTTGTTTTGTAATTAGCTTTCATTGTAATTCACGCCCATCTTAGAATAATAAGTAACAAATGGCACTCCCTAAAAACTCTTTAAATGGTAATTCCATGAACAACGCCCTTGGCTGTTTATAAATTAAAACGAAAACTGTTTTCTTTGTTTTAGATACGGCACAGTATTCAGCACAACAGACCAAAGATTACCAACGAGAAAATGAAATCAACATTGGCAATTCTGTTTGTGAGCATCTTTCTTCTGGTCTCACCAGCGCAGGAGAGTGAAGGTTTTCAAGGTCTGTCAGTTAATGGATTAGAGAAAGGAGGAAAGTTTAAGAGGTCTTTTGAAAAGGTAATTATACGAACTTCGATAATATAATCATATGAAATGTGAAACTCAGTCTGCTGTTCTCGCACTGTAGAACACATAAGCACTGCCCAGCACTAAGGAATCTGACGAGTTGCCGATGTGATTTCAGACAATAGTTCTTATGTTACTTTAAGCTTAACATTCTTTTTCTTGCCCGCTTTTTATTTTAATTTGAAGCATTTTACGTCTCGTACCGGCGTGGGAGAATCTGACGGCAAAATCATGAAAAGCTTTTGCTCGGTTTAAATCAAGACGTAAATCGGTCTGAAAGTCTCTCTTATATCCGGGTTTAGTGAAAACCTGCCGCCATCTTGACAATCTACTCAGTCCCGGTTCTACACCTTCTGAAAAACCCCAAGAAACAGCGGATACAACAGAAATTTTCTTTTTTTTATTTATTTAGTTTTTCGTTTCATTATTTTGTTGCTGTTGTTGTTGTTGACCACATAAGGTCAAAAGACACTGTCTTGGTCACGGCTAGTAAGGCCAAAACGCAATTTTGACCAAAATATAGGAAAGAAATTGGTACCTGTACTTAATTTTCCACTAGTAATGGATTTGACTGCCGAAATCAGAATTTACATTTTGAATACGAGATCGTTTTCAGAAAGCCCTCGAAACCTAATTTGAATAATCCGTTAAGTTGCACGGCTAACTTCCAAATAATGAAGTCAGTATTGCACTTACGAGGTTGTTACAATGTCCTGCATCGATCGTCCACCCAGCGTTTCTTAAGTGTTTTCAGTGGTAGCCTAGTACTAGAATAGATTACGGGGATGCACGGGTGAAGTTTCCAACACACAAGAATGAAAGTTTGCACTGTATGTTCCTGCCTGTTTAGTTTTAGTAAGAAATCTCAGTAGCAAGCAGCACGCCGGTAACAAAATCCGGGTATCAATATTAAAGCGACTCCAAAAGCTTCGAAATATGGGTGGTATCTTTGAGCAAGGATCCGGAAAGAGCACTTAAATTTGCAGTTTCTACGAATTCCTGACTGGAAACACAAAATTCACAGCCTGGGAGGATTTGTTTTCACTTTTCTGTGATTGTGTGAATAGCTTGTGTTAACTTTGGGTAGCGTAAATAAAACTGGTGAATAATATCTTTCTCATTATCACTAGTAACTACAGACTAATGCTAAAAAACTGAGTCGGCTAATGTAAGGTTATGTTGTATTTTTCAGTGGTTCAGTTTCATTCACTTTCAGATTGAATCAAAATTGAATTAATTATCCGAGATCCAAGCCATGCATTTTTGGTTAGAACATTTGATTAGAGTTTGCGGTTTCAATTTATACTCATCACTGACTGGGTTATGATGCCAAAAGCGAGTAAAATGAGGCCCGTTTATTATTCTCAGAAAACTTTCCATTGTGTTTTTAAAAATTTAAGATTTCAATTTAAAATTTTGTTAACTTAAGTAGAGTGTTTTTTGAAACGGGAACATCTATATTCTAAACTTAGTCCAAGCTTGTATCACGCTTATGAATTTAACAGCACTGACGATTGACTGAAAACTCTGAGCGTCAGTCCACAGCCTCATAGACTGAACCTCAACCTCGTGGGTTACAGTAAAGGATATTTCAAATTTTTGGATAATTTTTTTTCATCCTTTTAACGTATGTCTTAACACAATTTTTTTTCTTGCGGAAAAATTGCATTTGACACCTGTAAAGGTCCAATCATGCAACAGGAGTAGTTCATACATTGATTTGGGTCGGCCACAATTCAAATTAAGTTCGGCTCATTGTCCAGGATACCGATAAAAAACTGCTTGCCAAGATTCAGGACTGAATAGAATAGCGCCATATGATCAGCCAGGTCAAGCCTTGATATGCTTGAGGTAGAATCATTTTTATTCAAATGTAACCAATAAATTCCCTGTTAAAATTTGCTGTTGCTTGATAACAACCGACACAGTGTGTGAACTTTGAATGAAAAATGCGATAATATGCATTCAATTAGCAATGATAAAGGACAAAACATCCTTTCCTCTACTGAAGAAGCCTTGTCGATTTATCCTGTATTCGACAGTCTGCTTTCATGTACGCTGACTTTGTTGTGTAGTTCTGTTTTACACGGAAATTCGCCTCCATCGTAGTTTTTAAAATCACTAGCAATCACCATTCCTTGAACATCACTGTTAATTACAACTTCCTGCCAAGTAGTAAGTTCCTAAGCTCATACAAATTCCACGGAAAACTGTTTTGGAGTCATACGTTGTACACGGCGTAACATCATAACAATCATAGCGATGATAATTGAGGTGAAGATGAAATCACCCCTCCAATTCTTTTTTATCTTTTTAACCATCAGTCCTACTTTTGATCTTAGCAGAGCAGGAGAGTGAAGATATTGGATGGACCATTCGTCGAATCCAGAAGGCGGGAAAGAGCTCAGTCCAAAAAGGTAATAGTCCCGAGCATAGTCTCCGCATTAATTTGAAACTCAGTCTGTTCTTCGCTAACGTCTCCAGCAAGGTGGAAATTATCAGCATTAACAAATAAATCAAGCGTGCAGAGATCATCAGTAGCCGTAACATCAGCAACTCCCAAAAGGTTCCTCTCTGCAAAACAGCTTAGTAGAGGCCAGAACACGTTTTAGTACAGAACAGTGAATATCTGGAACTCTCTGGGCTCGTCACTGAAAACTCTCTTACTCTGTGCTTGCTTTCAAACGTAGCCTTACTGAGACAAAAATTAATTGAAGAACTGTGGAATAATTGTAAATAGTTGTACGCCTTCTTGTATATTTTAAATATTTTATGGTTTTACTGTTAGTAGTTTTTTGACAGAGTGTTTTAATTAATTTAATTTTAATTTTTTCTCCTCCGCTATTCAATTCAGTTCTAAGCACTTTACTCCTCGTACAGTGCGAAAAATTTCCCTATCTATAACCGATACTGGAACGTTGGAGGAGGGAGATGGGGGAAGCAACTTGGTAAAAGTTCTTAAACTTGTTTCATTACTTCCTGGAACTCTTTAGAAAAACTCCCAACTCATTAAAACAACCGAGCGGTTTTAGATCATCTGTTTCGAAAAAAAAACTAAAAAAATTATTTTGATCTACTGAACGCGTTACTCTTTTTTTTCTTCCAGGAGATGCCGGCGCTGGACTACTGACGCAGTTTGTGCAGAGCTGTACTAACATGAATTGTGACCCGGAACTGGAAGACGGCTAAAGCAAACGACCAAGGAAGAAAATTGTTCTTTTTTTTTTCGAAATTGTAATTGAAAATTGAACGCTTTTAAACGCAACTATAAACAATAAAGCACTCCAATATAAACTTACACATGAGCATCGTAAAGGAGCTGTAGAAATATAGATAAATAAAGCGATACTTACTTTAATTGTCTTAGTGTTATTTTAATTATTTATATCAGAAATGAAGAGAAAACCGACTGAATACTGAAAGTAGAAGCTCTTTGTTCCGTAAAACATAAACAAATACTGAGGCACTTCAAGGAATTCTGGATGGGATGCTGAATTACAGTTATCAGTTAAATTTTGGGCCGTTTCTCACCTAGCAGTTAACTGTACTGCTCTCAACCATCATTTCAAAAGCGGAATATCTCAATCATAGTTACAATTTTGGCTAATCTACTGAAGATATCAGATAAGACCCATCTAAGACCTCTTTCAAGTTCAGACATTTGCTTAGCACCCAATACAAAATCTTTGCAAGCAGTATATGCCGCCGCGACAAAAGCTGGGCGTCTCCTACCTTTGCATGTGCTTACCTTTATACCTTTGCGAGCAGGTGTGACAAAGTTTACAGTTTTTACTGATTCACGAAGGAAAATGCAAAATTTATAGGAACTGAGAAGATATTTTGTGTTTTGGATCAACAAGAGAAGTTTCTTAAAATTATATTTTTAAAAAAAGGGAAAAGTACTATAACATGGATCAGTGAAGCTGTTCTTTGGTCTTGATTCGGGCTGTTCGCATTCACATTGACATTCAGGCCCCCGTTGTTCAAAGAGCGGGTAACTTTATCCACTGGATAAGTCACTATCCAGCCGAGCAAATGTACTCCAACTAACGCTTCTGGCAAGTTTTCCACACAATCCCATACTTAAATTTGACATATGCTTCTACTCTATCCACAAATTATAAGGCTATCGGAAAAATCTTGCATACAGTTCATTTGCCGGATAGCGACCTATCCAGTGGATAAAATTATCCACTCTTAAAACAACTGGGGCCAGTTCTTGACTGATTGAGCTAGTTCACAGTTTCCACAAACGTCCAAGCCACGATTCTGGGGCCTTTAACTTTAGGTACCGGCAAATCTTGACCTGAAGCGATATTTTGTTAAAATATTGTCGTTATTACCATCATTTGTATTGCCCCACAATTAGTCATGTTTTCAGGGGCACTCCCAGATTATTTTGAGCTCAGTTACGGACATATTAATATTTTGTGTAAGCTAATGCGGATTGATCTGTTCGGATGATTTAGCTGCGAGTTTATTTGAACAAAGTTTTAGGAAAATAATTTTATTTCCCGAATTCTATCGAGCTGACGTGGATTTTACGAAATAGCTGACCTTTTTCCGTATTTTTAACGACATATTTGCCCTTACGAAAACGAAAGTTTTCCAGTGTTAAGAAATGTTGAGTTGATATTTTGTCGAACTCAGAAGAAAACTGTAGATTTTATTTTTGCTGAATCCAAATATCTGTTGCACACCGAACAGATTCAGAAATTCACTGAAATGAACCTTTGAGTGCCCGTATCAAGTTTCACGCCGCAACTTACGGTCATGTTAGAACAAGTACTTATAAAATATGAAACTCAGTCCGTTTTTCGTTAACGTGTCGCCACAGTAACAATTCTAGTTATTTCGAGCTTTCAAAACATCCTTTAATCAAAATGACTTTGTATTAATCAGCAGAATCGGTCACCACTGATGTAGGGTAACAATTTTTTTTTTTTTTTTTATTCATAGCAACGACACATACAAACAATACTACGTTACATGACTATTTGAGTTACACTACTATTACTACATTACATTACATCGACCTACTTACAGAAATTGTACTTACATTGCTTGTATTCTTTTTAACTAATTACGAAATAAATACACGTGCTACGTCATCCTGCATACGATGCTAACACAACACACACACACATACACACACATGCACCCCACCCACGCATACAAGAGATAATAAAACATTCCCCTTACTCAACTTTCATACTTAAAGTGCTTCACGCATCGTAGTTGCTGAGAGTGGTCCACTTAGCTCTATATTTTTCGTAATTAGAATTTCTAATGGCCATTTGTCTTTCACATTTGATCTTGCTGTCTAGTAAGGCAAGAAAGACCTTTAAATTTGGAGTCTCAGACTGGTTTCTTGCAAGAAAAACATGATATTTAGCAATAAGAAGATAATGGTTTAACGCGTAGAAGGTGATCGTTTCAGGTTTGTAACCGTACAGGATTTCAGTATTCCTTGGACTAATGTTGTCAGAGCGCTTAGCATTCCACCACATCATTATGTCTTTCCAAAAGATTTTAACGTCGGGGCATTCGCAAAGCATGTGAATAAGCGTTTCGTTCGGAAAGAGGCAGCGTTCACATTCTGGAGAAGCCTTTATATTCATTTTGTAAAGAGAGTGATTAGTGGGTATGATGTTATGAATTAGTTTAAATTGGAAGCTCCTCAGTTTGTTTTCGACTGTGACTTTAAAAGGAAGCTCGTATACTGCCTTTACATTCAACCCTTGTTTTCTAAGATTGATCTAAACGATGGGGGGAGAAAAAGATCTTTCTGCAAGCATCACACGGGCTTTTTTTGTAGAGGAGGTGTCAAGGGATGGAACTGGTTCGTTATCGCCGTTAGTGAGATTACCTACGATTTCGCTTTTCCAAATTTTAGGGATTGCCGCAAGAACACCAGCATAATCGAGAAAAGTAGAGCGAACGCTATATTTGCATTTGAAGTTTTCGAACGAAAGGAACTGGCCATGGATGTTTAGGAGGTCGCTTATTTTCAAAATGCCTTTATTAGCCCATGATCTATAATAAAACGATTTTCCGTTTATCTTTATAAACCGATTGTTCCAAATGATTTCTTGTTTGTATTCATTTGCGTTACGTGGGTCTTTGGAATTAAGCTCTTGCCATACAGCTAAAACGTCTTTATAAAAAACAGAGAGATTTTTGAGGTCGAATATTTAAGATCGTAGTTACATTGAAATAAGAGAGTTCCACCGACCTTACCTAAAAGCGAATCAAGGAGGGCACACCAATGGCGGTCATTTGCTAGACAGTAACGATTAACCCACGAAGTCTTGAGCGATTTAACAACGTCAGCAAAATTGAGCATATTAAGACCGCTGTGGCTTATTGGGCCGGTCAGAGTTTTTCTTTTGACTTTATCTGGCTTAAATTTCCAAATAAAAGAGAAGATATTGCTGTTGACTTCTTTTACAAATTCTTTGGGAATATTTAATACGGAACAACTATAAACAAGTTTGGCGAGAGCTAAGTCTTTGACGATGGCAATTCTGCCTAAGATCGTTAAATGTCTACTTGACCAAGTATTTAGAACTTTTTTGAGTTTGGCAAGCCTCTCGTCGAAATTGATTTTATTCCCAACCTGAACATGATAAGGAAAAGCGATTCCAAGCGCAATGACGTATTGCTTCGGCCAAGAAATGCCAAAAGGTTCTTCTTTGCCTAATCGGCTTTTCAAAGGACCAAGCCAAAGACCCTCGGTTTTAGACTTATTGATTTTCAAGCCGGAAAGGTCACCGAACTGATCGAGAAGAGTTAGTAGGGACACCGCGGATGAATCGTCGCGAATGAAAGCGGTGGTGTCGTCAGCGTACATACTGAGTTTAGTGATCTTATTTCCGTTTTCAAGTCCTTTGATTGATTCATCGATTCTTATTTGGTGGGCGAGTGGCTCCACAGTTAGAACAAAGAGTAAGCCTGAAAGAGGACAACCCTGTCTAACACCCCTTTGGAGAGAAAAAAATTCCGACGAGTAGCCATTATTTACAACACAGCTAGAAATGTTGGTGTAAAACGTTTTGATCCAGTTGAGGAAACTTGGACCGAAATTCATAGTGTTAAGCACTTTAAAGAGAAAGTCCCATTCTAAAGAATCAAAGGCCTTTTCAAAGTCAAGGAAAAGTATCATTGCGTCCTTGTTTTCATATTGTTCAATTATATCCGAAATTAAGCGAATATTTTCACCAATAAATCTACCTTTGATGTACCCCAGTTTGATCACCGTTTATCAAGTACGGAAGTACTTTCTCTAAACGTTTCGCAATACATTTGGTTGCTAATTTGTAGTCTGAGTTTAGAAGAGAAACAGGGCGCCAATTTTTTAACAGAAGAGGATCTTTATTTTTTTTTGGGATCAGGGAGATGATTCCTTGACTCTGAGAGATAGAAAGTTCTCCTAGTGAGGCACTGTGATTGAAGCAGTCTATCAAAGGACCAGAAACATCGGGCCAGAAACGAAGGTAAAATTCTGCTGTTAACCCATCTTTGCCAGGAGTCTTGTTAGGTTGAAACGTTTTCAACGCGGCAAGGCATTCCTCTGCGGTAATGAGACCTTCGCAAAGGTCTTGCTTTGTGCTGTCGAGTTTTGGTAAGGATTCACAATCGAAAAAGGTAGAAAAGCGTTCAGCTGAAAGCTGGTTTTGAGAGGTGTAAAGCTGATTGTAAAAATTTTTCATGGCGGTTAATATAGTTTTTGGATCCTCTACAGTGCTACCGTCAGGTGTCTTCAGCTTTGTTATATGTTTCTTTACATAACTTCTTTTTTCTAAGTTAAAAAAGTATTTGTTGCATTTTTCTCCTAATTCATACCATCTAGCCCTACTCCGGATAATAGACCCTTTTGTTTTTTTCCACGGCAATTTCATCTAATTCGATCTTGAGTTTTCTAGCCTTGTTTACAAGGGAGCTATTTTCTGGGGTTTCGTCGATACGTGAGTTGATTTTCTCTAGCTTTTGGAGGAGGTTCAATTCCGTACTTCTTTCAGCGTTGGCTTTCTTTTTCGCAAAACGAATTGCAAATATCCGGATCTCCATTTTCAACATTTCCCAAAATAACCTTTTATCAGCAACATCCTTGTGTTTTTGGGCGGCGTGTTTGATGATGAAGCTCATTTTTGTGACGAAATCTTCATTTTCTAAGAGTGAATTATTAAATTTCCAGTAGCCTGGGCCTCTTTCTTCTTGTTTGTCTTCAGGCTTGATCGAGATGGTGACAGGGGAGTGATCTGAATCATGATAGGCGGAAATGTCGGTTTTCGAAACGCGGCATAATAAATGCTTCGAGATGAGCCAGAAATCCAGTCTACATTTGATTTTCCCGGAGCTATTTCTCCACGCAAACTGTGTATCATGTGGATGTTGTTCTCGCCAGGGATCGACTAGGTCATAGTTGCAACGGAGTTCGTCGATCGAATGTATTACACTTTTTTTGAATTGAATGTCTTTACCTCCAAATTTATCGGAAGCGGACAGTGGGCAGTTAAAATCTCCACCAATAAGAATTTTGTCAGTTTGCTGGCCACGAATAGAATCGGTTATCTTCTGAAAAAATGAAATTTGCTGGTTTTGGTCGTTTGGGGCATAAATATTAACGAGGCACAATTCGTCTTCGTTGACGGTGGTGTTTACAATAATAAATCTGCCGTTTTTATCCGCAGTAACATTCGTCACCTCTTTACTGAGCGAGGGACTGAAAAGAATCATAACACCTCTACTGTGTTTTGAGCCGTGCGCAAAGAAAATGTCGCCTCCCCATTCTGCTCGCCAAAAATTTTCCAAGCTAGCATCGCTGTACGTCTCTTGAAGAAAAATTACATCAAATTTTCTAATATGAAGCCACCGGAAAAGTTTTCTTCTTTTGATAGATTTGTCGAGGCCTCTTGCATTAAGAGAAACAGCATTTAAGGTCATATCCACACTAGATTTATGAATTTCTTTCTAACGCAATTCCTGAACCACAGCTTGCAACGTTCGATAGCGTTTAGCCTTGCGATGGAAATGTTTTGTGCAGATGGTGCGCTGACAACAATTTACAATACGTTGAGTAAGGCGGATACAAATCACGATGAGTACAACAAGTGTACTATGGCAACTAACACTTAACATAATAGAAACACTAATTAAACTGCGAAGCAGCTTATTGTATAGAAGGGAATAAGTGCCATTTTTTAAAGGCATGTTGAAAAGAGACAAAACCCTCCTACAAAACTCTCCGCCAAAATTTAAATAATTAATTGATGAAGCGAAAGGGAAGCGAGGGTTTTGAAAGGGAACGTTTGAATAATGTTATGTTACATGTGGGAGAGGGTGGGAAAGAAAAATATTTGATTATAACCTAACGAATATTGTCCAAATCTTCGACTTCATATACTCTATGTACTTGATCGCTTTGGGACTTCCTGACGAAAATTTTGCCGTCAGTGGTCCAGGCGCTATGCCAGTTGTTGATCTTTTTAACTTTTCTTACTCTAGCGAACAGTTCACGCCTATAGTTAGTTAAGTTCTCGTTAATATAAACAGCTCCTGCATTATGAAAATAGTTGTTTAGACTTACTGACTTCAGGTGCTTTTTGGATTTATAGAGTTCATTCTTGGCTCTGTATGATCTGAATCGTACAATGATTGGTCTTGGACCGCCGTTAGATCTTCTCGTAGCCATTCTATGACAGATGTCGATGTCATTGTTGACAATATGTACATTGAGAACCTTTCCAAGCTTGATGATCTTGTCAGACAGATTTTCTTCTGAAGACTCAGGAATGCCGTGAATTTCGAGATTATGTTTTCTAGTGTATTGTTCTAAATCGTCTATTTGGCATATAGCGGTGTCCAGATCGCTTTTAAGACCATCTAGATCGTCGTTTTAGTCGGCAACTTCATCTTCTGCTTTGCGAACTTCTTTCTTGAGCGAGCTCACATCTTGTTTCAGCTTGTTATTCTCCGCCTCTAATTTTTCCAGTTTATCGATGTGGAACTCTAGCGACTTCTGCAGTTCTTCGTGTTGCTTGCGCAAAGCTCTGTTCTATTTAAGAAGCTCGTCAGTGTTGTTCAGTGCGATCCAGATACTCGACAGATCGGCATGCTCGACCATGTGCTCTCTAGTCTTTGCAGACTTATTTGGAGGAATTTCGGGCGAGCTGCTGCTACTAGGCCTTTCAACTCTCTTCCCTCCAGTGATGGGCGAACTTTCGTCGCATTCGCTTACCTTTTCAGCCATTTATTACGAAGCGGAGAGCTACACAGGACGGACTACTCAAAAACGCTGCCGTCCATCTTGGCGTAACAATTGCAGCTATTTTGCTGACCTAAACACATTTTTGTCCGTGTTTAATTTAAGTTCCAAGCAGGTTATGTCTAGCACTGTGCGACAAATTTCCATGTTTAATCGCTTCCTAAAACACTCTCAAAAATTATCATCCTTTTGGAAACATAAGCTGTTATCTCAATTCGCAGTTTCGGGAAAAAAAACTTCAAAAAGTAATAACAGCGCCTAAACAAACGCCGGGGAGTGTAATATAAAACGTTTCGCAATATGCCAGTATGGTCAGACAACATTTAAATTTACAGTTTCTGCTCTAATTACACCATCTCGGCTCCATGTCTGTCTGCTGAAATTAATAATAACCACGCAGTCAGTTATGAAAATGGACGAATCATCATCTCTCGCACTATCTAACAAACCTTGTTAAGAGTCAATGTCTGAGAAAACCGGGCAAAATCTGAAAAAGCTGAAAGATGGGGGTCGGCCAAATTATTCCATACGAACATCATAGATAGGTTAGGTGGACTTATGGATAAATTTACTAAAGTTTACTCTTCAAGTGTTTTGGTATAGGAGAAATGAGATCCACTCTCCATCACCCCCTCAGGTCCTAGTTTTTCTGGTAAATTTGACCCAAATTTGACAGCCAGCAAAAACTATAAAATTTAGCGAACGGAGTTCCTGTTTTGTACCTGATATGAATGGACATTGAACTTCTTGTAAAAAGCCAGAGATATGCGAAATAAGCAAAAGTCACTCTACAACATTTACTTTTGGAATACCTATATTTCGTATCTGCGAATGAGCAAGAAATTAGCCATTTTCGAACTCACGCAGAACACACAACTAAATCTTCAGCAACAATCGGATGCTAAAACCAAACACTCTTACCTTCCCTCTATCAGAATCACCAATAATCTTTTTGGGCCATTCAAACAGCAAGATGCTTCACCACCTCCAATACTCCTACCACTCGCTGTCATGTACAGCACGACACGACGCAAGCAATGTGCCGATTAAGCCGCTCTTAGATTCCACATTGGATTTCTCTACGGTTAAATATATGCAGTTGACTAAAGTGGTCCCCAGAAAATCAGAACCCCTCTCTGGCCAATTTAACTGAAGGAAAATTTACAAAGAAATACGAACTAAACAGAACGACGCCATCTTGAGTTGGATTGCTCTTAAGGGACTGGGACGTACTTATTCTTACTTTGGGTAGGGAGGGAACAGGGAAGGACCTATCGCCGGCGCATTGTTGCTAGAAACGTCTGTTTGTCGCGATAAACAGCTCAAGATCTGAACAATTAATGACATGAACGAATCATGCTCAAAATAGAGCCAGCAGAAGCGTGCAACAGCGTGAAAAAATAACTTCATTGGATTTTTTTTGAGCGCGCGGCTTTTGATGTACATTTCCACCGTCAAGAAATCAGAGATATCCGACTCCCGCGTTCTTCACAACTCGATAAAGCACACTAAAGCATGAACAACTGGAATATTTCAATTTAATAACAAAAATTGCAATGCCTTTATAAGAAAGTTTCCGTTTAGTAACTTCGAAAGAAGTACCGTTATTTGACCTTTGTACTACATAACACTAGTAAAGCAAATCTCTGTACAATGTATAAGCAAACTGATCACAGTTATTACTCAATAAATAGGCCTTATCACGGTTTTCGACGCCATTTTGACGGGTAGGCAAACAGGCTTGAAATAACAGTGTTTGTATGGAAATCCGATGTCTAATATTTTTCATAAAACATCACTTCTGAAAAATTCATGAATTGGAAACTTTTGGCACTAGGTAAAGGATTTTAAGGAAAGAAATTGTAGGGATGTAGCTGTGCCAGTAAGCGTCCAGTCGTGTTTTGAACTTTTCATACATTTTTCTGTATAGCGAACCGCCGTAAACTGCTTCTAAAAATAGTTCGCGGGAAAAAAAAATACAGGGAAATGTATGGAAAATTCAAAACCTCCAATTTTTTTTATTTAAAGTCCTTTCCCTAGTGCCAAAAGTTTCCAATTCATGAATTTTTCAGATGCGATGTTTTATGAAAACTATTTGACATCGGATTTCCATACAAACGCTGTCATTTCAAGCCTGTTTGCCTACCCGTCAAAATGGCGTCGAAAACCGTGATAAAGCCTATTGACTCTCCTAGATTAATCTCTCATAAAATACGATATTTCAACAGGGAGCCCACGTCACAAAATGTGGTTTTCAGTGAGGCCCTGCACAAATCTAGCGTGAGAATACAAAAAAAATTACAAATATAGCTATCTAAAAATAAAAAGTAAAAAGGATAAGATCGATAAAAGAGTTTACATGTTTCTAATAAGACGTCTAAAAACTAAAAAATTGGAAATGTTCCTAATGCCGTCTGGGAGAGCGTTCCAGTCATCTACCGCATGACAGATAAAGCGATGCCGACCCCATGAGCGCTTTGATTGTGGTTTACATTGATTGTGATTGTGATTGTGATTGTGCTCTACTCGACACGCTCCCTTCTGAATCACTGAGGAAAGCTGAAATATGATCTCTACCTTTACCGGAAAGCAATCAGATTGGATGTGTGAAATAAGTAGAAACAGTGTCATGGAATTGTTCTACCTTTAAAATAAACTGCGTAAAACTAAAGATAACTGACGGAAAATGTGCGCTTGATACTTAGAAAAAAGAATTTTCCTTTCAGATTCCCTTTGGGTTGGAATTTCCTTTTTCCTATAGATAACTGCCTTCTCCAAGGTATGTTTGTTTTTGCTTCCGATCTTTTGTTTACTTATTTTGAACTTTGCGAGTTCCGTTGGTCTGTCAATGAACACATGTCGTGAAGCGAAATATTTACCTAGGAGCCCTCACTGAATACGTCATTTGCTTTTAATAAAAGCGTTGGACTTACCATTCCGGCTTGTCATGTACACCAGAAGGCCCTTAAGAGTATGTGCTTTTTGGTTATAAAAGCTGCTGTTGAAAACTTACACAACAAATTAACAAAAAATTAGTTTTGGCTGTATTATCTCCGCTTTGATACCTTGATAAATATGATAGGAGACGGGAAGGAGAAGCTGCCGGACCGTCAAGCACGCTAATTAGAGAATAAACAAATAACATCACGTTAACGTAGAATCTGCAACGCCCAACTCTTAAACTCTACTGGGATCATCACAAAATTGTCTCCGGGTCGAAAAAATAAAGAAGTTATATATCGGTCCAAGGGAACAGTAATCAAAGGTAGCAAGGAGGTAGGATCCTCCACTTTAAATCTGCTTGAATGGCCTTTTCGACAAGTGTTACACAGGGCTGAAACAATATTTGAAATGTTGATTTCAATTGAATGGTTTATGGTTTATCTATGGTTTATCCAATAGTTCTAGGAAGCCTATAGTTAATAAGCCCCCGGCTTCCTAGCCTTTAACACATTTAATATTGTAAATAGTCAAGTATGAATATTGTAATAGTAAGAATATTTTGTGTCGTCTATAATGTATTTATGTTGTATTTTTTTTGTTAATGGCAAATAAAAATTGAAATGAATTGAATTGAATGTTTGTTACATTGTAACAAAAACAACGCATCTGATTAATTAGCAGAAATTTCCGAACTGATAAGAAATTACACGTAAGGTAAAAATATATTTAGGTAACATATAAAGAGTACATTAATTACCAAAAATAGGTGAATTGCGAGAAAATAATTTAATTATTGGCTTATTGTACATACCGGATCCTATTGGAACTGAAACTTGAAACTCCTGGTATATTTCTTCCGACACCTGTTTGTTTACCCGACGAGGATTTTTTAATTTTTTCGCTTCACCTCTGTGAGATGGGTAAGAACAACTGGATTTTAACTTCTGGTAATGTGTTGTTAATTCGTATTTGTGCTTTGGACATTTCCCTGTCTTCCTCTGATAGAGAATGCAATCCGGCGCGATTGAGAATAACATCAGCTTCGTTAATCCGTTTCCCTAAGCCTCGACTTCGATCCACTGACACCCAGATTAGTTAGTTAATCTGTTAAATTCTTTCTGCATGATTTTAGAGGAATAACATAAAGCTCATTTGGCGCTGATGGTGTTGGACCGCATACACGGTCCACAGTTGAACTGAATGAGCAGCTCATTTTGCGTTGTACATTACACTTCTGACTGCAATGTAAATCTGTCGCAAAAGACTGGAGCGAAGACCATATGTCACGTAATAAATGTAAATATGGTAAGAACAAAATTGTCATAAAATACTTTCGTACGTGTATAGTCTCTTACGATATAAAATAATATGACGTTATTTTTTCGGATTTTTTTCCCTTTGTATTGAAACAAAATAGAGTTCCTGCAAGTGAATCTGCAAACAAGACTTCCAACTGGGCTACGGTATTGTTTCTCCAAATTACCCTTGTGTTTTTGGCTCTTATTTGATTCGTTGAAATCGCGTCTTTGACAATTCAAGACAGCTTGACCCAGAAACTTCGCCTAATCAAAGCCCACAAAATGCAGATTAAATTTCAAAACGATTTTCCCTGCCCAGCAAGCATAACAACATGTAGGCCATTTAATAAGCAAGGAAAATGGTTGTAACTCTCGTTGGTATCTTCATTTCCCAATAGTTTGTTATTCCTTGCCACTTACGGCATGAGCCTAAACCAGCCTTCCTTAAATCAAAAAGCTTACTTATGAAAAACAGCGTGGAACAATCATCTATGGCCAGCCTTGGCTAGCCCCTGGCTCCCTTACAACCAATCAACTAGTTCCCAGTCTATCCCGAGTGAACAAATTCAACATGGCGTCGTTTTGTTTATTTTCGCGTTTTCTTGATTTTCTTTCCGTTAAATTCGCAAGAGAGGAGATTTGAATTTTTTGTGGAACTAATTTGATCAACTGAATATTTTTAACTTAAGAGAAACCCAATGCGAAATCCAGGAGCGGCTTAAACAGCACATTGATTGCGTCGTGTCGTGCTGTACATGACATCGAGTAGTAGGAGAAATGGAGGTGATGTAGCATCTTGCTGTTTGAATGGCCCAAAAAGATTATTGCTGATTTTAATAGATGGAAGGTAAGAGTGTTTGGTTTTGGCATCCAGCTTTTGCTGAAGATTTAGTTGTGTGTTCTGCGTGAGTTCGAAAATGGCTATTTTCTTGCTCATTCGCAGATACGAAATATAGGTATTCCAAAAGTAAATGTTGTAGAGTGACTTTTGCTTATTTCGCATATCTCTGGCTTTTTACAAGAAGTTCAATGTCTATTTATATCAGGTACAAAACATGAACTCCGTTCGCTAAATTTTACAGTTTTTGCTGGCTGTCAAATTTGGGTCAAATTTACCAGAAAAACTAGAACCTGAGGGGGTGATGGAGAGTGGATCTCATTTCTCCTATACCAAAACACTTGAAGAGCAAACTTTAGTATATTTATCCATAAGTCCACCTAACCTATCTATGATGTTAGTATGGAATGATTTGGCCGACCCCGATCTTTGACCACCTGCCTGGTTTTCTCAGACAATAACTCTTAATATCCAGTGGAAACTTCTAATTGATGAACACAGCTGATACACTGTGCTTTTTTTAGTGTGCGGGCATTGTTTTGTAATTCGCTTTCATTGTAATTCGCGCCCATCTTAGAATAATACCTCACAAATGGCACTCCCTAATAACTCATTAAATGGTAATTCCCTGTTAACTGAACAGCACCCTTGGCTTTAATAAATTAAAACGAAAACTGTTTTGTTTGTTTTAGATACGGCACAGTATTCAGCACAACACACCAAAGATTACCAACCAGAAAATGAAATCAACATCGGCAATTCTGTTTGTGAGCATCTTTCTTCTGGTCTCACCAGAGCAGGAGAGTGAAGGTTTTGGAGCTTCGTTTAAAAGGAGAAAAGAGAGCAGGAAAGTTTAAGAGGTCTTTTGAAAAGGTAATTATACGAACTTCGATAACCGTAATCATATGCAACGTGAAACTCAGTTCTGCACTGTAGAACACATAAGCTCTGCCCAGCACTGACGAATCTGACGAGTTGCCGATGTGATTTCAGACAATAGCTCTTATGTTATTTTAAGCTTAACATTCTTTTCCTTGCCCGCTTTTTATTTTAATTTGAAGCAGTTTACGTCTCGTACCGGCGTGGGAGAATTTGACGGCAAAATCATGAAAAGCTTTTGCTCGGTTTAAATCAAGACGTAAACCGGTCTGAAAGTCTCTCTCTGAAATTTTCCTATTTTAATTTATATCCCGGTTTAGTGAAAAACTAAAAATTTATTTTCATCCACTGAATGTTTTTTTTGATATTCCATGAGCAATGGAAAACATAGGGGTCGATTACTCGAATGAAATTGTCTGAAGTATAAAGCTGAATTTAATCGACACTTGAATGAAATTATAATCTTACTTTCTGATCTGTGTCTTCTTCAGTTCTTCTTCTTCTTCTTCTTCTTCTTCTTCTTCTTCTTCTTCTTCTTCTTCTTCTTCTTCTTCTTCTTCTCCTTTTGCTGTTTGAAATCCCCGTTTCCCGTTTATTCAACACCTGCTAACCTGCCGCCATCTTGACAATCTACTCAGTCCCGGTTCTACACCAACTAAAAAACCCCAAGAAACAGCGCTGGGTAGGCGATCGTTTCGCGTGTTGCCGTAATATACCATCCCTTGTTCAATTACAGCACCGGAATACAACAGAAATTTTCTTTTCTTTTATTTTCTTTTATTGATTTAGTCTTTTCTTTTCATTATTTTGTTGTTGTTGTTGTTGTTGTTGACCACATAAGGTCAGAGGTCTCGGCTAGTAAGGCCAAAACGCAATTTTGATCAAAATATAGGAAAGAAATTGGTACCCTCCGCTAGTAATTTTCCACTAGTAATGGATTTGACTGCCGAAATCAGAATTTACTTTTTGAATACGAGTTCGCTTTCAGAAAGCCCTCGAAACCTAATTTGAATAGTCTGTTAAGTTGCACCGCGGCTAACTTCCAAATAATGAAGTCAGTCTTGCACTTACGAGCTTGTTAAAATGACCTGCATCGATCGTCCACCCTGCGTTTCTTGAGTGTTTTCAGTGGTAGCCTACTATTAGAATAGATTACGGGGTTGCAAGGGTGAAGTTTCAAACACACAAGAATTAAAGTAAACCGGGATATAAAGAGAAGATGTGGGAATCAAAGACACTGAACAACAGAGCATGACGATAAGATGAAGTGACCATGAAATTCAGCATTTTTCTCGAGACTGCTCAAGTGAGTCGACCCTCATGTTTCCAACGAATCGTGGTTTTCCTTTCAGGAGATGTCGCTGGACGACCGTCGCAGTTTGTGCGCAGCTGCACGTGTCCTGAATTGCAACCGGGAACCGGCGGACTGGTGAAGAGTAAAATCATTTTTCTGCCACAGAATGAAAAACATGAGCGAATAAACTTAGGCAAACTACCGCGTGTTTGGTTGTGATATGTTTTTAGTGCTTTAATTTCTTGAAATTATTTGGATAGATGGGTCCCAGAACGGAGCCTTTTAATAGGAAAAAATATATTTTAAACCGGCTCTGAGAGACTTTACGTCAGTTTTTGACAATTTCAATATTCCAAGGTAAAACATTTAGTCCACTGGAAGACAAAGAAACTGATATCGCAGTACTGAATCATTTTATCTAAGTAAAACCTTTACAGAAGTTCAATGTTAAGTAGCTGTTGCATGATACCAATGACAGCTGACAGAACATTGAATGGAAAATTCCATAATAAACAAGCAATGAACAAGGGAAAGTCATGAAACACTCGGCAGCGGCTGAACTACCATGTTAATATTCAGTGGAAAGTTCTAAGTGCTATGAGCTGATCACAACTTAAACCGAGTCTGTTTTCTGCTTTGCCAACTTTGTTTTGTAGTTTCTTTCTTTAAACAGCACTTCACGGCCATCTTAGAACAATAACTGGTAGCTAGGATATAGTTTGCAGGAGTTGTCATTGATTAACACGATATGAATGACAATTCCTTGTCACTGTAAACGATAATAAATTCCACTAAAAACTGTTTTGGAGCCATAAGCTTGCACACCGCGCTCACAGCATTAGCTGGATTAACCCAAGACAACTAACGTGAAAATGAAACCGACTTCTCTAGTTCTATTGTGCGCGATCTTCCTCCTAATCTTCGCAGTACAAGAGAGTGAAGGTTATGGAGGGACTATACGCCAAGGGAAGAGGAAGAAGTTGTTTAAAAAGGTAACTATATCAGAACTTTATATTTATAATGATATCATACAAGTAGCTGTGGCACTAGCAATTGTCTTGCGCAACATTACCCATAGCGTTTCCAGCATGGAAGGACGGAGTAGCCTGGTGTGTTGTGGAACGACAAAGAATGGAACTCAATTGCGTGAAAGTTTGCACTGTATGATCCTGCCTGGTTAGTTTTCAGTAAGAAAACTCAGTTGCAAGCAGTATGTCGGTAACAAAAGCCGGGTATCAGTATTAAAGCGACTCCAAAAGCTTCGAAATATGGGTGGTATATTTGAACAAGGATCCGGACAGAGCACTTAAATTTGCAGTTTCTATGAATTCCTGACTAAAAAAACAAAATTCACAGCCTGGGAGAATTTTTTTTCACTTTTCTGTGATTGTGTGAATAGCTTGTGTTAACTTTGGGTAGCGTAAATAAAACTGGTTAATAATATCTTTCTCCAGCATTATCACTCGGTAGTGCCAAAAAACTGAGTCGGCAGATGTAAGATTATATTGTATTTTTCAGTGGTTTAGTTTCGTTCACCTTCAGATTGAATGAAAATTGAATGAATTTTCCGAGATCCAAGCCATGCATTCTTGGTTAGAACATCTGTTTAGAGTTTCCGCTTTCAATTTACACCCATCACTGACCGGGTTATGATGGAAAGCGGGCCGGTTATTATCCTCAGAGAACTTTACCATGCTGCTTTTAAAAGTTTAAGATTTCAATTTAAAATTTCAGTGCATGAACCGATCTTCCCATCTCAAGTAACTTAAGTAGAGTGCTTTTGAAAACGAGAACATTTGTATTCTAAACTTAGTCCAAGCTTGTATCATGCTTATAAATATAACAGCACCGGGCGATTGACTGAAAACTCCAAGCGTCAGTCCGCAGCCTCAAAGCAAACCCCAACCTCGTGGGTACTCTCTGGTTACAACAAAGAATATTTCAAATTTTTGGATAATTTTTTTCATCCTTTTAACATATGTGTTAAAACTTTTTTTTTTTTCTGCGGAAAAATTGCATTTGACACCTGAAAAGTTCGGCGTCTGAATCAACAGGAGTAGTTCATGCCTTGATTTGGGTCGGCCACAATTCAAATTAAGTTCGGCTCATTGTCCAGGATACCGATAAAAAACTGCTTGCCAAGATTCAGGTTTGAATAGAATAACGCCATATGATCAGCCAGGTCAAGCCTTGATATGCTTGAGGTGGAATCATTTTTATTCAAATGTAACCAATAAATTCCCTGTTAAAATTTGCTGTTGCTTGATAACAACCGACACAGTGTGTGAACTTTGAATGAAAAATGCGATAATATGCACGCAATTAGCAATGATAAAGGGCAAAATACCCTTTCCTCTTCTGAAGAAGCCTTGTCAATTTGTTATCGTGTATTCGACAGTCTGCTTTCATGTACGCTGACTTTGTTGTGTAGTTCTGTTTTACACGGAAAATCACGTCCATCGTAGTTAATCACTAGCAATCACCATTCCTTGATCAACACTGTTGATTACAACTTCCTGCCAAATAATCGGTCCCTAAGCTCTTAAAAATTCCAAGTTAAAACTGTCTTGGAGTCAAACGTTGCACACGGCGTAACATCAGAATAATCCTAGCCATGATAATTGAGGTGAAAATGAAATCAACCCTCCATTTTTTTTTTTTTTAATCATCACTCCTACTTTTTATCTTAGCAGCACAGGAGAGTGAATAAAATATTGGATGGACCATTCGTCGAATCGGGAAGGCCAAAAAGGTAATAGTCCCGAGCATAGTCTCCACATTAATTTGAAACTCAGTCTGTTTTTCGCTAACCGGTCTCCAGCAAGGTGAAAGTTATCAGCACTAACAAATAAATCAAGCGTGCAGAGATCAGTAGCCGTAACATCAGCAACTCCCAAAAGTTCCTCTCTACAAAACAGCTCAGTAGAGGCCAGAACACGTTTTAGTACTGCAGAACAGTGAATATCTGGAACTCTCTGGACTCCTCACTGAAACTTTCTAACTCTGTACTTGTTCAGTCTTTAAAAACGTGTTTCATTACTTCCTGGAACTCTTTAGAAAAATTCCCAACTCATTAAAACAACTGAACGGTTTTTAATGATCTGTTTTGAGAGAACCTAAAAAAATATTTTGATCTACTGAACGGTTAAATTTTTTTCTTCCAGGAGATGCCGGCGCTGGACTATTGACGCAGTTTGTGCAGAGGGAGTGTACTAACATGAATTGCGACCGGGAAATGGAAGACGACTGAAGCAAACGACTAAGGAAGAAAGTTGTTCTTTCATTTTTTCGAAATTGTTATTGAAAATTGAACGCTTTTAAACGTAACTATAAACAATAAAGCACTCCAATGTAAACTTACACATGAGCATCGTAAAGGAGCTGTAGAAATATAGATAAATAAAGCGATACTTACTTTAATTGGCTCAGTGTTATTTTAATTATCTATATCAGAAATGAAGACAAAACCGATTGAATACTGAAAGTAGAAGCTCTTTGTTTCGTAAAACATAAGCAAATACTGAGGCACCTCAAGGAATTCTGGATAGGATGCTGGATTACAATTATCAGTTAAATTTTCGGCCATTTCTCACCTAGCAGTTAATTGTACTGCTCTCAATTATCATTTCAAACGCGGAATATCTCAATCATGGTTACAATTTTGGCGAATTATAATCTACTGAAGGCATCAGGTGAGACCCATTTACAGTGCAACGAAATCAACCGGGGCCACCCAACATTGATAAGCCAATCACAAGTCACGTTCACAACAAAGGGGTCTGGCTTTGGTAGTTTGTAAACCAATCTAAAACAAGAACATTTCTGTAAATTTAAAAGTGTCGGTTTTTCCGGTGAACCCGGTTGAGTTCGTTCCACTTTAAGACCTCTTTCAAGTTCAGACATTTGCTCAGCACCTAGTACGAAATCTCTGCAAGCAGCATTTGCGCCGTGACAAAAGCAGGGCCTCTCCAAACTTTGTGAGTGTACCTTTACACCTTTGCGAGCATGTTTGACAAAGAAATTAAGTTTACAGTATTTGCTGATTCATGAAAGAAGATGCAAAAGTTTTAGGAACGGAGAAGATATTTTGTGTTTTGGATCAACAAGAGAATTTTCTTAGAATTAAATCTTTTTTAAAAGGAAAATGCACTTCAATATGGATCAGTGAAGCTGTTTTTTGGTCTAGATTAGACTGCATGCAGTCCCTTTCTGGTCAGTCGAGTCAGGGTGCGTCCACAGCGCAGCGAGACTGGAGCGAGGAGAAATAAACGAAAAGAGACCCCAAGCCCCCCTCTTGTTTGCTTGTTTGCTCCAGGTTTTTCGCGCTCAGCTGTTTCGTGCGACCTCTCGACTATCCAGAAAGGGACTGCTTGCAGTCTAGGTCTAGATTGGCTTTTCGTATCAACATTGACAATCAGGCCCCCGTTGCTCAAAGAGCGGATAACTTTATACACTGGATAAGTCACTATCTAGCGGAGGAAATGTACTCCAACCAACGCTTTTGGCGGCCAGTTTTCCACATAATCCCATACTTAAATTTGACATATGCTTCTACTCCATCCACAAATTATAGGGCTATCGGGAAAATCTTGCACCAATTTCATCTGCCGGATAGCGACCTATCCAGTGGATAAAATTATCCACTCTCAAAACAACTGGGACCAGTTCTTGACTGATTGAGTTAGTTCACAGTTTCCACAAAAGGCAACGCTTAACGGCTTTAGGCGCCGGCAAATCTTGACCTGAAGCGATATTTTGTTAAACCCATGATGTTGTCGTTATTACCATCATTTGTATTGCCCCACAATTAGTCATGTTTTCAGGGGCACTCCCAGATAATTTTGAGCTCAGTTACGGACACATCTGTGTAAGCTAATGCGGATTGATCTGTTCTGATGATTTAGCTGCAAGTTTATTTGAACAAAGTTTTAGGAAAATAATTTTATTTCCCGAATTCTATCGAGCTGACGTGGATTTTACGAAAATACTAGGCTGACCTTTTCCCGTATTTTTAACGACATATTTGCCCCTACGAAACGAAAGCTTTTCAGTGTTAAGAAATTTTGAGTTGATATTTTGTCGAAGAAAACTGTAGATTTTATTTTTGTTTAAATCCAAATTTCTGTGACAATCCGAGCAGATTCAGAAATTCATTGAAATGAACCTTTGAGGTTTTACGCCACAACCTACGGTCATGTTAGAACAAGTACTTATATGTATGTTTTTTCATCAACGTGTCGCTACGGTAACAATTCTAGTTATTTCGAGCGTTCAAAACATCTTTTTAATCAAAATGATTTTGTATTGTTAATTTCAGTGCCTCCCGGCCGTGCGGCAAATTAGCAGAATCGGTCACCACTGATGTAGGGTAACAATTGCAGCTATTTTGCTGACCTAAACACATTTTTGTCCGTTTTTAATTTAAGCTAGTTCCAAGCAGGTTATGTCTAGCACTGTGCGACAAATTTCCATGTTTAATCACTTCCTAAAACACTCTCAAAAATTATCATCCTTTTGGAAACATAAGCTGTTATCTCAATTCGCCGTTTCGGGAAAAAAACCGGCTTCAAAAAGTAATAACAGCGCCTAAACAAAAGCCTGGGAGTGTCATATAAAACGTTTCGCAATATGCCAGTACGGTCAGGTGCCGAAGAAACAACATTTAAATTTACAGTTTCTGCTCTAATTACACCATCTCAGCTCCATATCTGTCTGCTAAAATTAATAATAACCACGCAGTCAGTTATGAAAATGGACGAATCATCATCCCTCGCACTATCTAACAAACCTTGTTAATATCCAGTGGAAACTTCTAATTGATGAACACAGCTGATACACTGTGCTTTTTTTAGTGTGCGGGCATTGTTTTGTAATTCGCTTTCATTGTAATTTACGCCCATCTTAGAATAATACCTTACAAATGGCACTCCCTAAAAACTCTTTAAATGGTAATTTCCTGTTAACTGAACAGCACCCTTGGCTTTAATAAATTAAAACGAAAACTGTTTTGTTTGTTTTAGATACGGCACAGTATTCAGCACAACACACCAAAGATCACCAACCAGAAAATGAAATCAACATCGGCAATTCTGTTTGTGAGCATCTTTCTTCTGGTCTCACCAGAGCAGGAGAGTGAAGGTTTTGGAGCTTCGTTTCATGGAGAAAAGAGAGCAGGAAAGTTTAAGAGGTCTTTTGAAAAGGTAATTATACGAACTTCGATAACCGTAATCATATGAAACGTGAAACTCAGTTCTGCACTGTAGAACACATAAGCACTGCCCAGCACTGACGAATCTGACGAAGTGCCGATGTGATTTCAGACAATAGTTCTTATGTTATTTTAAGCTTAACATTCTTTTTCTTTCCCGCTTTTTATTTTAATTTGAAGCAGTTTACGTCTCGTACCGGCGTGGGAGAATTTGACGGCAAAATCATGAAAAGCTTTTCCTCGGTTTAAATCAAGACGTAAACTGGTCTGAAAGTCTCTCTCTGAAATTTTCCTATTTTAATTTATATCCCGGTTTAGTGAAAAACTAAAAATTTATTTTCATCCACTGAATGTTTTTTTTGATATTCCATGAGCAATGGAAAACATAGGGGTCGATTACTCGAATGAAATTGTCTGAAGTATAAAGCTGAATTTAATCGACACTTGAATGAAATTATAATCTTACTTTCTGATCTGTGTCTTCTTCAGTTCTTCTTCTTCTTCTTCTTCTTCTTCTTCTTCTTCTTCTTCTTCTTCTTCTTCTTCTTCTTCTTCTTCTTCTTCTTCTTCTTCTTCTTCTTCTTCTTCTTCTTCTTCTTCTTCTTCTCCTTCTTCTTCTTCTTCTTCTCCTTTTGCTGTTTGAAATCCCCGTTTCCCGTTTATTCAACACCTGCTAACCTGCCGCCATCTTGACAATCTACTCAGTCCCGGTTCTACACCTTCTGAAAAACCCCAAGAAACAGCGCTGGGTAGGCGATCGTTTCGCGTGTTGCCGTAATATACCATCACTTGTTCAATTACAGCACCGGAATACAACAGAAATTTTCTTTTCTTTTATTTTCTTTTATTGATTTAGTCTTTTCTTTTCATTATTTTGTTGTTGTTGTTGTTGTTGTTGTTGACCACATAAGGTCAAAAGACACTGTCTTGGTCTCGGCTAGTAAGGCCAAAACGCAATTTTGATCAAAATATAGGAAAGAAATTGGTACCCTCCACTAGTAATTTTCCACTAGTAATGGATTTGACTGCCGAAATCAGAATTTACTTTTTGAATACGAGTTCGCTTTCAGAAAGCCCTCGAAACCTAATTTGAATAGTCTGTTAAGTTGCACCGCGGCTAACTTCCAAATAATGAAGTCAGTCTTGCACTTACGAGCTTGTTAAAATGACCTGCATCGATCGTCCACCATGCGTTTCTTGAGTGTTTTCAGTGGTAGCCTACTATTAGAATAGATTACGGGGTTGCAAGGGTGAAGTTTCAAACACACAAGAATTAAAGTAAACCGGGATATGTCATGAAACACTCGGCAGCGGCTGAACTACCATGTTAATATTCAGTGGAAAGTTCTAAGTGCTATGAGCTGATCACAACTTAAACCGAGTCTGTTTTCTGCTTTGCCAACTTTGTTTTGTAGTTTCTTTCTTTAAACAGCACTTCACGGCCATCTTAGAACAATAACTGGTAGCTAGGATATAGTTGGCAGGAGTTGTCATTGATTAACACGATATGAATGACAATTCCTTGTCACTGTAAACGATAATAAATTCCACTAAAAACTGTTTTGGAGCCATAAGCTTGCACACCGCGCTCACAGCATTAGCCGGATTAACCCAAGACAACTAACGTGAAAATGAAACCGACTTCTCTAGTTCTATTGTGCGCGATCTTCCTCCTAATCTTCGCAGTACACGACAGTGAAGGTTATGGAGGGACTATACGCCAAGGGAAGAGGAAGAAGTTGTTTAAAAAGGTAACAATATCAGAACTTTATATTTATAATGATATCATACAAGTAGCTGTGGCACTAGCAATTGTCTTGCGCAACATTACCCATAGCGTTTCCAGCATGGAAGGACGGAGTAGCCTGGTGTGTTGTGGAACGACAAAGAATGGAACTCAATTGCGTGAAAGTTTGCACTGTATGATCCTGCCTGGTTAGTTTTCAGTAAGAAAACTCAGTTGCAAGCAGTATGTCGGTAACAAAAGCCGGGTATCAGTATTAAAGCGACTCCAAAAGCTTCGAAATATGGGTGGTATATTTGAACAAGGATCCGGACAGAGCACTTAAATTTGCAGTTTCTATGAATTCCTGACTAAAAAAACAAAATTCACAGCCTGAGAGAATTTTTTTTCACTTTTCTGTGATTGTGTGAATAGCTTGTGTTAACTTTGGGTAGCGTAAATAAAACTGGTTAATAATATCTTTCTCCAGCATTATCACTCGGTAGTGCCAAAAAACTGAGTCGGCAGATGTAAGATTATATTGTATTTTTCAGTGGTTTAGTTTCGTTCACCTTCAGATTGAATGAAAATTGAATGAATTTTCCGAGATCCAAGCCATGCATTCTTGGTTAGAACATCTGTTTAGAGTTTCCGCTTTCAATTTACACCCATCACTGACCGGGTTATGATGGAAAGCGGGCCGGTTATTATCCTCAGAGAACTTTACCATGCTGCTTTTAAAAGTTTAAGATTTCAATTTAAAATTTCAGTGCATGAACCGATCTTCCCATCTCAAGTAACTTAAGTAGAGTGCTTTTGAAAACGAGAACATTTGTATTCTAAACTTAGTCCAAGCTTGTATCATGCTTATAAATATAACAGCACCGGGCGATTGACTGAAAACTCCAAGCGCCAGTCCGCAGCCTCAAAGCAAACCCCAACCTCGTGGGTACTCTCTGGTTACAACAAAGAATATTTCAATTTTTTGGATAATGTTTTTTCATCCTTCGTAACATATGTCTTAAAACGATTTTTTTTCTTGCGGAAAAATTGCATTTGACACATGAAAGATTCCAACCAACAGGAGTAGTTCATACATTGATTTGGGTCGGCCACAATTCAAATTAAGTTCGGTTCATTGTCCAGGATACCGATAAAAAACTTCTTGCCAAGATTCAGGACTGAATAGAATAACGCCATATGATCAGCCAGGTCAAGCCTTGATATGCTTGAGGTAGAATCATTTTTATTCAAATGTAACCAATAAATTCCCTGTTAAAATTTGCTGTTGCTTGATAACAACCGACACAGTGTGTGAAATTTGAATGAAAAATGCGATAATATGCACGCAATTAGCAATGATAAAGGGCAAAACACCCTTTCCTCTAATGAAGAAGCCTTGTCAATTTGTTATCGTGTATTCGACAGTCTGCTTTCATGTACGCTGACTTTGTTGTGTAGTTCTGTTTTACACGGAAATCACGTCCATCATAGTTTAATCACTAGCAATCACCATTCCTTGATCAACACTGTTGATTACAACTTCCTGCCAAATAATCGGTCCCTAAGCTCTTAAAAATTCCAAGTTAAAACTGTCTTGGAGTCAAACGTTGTACACGGCGTAACATCAGAATAATCCTAGCCATGATAATTGAGGTAAAGATGAAATCAACCCTCCATTTTTTTTTTTTTAATCATCACTCCTACTTTTGATCTTAGCAGCACAGGAGAGTGAATAAAATATTGGATGGACCATTCGTCGAATCGGGAAGGCCAAAAAGGTAATAGTCCCGAGCATAGTCTCCACATTAATTTGAAACTCAGTCTGTTTTTCGCTAACCGGTCTCCAGCAAGGTGAAAGTTATCAGCACTAACAAATAAATCAAGCGTGCAGAGATCAGTAGCCGTAACATCAGCAACTCCCAAAAGTTCCTTTCTGCAAAACAGCTCAGTAGAGGCCAGAACACGTTTTAGTACTGCAGAACAGCGAATATCTGGAACTCTCTGGACTCCTCACTGAAACTTTCTAACTCTGTACTTGTTCAGTCTTTTAAAAACGTGTTTGATTACTTCCTGGAACTTTTTAGAAAAATTCCCAACTCATTAAAACAACTGAACGGTTTTTAATGATCTGTTTTGAGAGAACCTAAAAAAATATTTTGATCTACTGAACGGTTAAATTTTCTTCTTCCAGGAGATGCCGGCGCTGGACTATTGACGCAGTTTGTGGAGAGCTGTACTAACATGAATTGCGACCGGGAAATGGAAGAAGACTGAAGCAAACGACTAAGGAAGAAAGTTGTTCTTTCTTTTTTTCGAAATTGTTATTGAAAATTGAACGCTTTTAAACGTAACTATAAACAATAAAGCACTCCAATGTAAACTTACACGTGAGCATCGTCAAGGAGCTGTAGAAATATAGATAAATAAAGCGATACTTACTTTAATTGGCTCAGTGTTATTTTAATTATCTATATCAGAAATGAAGACAAAACCGACTGAATACTGAAAGTAGAAGCTCTTTGTTTCGTAAAACATAAGCAAATACTGAGGCACCTCAAGGAATTCTGGATAGGATGCTGGATTACAATTATCAGTTAAATTTTCGGCCATTTCTCACCTAGCAGTTAATTGTACTGCTCTCAATTATCATTTCAAACGCGGAATATCTCAATCGTGGTTACAATTTTGGCGAATTATAATCTACTGAAGGCATCAGGTGAGACCCATTTACAGTGCAACGAAATCAACCGGGGCCACCCAACATTGATCAGCCAATCACAGGTCACGTTCACAACAAAGGGGTCTGGCTTTGGTAGTTTGTAAACCAATCTAAAACAAGAACATTTCTGTAAATTTAAAAGTGTCGGTTTTTCCGGTGAACCCGGTTGAGTTCGTTGAGACCTCTTTCAAGTTCAGACATTTGCTCAGCACCCAGTACGAAATCTTTGCAAGCAGCATTTGCGCCGTGACAAAAGCAGGGCCTCTCCAAACTTTGTGAGTGTACCTTTATACCTTTGCGAGCATGTTTGACAAAGAAATTAAGTTTACAGTATTTGCTGATTCATGAAAGAAGATGCAAAATTTTTAGGAGCGGAGAAGATATTTTGTGTTTTGGATCAACAAGAGAATTTTCTTAGAATTAAGGGACCGTTCATTTTTTATGAGCATGGGGGGGCTGGTGGGATTTGCTTAATTGCCACTACGAAACTGTATAACCCCCCCCCCCCTAGCATGCAATTTTTTTCCACATGCCCCCCCCCCAAGCAGTATTTTTTTTTTTGATGACCCCCCCCCCCCCCCCCCCTGCCTCCCGCCCAACCAGGAACAAATCATACCCTTAACTTTAACAAAACGCTTATGTACTGTTTATATCAAAGATAAACGTAATTGTTACTGTGATTTCTTTACAGTACTATTAAAACGTTACCGTTCTCTGCTTAGGTAAAGATTTCTCTTGTTTAAAAAAAACGTTTTATAGATAGCAACACGTTTACGGCAACGGCAAACCCTAAATTTCCATTTAGATTCTCAAAGGAAGTATAAAAATTAATCAAGCAAATGGTTAACGTGAAATAACTCCCCTTCGAGTAGAAACAATTAATACACGTATGGACACACAGATATCAGGCGCGTAGGTGAGGGTTAGATAGGGGTGTTCGTTGAGCCCCAAATGTTGGTGAGCGCCGGAGGCACTCTTACTAGGGGGGCCCGGGGGCATGCTCCCCCGAAAATGTTTGAAAATCTAGGTTCCCAGAAACCTCATTTCCTGCATTTTGAGACGCATTTTAGGCAAATCACAAATTTGTTTTACAGCAACTTTTTGAGCTATATACATCATTTTTACGGCACAATTGTTTCAACTTAAAGAAGAAAGTTCAATGTACATTCCGCGCCCTGTCGAGTTCTGATAGCTATTCGATCTGCTGATAGTCATACACCAAGCTGGTAAACTGCATCATTCTCGGGTGTAGGCCTTCGAACAAATTGACTATCTCGTCAAGATTGACAGGCATATCATATTTGATATGCATTAGAACCAGGGCGGACATTCTACTCTCTCGCATGGTACACCTCATGTAGTTGTTCAACCTCCTCATTGTGCTTTTTCTTCCGCCATTACTGATCTGTAAAGGGGGTTCGTTCGAACCCCTTGAACCTCCCCCCCCCCCCCCCTCCTACGTGCCTGGGTATCAAAGTACTGCTATTAAAAATGACAGTTACAAGCTTTTCTGAAGATGGCCTACGGCTCAGATTTACCGTCAACTGAAGTCACCAACAACAGTTCTATTATTAAAACTAATCTGGATGTTCACACTAGGCATACTACTGAGTCTACTAATACTCCTGGGTTCAAATAATTTACTTATATAATCAACAGTCTTTATAAAAGTGAGTACTATTAAACAGAACGTTAAACAATCTATTGATATAGTTCTGAGTACAACCACTTTGTAGAAAACTACTCCCCCATGGATGATTCAATAGTGAGACTGTTGCGTTTTTATATTAATTTGAACTTGTACAAACATAGGTGTCTACTTCAGTTTATATTCATTATTGCTTTTCCAACAGATATGCTTCATTTCCTCAGTTGTTGTTAATGTAAAATGCAGATTTCGACCTCAGTATGTAAAACAAATTAAAAGTGGTTAGGAAAATCGCATTAAATAAAATTGAAATAATATTCAATTTCTTCATCGGTTTCTGTGTTGAGCCACTTTCAATTTCCCCTACTAGCCAATTATTGCTGGTGACCCCCCCGCCCCCCCCCCCCCTCTTTCACTTAATTTTTTTTGGTAGGCCCCCCTTTAGTGCCATTTTTTTTCTCGTGCCCCCCCCCCCCCCCACCCCTAAATCCCTCCAGCCCCGCCATGCTCATAAAAAATGAACGGTCCCTAAATCTTTTTTAAAAGGAAAATGCACTTCAATTTGGATCAGTGAAACTGTTTTTTGGTCTAGATTAGACTACATGCAGTTCCTTTCTGGTCAGTCGAGTCAGGGTGCGTCCACAGCGCAGCGAGACTGGAGCGAGGAGAAATAAACGAAAAGAGGCCCCAAGCCCCCCTCTTGTTTGCTTGTTTGCTCCAGGTTTTTCGCGCTCAGCTGTTTCGCGCGACCTCTCGACTATCTAGAAAGGGACTGCTTGCAGTCTAAGTCTAGATTGGCTTTTCGCATTAACATTGACAATCAGGCCCCCGTTGCTCAAAGAGCGGATAACTTTGTACACTGGATAAGTCACTATCTAGCGGAGGAAATGTACTCCAACCAACGCTTTTGGCGGCCAGTTTTCCACACAATCCCATACTTAAATTTGACATATGCTTCTACTCCATCCACAAATTATAGGGCTATCGGAAAAATATCTTGCACCAATTTCATCTGCCGGATAGTGACCTATCCAGTGGATAAAATTATCCACTCTCAAAACAACTGGGGCCAGTACTTGACTGATTGAGTTAGTTCAGAGTTTCCACAAACGTCCAAACCACTATTTTGGGGCGCTTAACTTTAGGTGCCGACAAATCTTGACCTAAAGCGATATTTTGTTAAAATGTTGTCGTTATTACCATCATTTGTATTGCCCCACAGTTAGTCATGTTTTCACGGGCACTCCCAGATAATTTTGAGCTCAGTTACGGACACATTTGTGTAAGTAAATGCGGATTGATCTGTTCTGATGATTTAGCTGCAAGTTTATTTGAACAAAGTTTCAGGAAAATAATTTTATTTCCCGAATTCTATCGAGCTGACGTGGATTTTACGAAAATACTAGGCTGACTTTTTCCCGTATTTTTAACGACATATTTGCCCCTACGAGACGAAAACTTTCCAGTGTTAAGAAATTTTGAGTTGATATTTTGTCGAAGAAAACTGTAGATTTTATTTTTGTTTAAATCCAAATTTCTGTGGCAATCCGAACAGATTCAGAAATTCACTGAAATGAACCTTTGAGGTTTTACGCCGCAACCTACGGTCATGTTAGAACAAGTACTTATATGTATGTTTTTTTATCAACGTGTCGCTACGGTAACAATTCTAGTTAGTTCGAGCGTTCAAAACATCTTTTTAATCAAAATGATTGTGTATTGTTAATTTCAGTGGCCAAACACGTTACTCCGCGCCTTCCGGCCGTGCGGCAAATCAGCAGAATCTGTCACCACTGATGTAGGGTAACAATATTAGCTATTTTGCTGACCTAAACACATTTTTGTCCGTTTTTAATTTAAGCTAGTTCCAAGCAGGTTATGTCTAGCACTGTGCGACAAATTTCCATGTTCAATCACTTCCTAAAACACTCTCAAAAATTATCATCCTTTTGGAAACATAAGCTGTTATCTCAATGCGCCGTTTCGGGAAAAAAAAACCGGCTTCAAAAAGTAATAACAACGCCTAAACAAAAGCCTGGGAGTGTCATATAAAACGTTTCGCAATATGCCAGTATGGTCAGGTGCCGAAGAAACAACATTTAAATTTACAGTTTCTGCTCTAATTACACCATCTCAGCTCCATGTCTGTCTGCTAAAATTAATAATAACCACGCAGTCAGTTATGAAAATGGACGAATCATCATCCCTCGCACTTTCTAACAAACCTTGTTAATATCCAGTGGAAACTTCTAATTGATGAACACAGCTGATACACTGTGCTTGATTTAGTCTACGGGCATTGTTTTGTAATTAGCTTTCATTGTAATTCGCGCCCATCTTAGAATAATACCTTACAAATGGCACTCCCTAAAAACTCTTTAAATGGTAATTTCCTGTTAACTGAACAGCACCCTTGGCTTTAATAAATTAAAACGAAAACTGTTTTGTTTGTTTTAGATACGGCACAGTATTCAGCACAACACACCAAAGATCACCAACCAGAAAATGAAATCAACATCGGCAATTCTGTTTGTGATCATCTTTCTTCTGGTCTCACCAGCACTGGAGAGTGAAGGTTTTGGAGCTACGTTTAGACGACATAGAAAGTTAAAGAAGTCTTTTGAAAAGGTAATTATACGAACTTCGATAACCGTTATCATATGAAACGTGAAACTCAGTATGCTGTTCTCGCACTGTAGAATACATATCTGACGAGTTGTCGATGTGATTTGAGACAATAGTTCTTATGTTATTTTAAGCTTAACATTCCTTTTCTTGCCCGCTTTTTACTTTAATTTGAAGCAGCTTACCATGGTATCCATGAGCATTGGAGTGGAATTGTCTGAAGTATAAAGCTGAATTTTATCGACACTTGAAGAAAATTGTCATCTTGCTTTTTGTTCTGTCTTTGATATCTTCTTCTTCTTCTTCTGTTTGAAATCCCCGTTTTCCGTTTATTCAACACCTGCTAACCCGCCGCCATCTTGACAATCTACTTAGTCCCGGTTCTACACCAACTAAAAAAACCCAAGAAACAGCGCTGGATATGCGATCGTTTTGCGTGTTGCTATTATACCATCATTTGTTCAATTACAGCACCGGAATACTAACAGAAATTTTCTTTCTTTCTTTCTTTTTTTTTTTTTTTTTTCATTTTTTTGTTGTTGTTGTTGTTGTTGTGTTGTTGACCACATAAGGTCAAAAGTTACTGTCTTGTTCTCGGTTGGTAAGGTCAAAACTCAATTACCACCTTCGCGCGCAGCAATTTCTCATGTTGCAGAAAGTAGGCATCGTTTCTGTTTTTTGCAACATGAAAATTTGTTGCGCGCAAAGATAGCAATACGGGCAGCAAATAATCGGAACTTGCAACGCAACATTTGTTGCGCAACAAGTTGCAAGAAAATATCGCCTGTATTCCCCACTCCGGAAACTACGGGAAGACTGGTGCGAGTAAGGGATTATGGGATCGTTTGGGTAGACGGATGGAAATTGCGCTGATGAATAAGTGCATTTCTCGGCAGTCATCAGTTCTATAGGAAATACTCATTTAGTAACAAGAGCTACGTTACCCCGAGAAAATGCCAAAAAAATGCATTTATTCGTTTGCGCGATGTCCATCCGTCTGCCAAACGATCCCACAATCCGTTACTCGTACCAGGCTTCTCACAGTTTCTGAATTGGCGAATTACTTGGAAGAAAACAACAACGCCATAGCATCTCTGAAACATAGCCACTGTAATGGATTAGTTTAACGCTTCTTATGGCTCCACTCGTTTTGATAAGAAATACCACAGGGAAAAATTATTGCTAAGGCAAAGAATTCCTAAAAGATCAGTTCAATTCATTATTGTTGTAATGCGTGCTAACATGCAATAATTCGTGCAGGTTGATTAACTCGCTTGTTAGTTACGGAACTCTATTCATTCGTCTCTGGAATGCAATACTCATTGTTTGTGCACTTGTTAGCCTGCGAACGCGGACGTATTTGCGACAGCCAGAAATACGTCTGCGTTCGCAGGCTATGCACTTGATCGCTTTCCCAGAATTACTGGTGTTAGATATTTATATTTTTTAAACAATTTTTGTTAGCTTGACGTGACACAGAATATACAATACAATAGCTACACTACTTAGACTGCGTTAATCGATTGATCATCGATTAGTTACGTCTGGTACGTTACAGGCGCCTTAGTTTAGTTGAAAATCACTGCCTCACTTTTTTTTAAAAAATCATTTCAAGTGGAGTTTTTTTTTTGATGGTTTGATCATTCGGTTCGATATTGGTGTCATTTAAGTCTCGCTGTTGGCTCGATTCGAACTCAATGTTCATAAAATTCGCTTTGATAAATTAAAAAGGTGTAATCAAGAAAGTGACTGCTGTGTTTGTGGGTTTAATTTGTTATAGACCTTTAAAGTTGTGCTACTGATTTAAGCCTGAAAGCCCTCAAGGTGATTTTGAGGGGTGAAGCAGAAATCCCCTGAAGCTCGCAATACTTTAAGGATCCGATCAAGCGAATCGTAGTTTTGTAATACGTACATGACAGTCTCTCAAAATGTAAATTAAGTTTCCTGCTTGCTACTGGGTCTTTTTGTGATTTGCTTGCAACATGTATAAAGCAGACCTTGTCAAGCCGCGAATACAGAGAATATGCTGGGCGAAGACTCTAGTGGTGTACTGACTCCGCAGCGAACAGGACAGCGTTCTCCGTAATCAAGCGATCCTTTAGCTAACGACACCCAGTGGTTCTGCCAGCTATAGAAAAGAAACTCGCTTCCATACGAAGAATCAAGAAGCAAGATGGCGGTCGTGGTATATATACCACGCTTGTTCCCAGCATCACATAGCTAGTGTCCAGTTTTATTCGGGTGTAATCCATCCTTCTACGGTCATCGATTAAAATAGGTCCGCGATTAAAATGTGTTTTAACTAGTCGTGGCATCAGGGGTATAACCTGGGCACCAAAGCAAGCGGGGCACCACACAGCTCTTAGAAAGGTTCACAGGACTGGCTGAAAAAACAATAGCGGAGTAATGCACAAATAATAGAAACAATAGATCCTAATCTTGAAATGGGAATCCTACGTGGCCGGCGTAATCGGGGAAGGCAGGGGAGCGAGGGAGGCGGGAAAAAATGAGGGGGATTGGGGAGAGGGGAGAGGGAACGCCTACCGTAAGAACCCCCTTCGATTGATTTCTGCGTTTGCTGGCGAACGAAAATTTCTGATTGGCTAATTTCGACAGGAAGTCTCTTGAGAATTGAAGCAATTTCATCACACAATAAAATGGCGTGCGACGAGGACGTGACGTGTTATCGAAATTTTTAGCGTATCTGAACTTGTTGGAATTTAGCTTGAAACCGGAGCAAGAAATGACAGTGAGAGATCTTATAGAGGGGAAGGATGTGCTGGTAGTTATGGCAAGAGCCTCTTCTATCAAATATTTGTTCGCACCTGGATGGTCAGGTAACCATTCTCGTGATTTTCCCGTTGATCAGCATCATCGAAGATCAAACAAGTGAAATATAAGCCCGGTAGTTTCTTGAGGTCTTCTCGCTATTATTGTAAATTCGATCATTTCTTCTATTTTTATTAAGGCAAATAAATAAACGATGATGATGATGAAATTAAATCACTTGGATATTCAGCGATTCTGATCGCCTCCATTGTATGGAATGCTGGAATGTGCCGAATGCATGCGTGATTAGCAGCGGCTTTCCAATTCTTCAGCGCCAAATTTGTAATTAGGGATTTCGTCGATTTATCGAACGATTTTCTAACAGCGACTTCACCATTAGGATACAAAATCACTACATTTATCTGAGTTACTGGTTTCCCAACAATGTCTTCCACATTACAATATAGCTATTCAGATTATCGTCTTCTCGTTTACATTGTTTCTTGCTCTGGTCTACGCCAGTGGTGATTTGCTGTCTGCGGAATCAAGTCCTGAATATACCATTTCTGAGTTGCCGTGAACCTCACTATGAAAGCGAGGCTAAGTGCAAAACTTTTCATATGAAAACTAATTTTCATAACAAAAACTTTGCACTTAGCCTCGCTTTCATGATGAGGTTCAAGGCAACTCGAAAATGGTCTATTATGTCATGAATTTTTGGAAAAACAAGGACTTCTTCGAATTTGCTTTTACAGCAGTACTTTTTACGTTCCTCAACGCTGACTTCGATAACTTTCTTGTTCCCATAGATTTCGCTAATGTCAGACAGAGCGTAATTGTGATTGAAAGCTCTCTTTTGTTTCGATTCTGCGAATTCATATCTTCAGTGCCAGAAACCGCTTCCCCGAAATTTTGCCTACACGTTATTGTGCTTCAACTGATTCGGTCAAAATCAGACCCAGACGTTTTCTTTCCTCCCTCAATGTCGGACAAAATAAATTTGGAAACGGCAGTCCTCTTCCAACAGACTCAAAGTTCATGCCACAAAATCTACAGTTCTTGTTTCGATTCTCTTTCTTGGGCTTTCTCCATCTTACAAATTTTTGTTTGCATTACCTACATTATGTTTTTCACAGTTTTCTCATTACTAGCCGCTCCACGAGCAAATTCAGGCGAGTTTTTGCGCCTTGACGAGTGTCTGATTTTGACTGGTAAGTGCAGTGACAGTTATTGACGGATAAAGTAATTGGATTAACTGAAAATCGTTGGGAAATGAAAATGACGCGAACGGGGTTCTTACGGCAGGCGTTCCCTCTCATTTTTTCCCGCCTCCCTCGCTCCCCCCCCCCCCCCCCCCCCGTTCCCTGATTACGAAATACTGAAATAATAAGGCGTTGATATTCATGTCCAAAGAAATAAGAGGTACTAAAGAACTATGTGCTATCCGCAGTAAACACAGTACATCATCCCAATTTTTTTGTTTCGTTTCTCTTTACAAAATTATAACCCCGGCTGTCAGTGACAACATCACGAGATAACAATGTGAAAAGAAAGGAACATTTCTTAACTCAGGTGAAATCTCATAATCACTTGCAGTAACACAGAAGATTAACTGGTAATAATCAAACATTAGCCGGGGACCGAATTTGCTGTCATCAGGTTTTCTCTCCTTTGCCAAGTTGGTGATGATGTCATCCGCCCCTGCAAAATCTGCGGGGGATGCCAGATACGCGTCCCAAGATCCACTCATTCAATCAACGCGTTGTCCCATACAATCTCGACTCCAGTTTGTATTAGGAGTGCGTTCTTTCTACGTCGAACGCAATGAATAAAGAAGGCGGCCATGTTTGGTTCTACTGAATTTCCAGTTGTTTATTTTTGTTCACCTTAGGTAAATAATTGGGCCTTAGATCGCATCTATACATACTAATCAAAGTATTTACCTAGAAATTGCCCTTTTCTGATACCTGTCATTGAGGTTGTGATGGCAAGCTAGAAATATAAATTCGCCATTTTTGTACTCGACTAGTATAAAGGTGGACACAAGACGGTTAATTCGTCTGCACAAACTATCTTTGGTATTAAATGACGTAGCAGTGATCAAACGCCCTACCAATTTTTCCTACCAAGTTCGTCCCAGATACAGTTACGCGTCTCGCTTTTTGAAAAGTTAAATATTCCAAGCGGAAAATTCAGTGCAAGGGAAAAAAAGCGATATCACAATACATTCATTTGTATTCAAATAAATCGACTACATTCCGTGTTAAATTACTGAGTTTTACTTGTTGATACTGAACGAAAGCTGAGATGAACATTGAATAAAAACTTCCAGGAAGTTAACAAACACATCTGATGAAACATCCCTCGCACAATTGAACTAGCCATAATATATCCAGTCAATAGGCCTAATGAACGTATATTAGATGAACACAGCTACTGATACTGTCTGTTTAACTGCGCGCCGGCTTTGTTTTGCCGTTCCTTTTTAGATAGCAATTTACGGCGATCTTAGAACAGTAACTGGTAATCAGCATTTAGTTGGCACGGAAGTTTCATTAAATTGGAACGTTGAACCACAACTTTCAGAATAACCACGTAATTATCAACGCCGTGTCACAAAGCTGATCACTCACACTAATTATAATGAACAAACCGTGCCGACATGTAACGAAAAGTTCTAATTATCATTTATTACATGAACACAGCTGATCCAGTGTGTGCCGACTTTGTCTTGTAGTTTGTTGTCACATTACTAATCGGCTTACGATCAACATTCCCTACAGAGACTGTAAATAAATGTTCCTAGCCCAACTTATGTCATTCCGCCGAAACTTGTTGGAGCCTTAACTGCCTTAAGCGTGTACAAGGCACAACAGCAGAACAATCCAAGACAATTGACTTGAAAATGAAATCGACATCTACAATTCTAATGGTCAGCATCTTTCTTCTTGCTTTACAAGCGCAGGAAGGTGAAGCTTTTGGAGTTTCGATAAAATCAGGAATCCGAAAGTTGAAGAGGGGGGAGTTTCCTAAAAAGGTAACCGGCTATCCAATCGAACTTCCATAATATAGTCACATGAATGTGAAACTCAGTCTAGTCTACGTTAACGCCTCGCACAGCTGCAAGCTTATCAATTCTTCAATTCTTTTTACACATAGTTTAACTTCGTTTTGTTGCACAATTTTGATTTTTGTTCTTAGAGGTTCGAACGGGCGATAAATTACCATGCTGTTTGAGAAATATGGTAACAAAATCGTGAGAGTCTTTTTGTCCGGCGTTGTTCACTTTGAAAAATGAAACCGGTTTGAGCGAAATTTGAATCGATAATACAACAATTTCTCAAGTCCTCCGCTCTTTATCCCGGTGTTCTCCATCAATCTTGACACACCTGGCGATTTTATACGCCGATCGCGGCGAATTTGATTGCAAACTTCGCTTGCTCTCGAAAAATTTTCCATTTTTGAATTAAAATTTGAAACAATAAGCTTTCATACAACAGTAACTTTATGTTATTGTAACAAATTACAAGAAATGTTCAACAAGACGGATTCTGAATGCGCTGCTTAGAAGGTCGGAAAATGAAAATTACCATTAGTAATACTTTTCGCTTTGGCGAAAAACAAGGTGAAATACTTTTGTTTCCACTAATACCGTGTCTATTAACCTTTTTTTCAGTAGCGGTCTTCCCATGCAAATTAATGACATTTTCCTGAAGGTTATGAAGGCACGACTAACAAACAACGATGCCATTTTCATATTCACGGCACTTTTTGTTTGAAATCTTGAAATTTTGGGTCGAAAAGGGAAGCAAAAACAAAAGTTTTGCTGGTGACAGTTTTTTTCCGTTCTTTTTCTAATACACTGACTTTCTCGTAAACTCCTTTTTTGTAATCTGTTAAATTACGATAACTATGGCTCTGCGTGTGTGCGATTACAGAGGAGCCTTCAGTTAAATGTTTGATGAACTGTCCGATTCGCAGCTGTCAGCTGAATTAGAAGCGACATCCATCTAGCGTACTGGTTTCCGGTTTTGTTATTGTCCTTTTTTAGGCGAGTTTTGAGCATCATTTTGAACTTAACTTAAACGAATTTCTTAGTTCATTTTTGAACCTTAACTTTATCAGCCTTCGTGCCTTCAGCGGCAAACGGATCTGGCATTAAAATGGAGTTTTGGATTTTCTGTGAAGTACTCAATTTAGCAAAAATTCTCTTTTTTCCTTCCACAACTTGTAACTGAAGGATCAGGGAAGTTTCGCTTTTGGCATGAAAGGGGCCGATTGTGTAGAAATTCACCTCTACAAAGAGTGCTTTAACACGAACATCGGTTACGTTTACCTTTTTTTCCTATACTCTTTAAAAAACACACAAACGACGACAATCATTTACAACCTTTCATGCTGCGACATTCATTTTCTGCTATATTTTGTCTGTACATGCAAAGAAATTGTTCATTGAGAAATTTTCATCAGCATGAACATCTTGCGAGCGGTATACCAGTAAGAAAAAGGTACCGCTCTTACTGAAAACGTTTTCAAAAGCTTTAAAAAAAAACATCTTAAAAGAGTCAAATTTCAGTGATCAGTGAGGTCTTAATAAGCTTATTAATGACACACGGTTTCGTATAAGGCAATGCTGTCAATCTTCAAATGAATTATAGATAATAAAACGAATGAGAAAAACGGAGCATTTGGTATATATCCGCGTCAGAACAACCTCAGACAAGTGACGTGAAGATGAAATCAACCTCCGCAATTCTGTTATTCAGCATCTTTCTTCTGATCTTAGCAGCACAGGAAAGTGAAGGTTTTGCTAATACCGTTGTACCAGGGAGGAAAGAAAAGAGGTTGTTGGGAAAGGTAACTCAATTAAATTCTTTTATCTCAGGCCGTAGAGCCGGCGAATATTATGCCGGCTAAAGTCACCGATGTAAAGCGACAATTGTTCTAGTGTACCACGATAATTATAATTTAAAGCTCGACACCTTGATTGTCTCCGCATTGGTTCAAAGCTTAGTGTTATAAGATTTACTCCTTGTATCGTGTAGCAAATTTCTGTGTTTCAAAGTTGAGACTACTACTATTTTAAAAACGTTAAAAGTTTGACGATGCACTGGACAGTAAGTAGCAAATTATGTTTTTTTTCTCGCCACAAACTTAATTGCTCTCTCAGTTTAATGTTAAAACACGAGACCATGTTAGTAAAGGGGTCAACAAAGCTCGGATCATCTAACCCAAAGATCGGTGGTTACCATTCAAAATCGGACTAAAATGGACAACAAAGCTAACAGCGAGATGAGCCATGAATGACAGGGTAAGGTCGGCACCTGCTAATGTGGTTTAATCTCAAACACATTTCAAGACCAAACTTGACTAAGGAAACGAAGAGATGCCGGACTGAAGGACATGAACTGTAGCGATCCGTCAGCCGAAACATTGCAGTCTGTTTCTCTCTCGAACTTCGGTTATGAAAAGAAATTAGGTCGAGAAATATAAAACGAGGAGGATTCGACCAGACGTCCGAAAAGCTCTTTTGATCGACTCGTCTGGTTTCATCGAATACTTGACTAAGGTTTTAAGGTTTTTATTATTATGCACTATTTCAATGGTTTACAACAAAAGAAAATTACAATATATAAGAAAAGTAACATAAAGACAGCATTAAATTAGATAAATGTGAAAAGTAAAATGTGCGCAGTGACCAAAGGAGGTTAGGCTTTCGACTAGCCCTAAGAGAAAAGGGGACTGCAAGCAGTCTAAGCGTACCGCGCGCCAAGTTGGCTATTATCATTCCATATCCAACAAGCGGGAGTTGGAACAACTGTTTCATTAAATACAACAAAGAAATATTGTTAGATCTCTAGATCTTACTGATATCATCTTTCAAGAACGACCGGAAGACAATTTTATGGCTGCTATTTCTTGAACATTGCATAATGATTGACATCCCATGACCGCTCAGCCAATCAAAACTCTGGAATTGTATTATCCAATGATCTAGTTTATAATAATAGATTTAACGCCGGTCAGGTTACACAGAACATCGGCAAAGTTTCAAATTATCCTGATGCTTTTCCTAAGGAAACCGAAACTTATTTCTGAGGTTTTTCTACTTAAAAGATTTGTTTTTCATTGTTCTAGAACAGTGTAAATTTTCAATCTCTTAATTAGTTGGATGCTTCGTTATCGCTTCTTGCATTTGAATCAACAAAATAGCCAATACTCGTATTTACTTTTTATATTTGAACTTATGATTTGCTGTATACGTAAAGTGCTAACACCCGTTTGAGCAAAGGCTCTCAAAGTTTCTCGTTACTAGTATAAATGTACTTTAAAAAGGAATTTTTTGTTCACACATTAAACTCTGCAATCTCGTGCGCAGAATCCTCAGCACTTGGGGGCCCTGTAAGACTCTGGGAAACTGGAATTTTATTACCGCATGATTTTTACGGTATAAAATAATGAAAGCCTTTACTTAGCAGCCAATCAACAAATTTAATTTTTTTTCGATTTTCCTATAGTCTCTCCTGGCGGCCAACCGCTGGCCAAAGAGCCTGAGGACTCTGGGTACGAGATTGTAAGTGCTGCAAACATGTTTTTCTTTTAGGAGATGCCGCTTAACTACCGACGCAGTTTGTGCGAAGCTGCACGTAACCTGAATTGCCACCGGGAACTGGAAGACGAACCAGAGGACTGAAAAGAGATTGAAAACTGAGCGCTTTTTAACAAGAATACGGAGACACGCAAACCTAAACGTATAAAGAAAACTGTAAAGGAGCTGTTAAATGTAAATGAATAAATAAATTAACAAAGCGACGGTAATACTCATGGCTATGACTCGTTATATCGTATTATTTTATTTATTTTTTTTTTTTTTTGCAAACTGTTTCAGATTCTAGGCTCTTTGACTCGGCCCTAAAATATAAAAAAGTAAAAAACGTAGCCCAGTCCATTGAAAGCTATTTTCTTCAATATAGCTATTCAGAATATCGTCATCTCGTTTACATTGTTTCTTGCTCTGGTCGACGCCAGTGGTGATTTGCTGTCTGCGGAATCAAGTCCTGAATTATGTCATGAAGTTTTGGAAAACAAGGATTTCTTCGAATTTTCCTTTACAGTAGTACTTTTCACGTTCCTCAAACGCTGACTTCGATAACTTTCTTGTTTCCATAGATTTCGCTAATGCCAGAGCGTAATGGTGATTGAAAACTGCTTTTGTTTCGATTCTGCCAAGTCATATCTTCAGTGCCAGAAACCACTTTCCCGAAGTTCTGCCGCATTTCTTATTTTATGACTACATGCTATGCACACCCGTTCAGAAAAAATTGGTTTTTTTGCTAATGGTAGCCCGATTGTGCTTGAACTGATTCGGCCAAAATCAGACCCAGACGTTTCCTTTTCTCCCTCATTGTCGGACAAAATAAATTTGGAAACGGCAGTCCTCTTCCCACAGACTCAAAGTTCATGCCACAAATTCTACAGTTCTTGTTTCGATTCCCTTTCTTGGGCTTTCTCCATCTTACAAATTTTTGTCTGCATTACCGACATTATATTTTTTACAGTTTTCTCATTACTGGCCGGTTTTTGCGCCTTGACGCGTGCCTGATTTTGACTTGTAAGTGCACTGACAGTTAATGACTGCTAAGGTAATTGGATTAACTGAAAACCGTTGGGAAATGAAAACGAAGCGAATGGGGTTCTTACGGCAGGCGTTCCCTTTCCCCTTTCCCCTCTCCACAATCCCCCCTCAATTTTTCCGGCCTCCCTCGCTCCCCCTCACCTTCCCCGATTAAGCCGGCCATGCAGGCTACTGAAATAATAGAGCTTCTTGAGCACCACCGCAGCAAACCCAACAAATCATCCAAATTTTTTTGCTTCGTTTCTCTTTACAAAATTATAACCCCTGCTGTCAGTGATAACAGCACGAGATAACAATGTGAAAAGAAAGGAACATTTCTTAACTCAGGTGAAATCTCATAATCACTTGCAGTAACACACAATAATCAAAGATTAGGGAGTGCGTTCGATGTCATCAGTTTCTCTCTCCTTTGCCAAGTTGGTGATGATGTTATCCACCCTGCAAAATCTGCGGGGGATGCCCGATACGCGTCCCAAGATCCATTCATTTAATCAACGTTGTCCCATACAATCTCAATTCCAGGCTGTATTAGGAGTGCGTTCTTTCTACGTCAAACGCAATGAATAAAGAAGGCGGCCATGTTTGGTTCTACTGAATTTCCAGTTATTTATTTTTGTTCACCTTAGGTAAATAATTGGGCCTTAGATCGCAGCTATACATACTAGTCAAAGTATTTACCTAGAAATTGACCTTTTCTGATACCTGTCGTTGAGGTTGTGAAGGCAAGCTAAAAATATAAATTCGCCATTTTTGCACTCGCCTAGTATAAAGGTGGCCACAAGACGGTTAATTCGTCTGCACGAACTATCTTTGGTAATGACGTATCAGTGATCGAACGCCCTACCAATTTTTCCTACCAAGTTCGTCCCAGATACAGTAACGCGTCTCGGTTTTTGAAAAATTAAATATTCCAAGCGGAAAATTCAGTGCAAGAGAAAAAATAAACCGATATCACAATACATTCATTTGTATTCAAATAAAACGACTACATTCCGTGTTAAATTACTGAGTTACACTTGTTGATATATACTGAACGACAGCTGAGATGAACATTGAACAAAAACTTCCAAGCAATTATATCCAGTCAATAGGCCTAATTAACGTATATTAGATGAACACAGCTACTGATACTGTCTGTTTAACTGCGCGCCGGCTTTGTTTTGCCGTTCCTTTTTAGATAGCAATTTACGGCGATCTTAGAACAGTAACTGGTAATCAGCATTTAGTTGGCACGGAAGTTTCATTAAATTGGAACGTTAAACTACAACTTTCAGAATAACCACGTAATTATCAACGACGTGTCACAAAACTGATCCCTCACACTAAGGAACAAACCGTGTTGATATGTAACGAAAAGTTCTAATTATCATTTATCACATGAACACAGCTGGTCCAGTGTGTACCGACTTTGTCTTGTAGTTTGTTGTTCGCAGCAGTTCGCACCTACCTTACAACAATAACCGGCAAACGATCAACATTCCATAAACAGACTGTAAATAAACGTTCCTAGCCTAACTTTAATATGTCATTCCGCCGAAACCTGCACGGCACAACAGCAGAACTGAATCCAAGACAATTGACGTGAACATGAAATCGACATCTACAATTCTGCTGTTCAGCATCTTTCTTCTAGTTTTACAAGCGCAGGAAAGTGAAGCTTTTGGAGCTGCTATAAAATCAGGAAAGTTGAAGAGGGGGAAGTTTCGTAAAAAGGTAACTATATCCGATCGAACCATGATAATATAGTCACATGAATTTGAAACTCAGGCTAGTCTATGTTAACGTCTCGCACAGTTGCATACACCAGCACAAATCGTCAAGTGATGCCAGTTTATCAATTCTTCAATTCTTTTTACATATAGCTTAACATCGTTTTGTTGCACAATTTTGATTTTTGTTCTTAGAAGTTGGAACGAGCGACAAATTACCATGCTGTTTGAGAAATATGGTGACAAAATCGGGAGAATCTTTTTGAACGGCGTTGTTCACTTTGAAAAATGAAACCGGTTTGAGCGAAATTTGAATCGATAATATAATACAACAATCTCAAGTCCTCCGCTCTGCATCCCAGTGCTCTCCATCACTGCCGACTTTGATACTCCCTCAGACAGTTGGACGAGGCGAGTCCGTGAATACCGTGATACACTCCGATCTTCGAGAAACAACTCAGTGCAATGAAAACGGAAACAGTTGACCGGTTTGATGAAACGGGATTTAAAATTGTAAACTTCGCTTGCTCTCGAAAAAAATTTTCCTTTTTTGGATTAAAATTTGAAGCAATAAGCTTTCACAGTAACTTTATATTATTGTAACAAATTACAAGAAATGTTCAACAAGACAGATTTTACATGCGCTGACAGAAGGTCGGAAAATGAAAATTACCATTAGTAATACTTTTCACTTTGGCGGTCATTTTGCACCCATCCCCCCCCCCCTCCCCCCCTCCAAATAAAGGCTGACACGCTGTTGTTTCCACTAATACCGTGTCTATTAACTGCCAATTCCTTTTTAAAGTAGTGTTTTTCCCATGCAAATTAATGACATTTTCCTGAAGGCACGACTAACAAACAACGATGCCACTCTTCATGTTCATGGCAAATTTTTCAAAACTCTTGAAATTTTGGGTCGAGAAGGGAAGCAAAAGCAATCGTTTTGCAGATGGCACTTTTTTCCGTCACTGACTTTTTCGTAAACTCCTTTTTTTTAATCTGTTAAATTACGATAACTATGTCTCTGTGTGTACGATTACAGAGGAGCCTTCAGTTAAATGTTTGATGAACTGTCCGATTCTCAGCTGTCAGCTGAATTAGAAGCGACATCCATCTAGCGTACTGGTTTCCGGTTTTGTTATTGTCCTTTTTAGGCGAGTTTTGAGCATCATTTTGAAACTTAACTTAAACGAATTTCTTCAGTTTTGAACCTTAACTTTATCAACCTTCGTGCCTTCAGCGGCAAACGGATCTGGCGTTAAAATGGATTTTGGATTTTCTGTGAAGTACTCAATTTGGCAAAAGTTCTCTTTTTTCCTTCCACAATTTGTGACTGAAGGATCACGGAAGTATCGCTTTTAGCATCAACGGAGTCTACAAAGAGTGAAGCACGAACATCGGTTACGTTTACATTTTTTCCTATACTCTTTAAAAAACACACAAAGGACGACAATCAATTTATACATCCTTTTCTGCTGCGACATTCTTTTTCTGCTGTATTTTGTCTATACATCCCAAGAACTTGTTCATTGAGGAATTTTCGTCAGCACATCTTGCGAGCGGTATACCAGTAACAAAAAGCTACCGCTTTTTAAACGTTTAAAAAAAACATCTTAAAAGAGTCAAATTTCAGTGATCAGTGAGGCCTTAATAAGCTCCATAATGGCACACGGTTTCGTATAAGGCAATGCTGTCAATCTTCAAATGAATTATAGATAATAAAACGAATGAGAGAACTGAAACGGAGCATTTGGTATATATCCGCGTCAGAACAACCTAAGACAAGTGACGTGAAGGTGAAATTAACCTCCGCAATTCTGTTATTCAGCATCTTTCTTCTGATATTAGCAGCACAGGAAAGTGAAGGTTTTTCTAATACCATTAAATCAGGGAGGAAAGAAAAGAGGTTGTTGGGAAAGGTAACTCAATGAAATTAAATTCTTACATCTCAGGCCGTATAGCAAATATTATGCCGGCTAAAGTCACCGATGTAAAGCGACAACTGTTCTAGTGTACCACGATAATTTTAATTTAAAGCTCAACACCTTTTTTTGTCTCCGCACTGGTTCAAAGCTTAGTGTTATAAGATTTACTCCTTGTATCGTGTAGCAAATTTCTGTGTTTCAAAGTTGAGACTACTACTATTTTAAAAACGTTAAAAGTTTGACGATGCACTGGACAGTAAGTAGCAAATTATGTTTTTTTTCTCGCCACAAACTTAATTGCTCTCTCAGTTTAATGTTAAAACACGAGACCATGTTAGTAAAGGGGTCAACAAAGCTCGGATCATCTAACCCAAAGATCGGTGGTTACCATTCAAAATCGGACTAAAATGGACAACAAAGCTAACAGCAAGATGAGCCATGAATGACAGGGTAAGGTCGGCACCTGCTAATGTGGTTTAATCTCAAAACACAGTTTAAGACCAAAACTTGACCAAGGAAACGACGAGATGCCGGACTAAAGGACATGAACTGTAGCGATCCGTCAGCCGAAACATTGCAGTCTGTTTCTCTCTCGAACTTCTGTTATGAAAAGGAATTAGGTCGAGAAATATAAAACGAGGAGGATTCGACCAGACGTATTTCATCGAATACTTGACTAAGGTTTTAAGGTTTTTTATTATTATGCACTATTTCAATGGTTTACAACAAAAGAAAATTACAATATATAAGAAAAGAAACATAAAGACAGCATTAAATTACATAAATGTGAAAAGTAAAATGTGCGCAGTGACCAAAGGAGGTTAGGCTTTCGACTAATCCTAAGAGAAAAGGGGACTGCAAGCAGTCTAAGCGTACCGCGCGCCAAGTTGGCTATTATCATTCCATATCCAACGAGCGGGAGTTGGAACAACTGTTTCATTAAATACAACAAAGAAATATTGCTAGATCTTTAGATCTTACTGATATCATCTTTCAAGAACGACCAGAAGACAATTTTATGGCCGCTATTTCTTGAACATTGTATAATGATTGACATCCCATGACCGCTCAGCCAATCAAAACTCTGGAATTGTATTATCCAATGATCTAGTTTATTATAATAGATTTAACGCCGGTCAGGTTACACAGAACATCGGCAAAGTTTCAAATTATCCTGATGCTTTTCCTAAGGAAACCGAAACTTATCTCTGAGGTTTTTCTCCTAAAAAGATTTGTTTTTCATTGTTCTAAAACAGTGTAAATTTTCAGTCTCTCAATAAGTTGGATGCTTTGTTGTCGCTTCTTGCATCTGAATCAACAAAATAGCCAATACTCGTATTTACTTTTTATATTTGAACTCATGATTTGCTGTATACGTAAAGTGCTAACACCTGTTCGAGCAAAGGTTCTCAAAGTTTCTCCTTACTAGTATAAATGTACTTGAAAAAGGAATTTTTTTGTTCACACAGAAAATGGTGCAATCTCGTGCGCAAAATCCTCAGGCTCTTTGGCCAGCGGTTGGGGGCCCTGTGAGACTCTTGGGAACTGGAATTTTATTACCGCATGATTTCTACGGTATAAAATAATGAAAGCCGTTGCGGAGCAGCCAATCAAAAAATTTTTTTTCGATCTTCCCAGAGTCTCTCTTCGCGACCAACCGCTGGCCAAAGAGCCTGAGGACTCTGGGTACGAGATTGTAAGTGCTACAAACATGTTATTCTTTTAGGAGATGCCGCTGAACTACCGACGCAATTTGTGCGAAGCTGCACGTAACCTGAATTGCGATCGGGAACTGGAAGACGAACCAGAGGACTGAAAAGAGATTAAAAACTGAGCGCTTTTTAACGAGAAAACGGACACGTGCAAACCTAAACGTATAAAAAAAACTGTAAAGGAGCTGTTAAAATGTAAATGAATAAATAAATTAACAAAGCGACGGTAATACTCATGGCTATGACTCTTTATATCGTATTATTTCTTGCAAACTGTTTCAGATTCTGGGCTCTTTGAACCCTAAAATGTATCATTGAAAACAACGAGGCTTTGTTTGAATGTTATAATTCTCGGCATGAAGGGTTCATTTCTCATTTTTTTTATTGAACCGTCAGCCTTTTTTTTCTCTCCATAGTATTGCTCTGTATGCATTTTTTTATCTTTTTATTATTTTTTATTTGCACTGAAAGTATGTTTCAACGATAGCTGAAACGCCTTAAGCCCGCTTTCTGTCAGTTTGAAATCAAAATATCTGTGCATATTATGAATGTTAAAAGTAGCCCAGTCCATTGAAAGCTAATTTCTATGGTCTAACGGTGAATTTCCACCGTGGCATAAATTTTACGTGCCTAGTATACGCAGACAAAATAAACATAAAGAGTCATCAAGCTAAGCAGGTCTTTTAATTTTATGTACGTTCATAAGCCGTTGTTAAATTCACGCCCGTACGACGTAGACTTTTACAAGACAGCGAGAGCCCAACTTAAGGATATGAAATTAAGGAACGATTATATGAACGGCTTGGGTTGGGAAAAAAGCCGCTATTTAACGTCTCCCGCGTTTACGTCAGCTTTCGAACATCAGAAAATATTTTTTAAAGTACAAAACAATCCTTGGTGGAATCAGATTGTTATTTATGGTTTGTGAGTTAAAACAGAGAGGAAAACAATGATTTTATTTATGTGTTGGCGGCAAAAAACAAAGCATCCGCAAAAATATCATTACTAATGGAGATTATCGGGCAAACACGGAGTAAGTTATAAATTGGTCTCACTTCGCTACAAGCGCACTGGCAGTTAATCTGAAAGCGTGCTCTAAGCTCTCTAAAGAGGATACCAGGTGACCATACTTAAGGCGTTGTTTATTGACAATTTGAAGAATTAAACCTCCGGCAAAGGCGCGCCGACGTGTTGGAGAAGTTTTAAACCAGATAATGAGGCAATTTAAATCTATTTGTTAACAGGTGAAGGTGACAACGGAGTTAGAACAGTTATTAAAAACACTTTTAATGAAAACTTGTTTATGCATCTAGATGGTGCCTTTGAAATTGCTTTCGAATTAAGGCACATATCACGCGAATGAATAATTTACCACTTTTAGACGAAAAAGGAGCAAAAACTTTTCAGAGAACTTTGATGAACTCTATTCGAGATGTCTGAGTTCAATAGGTTTGCCAAACTGCTTGTTATCGTAAAAAAAATATATGTATATAAAAAAAAAATAAATAAGAAGGATAAAAAGCGGAAACACTCCCGCTGAGGTATCATACAACATGGAATTGCTCATTTATGTTTTGGGCCAAAACAACTTCCCATAATAAATAAATCATCATGTAGATGATTTTTGTGTCATTAAAGTTGGCTTTTGAACGCCGAGAACGTTTATAAATGCAAATGATACGAAACTGTTTCAAGAAATGATACCTTAACGGAGCTAGAATGACCCCTAAATGTCAACGACAATAAAACATGACTCAATGAGGATAAGAATGGCTGTGTATGTAATGATTAGCAAACTTTTCTTGTGAAATAAAAAAAAAACGTGAGGGGTCAGACGAATATGGAGTTTAATGCCTGACCCAAACTGACAGCTTTATTGTTTTACGTGGGAGCCGGGGTATGTCAGCCTTCTGCAACTTCTCTATAACACATAAAAATCTCTTTATTTTCACATTTGGTTAGAGCAATTATCTGCCATTTCCATATTTAATATTCCGACAAAAGGCATCGCTTCATCTGCCTTTTATAATTAACCCACGCAGGGGAAATAGATATCTATATAAATCACACAAATAAAGGTTTATTAACCCAACCACACTGTGTGTAAGTTCTTCAGAAAAACACGGACGAAAACAAGGCAAGTTTAGAACAATGCAATCCAAACTCTTCATTGTTTTGCTTTGTTTGACTGTACTACTATCGTTGATGAACCAATGTGATGGGTTCACGGGACCAATTCCAGGCAAGAGAGAGAAAGTTATCCAAAAGGTAAGTTTTAACTCAACTAAGCACTGACACCGAAGAACATTTAATCGGGATGCTGTCAGTGAATTCGATATAACGTTAAGTTTGTCTCGGCATCGTCGGCCGTCTTCAAAAACTTCGACCAGTCATAGAAAGCACGCAAATGAGAAATGTTTTAACTGCTGCTGGACGCTTGCGCCTTTTAACGTAACAAATGGCAGATTAGAGCGTCCAATCGCTGAAAGAAAGGTCACGGTTTACATTTCGGTCTGGGAATCAGTCCTTTCTTTGTCCGCCATGCAGTAACATAGTAAATACTACATCTTACTCACGAGAAATGCTCTTTATTTTCGTGTATTGTTTTTGCGCTTTTCAACTTGCCAAGTTCATACTTGTTTCACATTCAGTTTTTATGTATGCTTATACCTTCTTCAGAACTTAAAGAAAAGGGTAGGTCCCATTAAATATGTAAAGTTTTCTGTTCTGAAAAAGAAAATCCAGGAGGTTTCTGTGCGAATGAGACCGCCATATGTGTTTAATGGCTAGAAACTCAATGGGATGTTACCCAGTGCTGGGATAAACAGGAGACACGACAGGATGGCAATCGTTCAAGACGACAGATATCAATATTCAATCTTACCTAGGCTTACCTAAGCTTATTTGTCTGTATTGCGTTATCCCAATCTTCATCTAGTTTACGACAAATGGCAATGTCAATTGCATTAGTCAGTACGTTGTGGAACATGCTCTGGTTTACAATGATGTTGCGAGACCAGTTAAACTAATCATTTCACAGTGCATCACTGTCTGCCTTTCACCCTTTTCCGTCTGTAATGCCATAAAAAGATTCTTAACCGAAGTATCCTTATTTTTTTAATGTTGGTGGTCTTGGACAGCACAGCCTTTTAATACTTTGTATTTTTTGCCGGATCGTTTTAGGCAGCACCGCTAAACTACAGACGAAGTTTGTGCGCAGCTGCACGTAACCTGGATTGCGGTCGGGAACTGGAATCGCAACAAGACGAACCAGTGGATTGGTGAAGAGAAATATCACATTCGGACCGATTCCTCAAAGATGATGAAGCAGCAAAACCAGCCAGATGAAATAGTATCGACAAAATAAAATGTTCTAATACTTATCACATGTATTATTTGTTTTGTCACTGTCTGTGAGCATACCTAATTACCGAAATCAAGCTGTAAGGCCTGTTTCAGACTTGTGAAATAAGCTCAATCATAAGGAAAATTGTCAGCGAATCAGCTTGAGACGCACTGTGCTTTTGATTAAAAAAAGATAAAACGGTAAACTCGCGCTATGCGTAGCAAAAAGGCTACCAGGAATGCCGCTTTGACGTCAAGGATGGCGAATTTTTTTAGTAATTTGCTTGTATTTTTGCATAAAAGTAACCCTTCGATTTGTCATTCAGCAATTGTAAGTTAGCTAAAAAAGGAAAGGGTACGACAATTTCGGAATACGCCCGCGGGAATAATGATAGCTTTGTTCTGTTCTGTTCTGTTTTCTTAACTGCCGTGGACAGTTTATAAATGGGGTTTCTGTTATTGAAAAATTGTAACAAAGTACAAGAAAAACCCGCTTTGATGGGCTTGCTTTTTGCTTGCTTTGTGTAGGTTTACCAGAGCCAATCGAACTCAATCAATTAAATTGTGTTCGATTGAGTTCGGAAACCGAACTCAATCGAACACAATCAGATGGATTTAGTTCGATTGAGTTCGATTTGTTCGATTGAATTCGATTTGTTCGGAAATCGAACTCACTGAAAGTCTGGTGTTCGATTTCGTTCGATTGCCGAACTCAATCGAACTCAATCCACGGATTGAGTTCGATTGAGTTCGATTGGGTTCGATTTTCGAACGTTCGATTTACTATGCTGGGAAAGTGGCCCACGCGCCCAGCGCTTAACCCAATCTCTAATGGAGTATTGCTTTTTGCGTTGGGTAAAACAAAAGTGGAAAAAGGCGACTGCTCTCGCTGGCTACACACCGGCAACATGAGAGAGCACGCTTAAGGACGATGCTTTCTAATAAAGAAGTAATTGTGCCCCGCAGTTTATAACTATGTGGAAAGGGCAGACCAATTTAGCAGATCTTAGCGCGTCATTTCCGCTCGCGAGGAAGGGGGTACCGCAGCATTTCTAGAAAACAATCAAGCGTCAAAAAATGACAATTTAAAATTCCTGCAATTTGATTTCATATCCCGGGGACAGCGCCAAAATACTTTTATTACTTTTTATTAAAGTTCTCAAAAGGACTCTTTTATCACAATTTTTTTAGTCAAACAAGAATTATCTTTGCAACGAAAGTGAATTTTTTCTCGAAGCTGATCAACCGAAAGAAAATATGACCTCTGTCCGGGAGAGGCAAACCGATGGTCTTTTGTGAAGTACACTGAGATGTTGGTCTGAAAAAGACAATCTATTTTCTTTGGACACGTTTTTGCTCTTCAAACTGAGTCCGACCGTAAGCCTCTTTGACTTTTCATTCGACCTTATGACAGGAGACTCTTTCCGATGTAGTTTTTCTGTGAACAGTAATTAGACTGCGCTTGGTGGAGTGTCGGAACACAGAAATGCATTAGAGACTGGTGGAACTCGAAAAAGTGATCATGGAAAGTGGGACCGTTTTTAAGAGTCCGTAACAATTTCCATCATTTCATTCTTTCCTTTGTTAAACCAACTGAACTGGAAAAGTTAAATTTCACTGTTATTCCATTGCTCTGTCTTTTACGAAATGTAGCAACTAATCTGTCAATAGGCAATCAACACCGCGACTTTTAATAGCGTTGCCAATTGCATTTTCATTGCGCTTAATTAACGCCGTTCTGGCGCACCTATTCTACTTATTAGCACCCTTTAGCGTTTCCTACACATTTCTCCCATAAATAAACCTATTTTACTGTTGTCGGTCTTTTTTTTAACGTTTCCTACACATTTCTCCCATAAATAATCCTATTTTACTGTTGTCGGTCTTCTTTTTAACGTTTCCTACACAATTCTGCCATAAATAGTCCTATTTTACTGTTGTCGATCTTTTTTTTAACGTTTCCTACACATTTCTCCCATAAATAATCCTATTTTACTGTTGTCGGTCTTCTTTTTAACGTTTCCTACACAATTCTCCCATAAATAGTCCTATTTTACTGTTGTCGATCTTTTTTTTAGCGTTTCCTACACATTTCTCCCATAAATAGTCCTATTTTACTGTTGTCGCTCTTTTTTTTAGCGTTTCCTACACATTTCTCCCATAAATTGTCCTATTTTACTGTTGCCAGTCTTTTTTTTAACGTTTCCTACACATTTTTCCCATAAATTGTCCTATTTTATTGTTGCCGGTCTTTTTTTTAACGTTTCCTACACATTTTTCCCATAAATAGTCCTATTTTACTGTTCTCGGTCTTTTTTTTTTGGCGTTTCCTACACATTTCTCCCATAAATAGTCCTATTTTACTGTTGTCGGTCTTTTTTTTGGCGTTTCCTACACATTTCTCCCATAAATAGTCCTATTTTACTGTGCTCGGTCTTTTTTTTAGCGTTTCCTACACATTTCTCCCATAAATAGTCCTATTTTACTGTTGTCGCTCTTTTTTTTAGCGTTTCCTACACATTTCTCCCATAAATAGTCCTATTTTACTGTTGTCGGTCTTTTTTTTAACGTTTGCTACACATTTCTCCCATAAATAGTCCTATTTTACTGTTGTCGATCTTTTTTTAGCGTTTCCAACACATTTCTCCCATAAATAGTCCTATTTTACTGTTGTCGATCTTTTTTTAGCGTTTCCTACACATTTCTCCCATAAATAGTCCTATTTTACTGTTGTCGGTCTTTTTTTAACGTTTCCTACACATTTCTCCCATAAATAGTCCTATTTTACTGTTGTCGGTCTTTTTTTAACGTTTCCTACACATTTCTCCCATAAATAGTCCTATTTTACTGTTCTCGGTCTTTTTTTTTTGGCGTTTCCTACACATTTCTCCCATAAATAGTCCTATTTTACTGTTGTCGGTCTTTTTTTTGGCGTTTCCTACACATTTCTCCCATAAATAGTCCTATTTTACTGTTGTCGGTCTTTTTTTTAGCGTTTCCTACACATTTCTCCCATAAATAGTCCTATTTTACTGTTGTCGCTCTTTTTTTTAGCGTTTCCTACACATTTCTCCCATAAATAGTCCTATTTTACTGTTGTCGGTCTTTTTTTTAACGTTTGCTACACATTTCTCCCATAAATAGTCCTATTTTACTGTTGTCGATCTTTTTTTAGCGTTTCCAACACATTTCTCCCATAAATAGTCCTATTTTACTGTTGTCGATCTTTTTTTAGCGTTTCCTACACATTTCTCCCATAAATAGTCCTATTTTACTGTTGTCGATCTTTTTTTAGCGTTTCCAACACATTTCTCCCATAAATAGTCCTATTTTACTGTTGTCGATCTTTTTTTAGCGTTTCCTACACATTTCTCCCATAAATAGTCCTATTTTACTGTTGTCGGTCTTTTTTTTAGCGTTTCCTACACATTTCTCCCATAAATAGTCCTATTTTACTGTTGTCGGTCTTTTTTTAACGTTTCCTACACATTTCTCCCATAAATAGTCCTATTTTACTGTTGTCGGTCTTTTTTTAACGTTTCCTACACATTTCTCCCATAAATAGTCCTATTTTACTGTTGTCGATCTTTTTTTAGCGTTTCCTACACATTTCTCCCATAAATAGTCCTATTTTACTGTTGTCGATCTTTTTTTTAGCGTTTCCTACACATTTCTCCCATAAATAGTCCTATTTTACTGTTGTCGATCTTTTTTTTAACGTTTCCTACACATTTTTCCCATAAATAGTCCTATTTTACTGTTGTCGGTCTTTTTTTTAGCATTTCTTACTCATTTCTCCCATAAATAGTCCTATTTTACTGTTGTCGGTCTTTTTTTTAACGTTTCCTATACATTTTTTGTCCCATAAATAGTCCTATTTTACTGTTGTCGATCTTTTTTTTAGCGTTTCCTACACATTTCTCCCATAAATTTTCCTATTTTACTGTGCTCGGTCTTTTTTTTTAGCGTTTTATACTCATTTGTTCCATAAACTTTCCTATTTTACTGTTGTCTTTTTTTTTTAGCGTTTCCTACACATTTCTCCCATAAATTGTCCTATTTTACTGTTGTCGGTGTTTTTTTTAGCGTTTCCTACACATTTCTCCCATAAATTGTCCTATTTTATTGTTGTCGGTCCTTTTTTTAGCGTTTCCTACATCCCATAAATTGTCCTATTTTACTGTTGTCGGTCCTTTTTTTTTGGCTACTAGTGCTGCGCTGTTCTCGGCGAGTCGTAGACGTACGCTGTTCTCGGTGTATTTAAGATTTTTGCTGCTATCGGCGAATTTTCATCTCTTATGCTTCTAGCCTAGTTTGTAAGTATTTGCTATTTTCGTTTGTGTCGTTGTAGGCTTCAGTTTTCGTTTATTTTGTTGTTGATTAGCTTATGTAACACCCTTGTATTTTGCTTGTTATTTTCAGTTGAATCGTTTTCTCCGTTTTCTCCGTTTGGTTGTTTTCTCCGTTTTTCTTCCTATCTTTTTTGTATTAAACGAATTCAAAATGTGAAACGTTTGATTGTTGTTGCGGTCATTACACGAAAAAATCCGCAATCGTCTACGGAACAAGTAGCTTGCATGATTGAACAAGAAATGGCAACACTAAAACCGAAAAATGTCAAATAGGGGGGAGAGGAAAAAGATGAGCTACATGTATGTGTACCATCGTCTAACAACTCTCTGTTAAATATCATTTGCAAAGTATTGTACACTTTTACTAACCCTTTCACTACCAAAATCTGAAAGCTAATTCTCCTAAGTAATTAATATTCATGTCTCTGTTGGTTTTTCCTGAGAGTTTGGTGTCAGAGCAAACACTATCCCCTTATTAATTTTTTCGTTAATTCTTAAGACCTGTCTGCTTGACAGTGTATTAAAATTATAAGGAGAATTTAAAATAATGCTGCCACTTCTAGAAGTGAAAGCTGGGAGACCGTTGCACAGCGGTACACTTAACCATGTCCATGGTATCTATTCTTTGCCCTTCTGTTATATGCTTACCCTTTATTGAGGGACTACTTCTCAAATCACACAGTGACCAATTAACAGGGCTTTGGAGGGATGACTAAGGATATCAAGGCAATATATAGAACCTTCTGGCTAGGAATGCACCATTACAAATGTGAACGGCTGGGGCGGAAGGAGGAGTGACTTTCTGGAAAGGTATGTTATTTTTTTCCCAACCACCAGGGGTGCAAGATTTTCTTACCATGCAACTTTCAAAACCTTTTCTCGGCTTTCTTTGCAATGCAGGATTCTTTTGTCTTACATTTTAGTTTTGCATGATTTTTTTTCCTGTTTATGGACTCCCCCCCCCCCCCCCTTCACATTTCTAATGGTGCATCCCTAATGTCCTGCAAATTACAGTGTATCACTCCCACAGTCCGTGGAGATGACATCGCACAGAGTGGGTGTGATTACACAACTTGCACAAGGGTTGGGCTATTCAAAGGGCACACTATCCTCTCAATCACTATCATAAAGAACGAGACAATTCATACTTTCTAGCTGCTTTAGCAGATTCCTTCACTTCAAATCAACTGTCCACCCAGCCCTAGCCTCGCGAGGTTTTGCGAGTCACTTATTTCTAGTACTTTAATCCTTATGTCAGCGGAATTCCGATGTTAACACATTTTTAATAATAATTCTTCAGTGTGAAACTGTCAGATACCAAATGATACTTCCTTATGGAAAATCAGTAATGTTCCCGCATGATACCAGGGGGCACTTAGTGATGCATATCATTCCATATAATCGGCCGAACCGATGTTAAGTAATGGCACTATCGATGTATCACAGAGCACAAAAGCCTGCGACTTGGTGAGCGTCGGAGATTTAAATACACATGGGAACCAAGACAGGAATGTCTGTGTTCGTCTTCCTTTCTTTTCCTGCTTTTATAAGCAATATATACCACAACTAGACTTGCAGTTGAGACTTATACAGGGGATGCTTATTGTGAACTTTTGAGGCCATCATTACAGGAATGTCCCAGTTTATCCATCAATGCGATCCATTGTTGACGGCCTACATCTATTTTATTCGACATACCTAGCTTTGGTCTCTCTTTACAAAGTACACGTCAAAAAAGAAACTTCTATTAAAGATGAATTGTAATTGCTATGAAACTCTTTTTACTATACAAGACAATAAATTCTAACACTATTTTTAAAATCAAACAACGTTTTGAGAGTAATCTAAGATCAGATTGAAAAATGAAACTAGTTGTAATCGCGTTCAATTTCCCATCATCTTAATCAGTTAGAGATTAAATCTGAATAGGATTGAAACTAATTAATTCCGACGTCATCTGCATATTCCGTACTCTTATCATAGGATGGTTTTGTATTAGATTGGTGTTCACAATTATGAACACCACTTGATAGCGTATCTTTATTCTTACACTGCTCATCTATAGGCATCATATCATTACCTGATGCGTTTCTGGTGTGACCTTCACGGGTAGTAAGTGGTGAAAAACTCACACATTCACCAAAAGGATCCTTTTCTTCCAACTTTCCATGTGGGGTGTCTTCACCCATTGTGTAACAGTGATTTCTGTCTACTTCATATTTTTCGCAAGCGTCAAGGATCAATGAAGATTTCGCATTTCGTAATCCCGAACATGCTTCCGTCCTTGGATCCTCAGAATTTTCTTCACATTTTCTAAGCTCTTTACATGAGGACTCGTCTGATGATTCCGATGCTTCACTATTGCATTTTTTCATGGTTTGAGATATCAGTAGGCCAGAAAAACAAGGGCAATTTGACGAGCAAATGTTTTTAACCAGGCTTTTCACATTGGAGCAATTGTCTTCTCTTTTCGGTTCATGGACAAAACATGGATTAGCTGACGGTATCAGTGATGATTGGCAGAGCTGCTGTTCATCAGGAAATACAGCGAAACTATGCAGCGAGGAACAGTCCCGTAGAATAAGGTTCCTTATTTCATAGCACCTTGCGATCATGTCCACATTCACCTGTGATTCCTCCAGGTTTCGCATGCAGATCACGTCTATGCAACCACCTTCCACCTTTAACACTCCCTTGATTCTACATTTGTTAAAATCCAAGTTATCTATTTCTTCTGCATTTACTTCCACACGGTTGAAGATACATTTGTGCGCACTGAATGTTTTGAGTTTTTTACCACCTTCAATTCGGATGACGCTACAGCGCATGTCGAGCTTTTGTTTACCGACGTTCAACAGAAAGTGCGTGATTGTCTTACATTTGATGTTGATGGAGGTAATCCGAGGCAATGTGATAAAAGCATCAACAAGATCATTACATCGCAAATCTATGGAAGCATCTTCCGCTGGAAACGGGAAGTCTCCTTCTGGATCATGATGATTGCACATGAATGATTTTAATGTTGGGCAATGCACCTCGATGCGTTGCACTTTGCAGATATCTATGATCCACAGGCGAAGTTCTGTCAAAACACAATTGCCCTCTCCTCGAGAAAGTTTAAAATTCGTTAGATGCCCTCTCACGGTGCAATTTTCAATCTTCTTGTTACTCTGTAGGACCTTGTCTATTGTTTCTGAGGTCAATGCTTCACAGTTTCCAACCTCTAAGAGCTTCAAAGTAGTCGCTGTGACGTGAAGCGATTGAAGTTGTGGAAGGTAGTTGAGAAAAAGCTGCTGTAGCATTGAAGATAAGACTTGAAGACATCTCAAGCTGGAACATCCAATGAGCACAAAGCGTCTTAATTTGGGCATTGCGCACTTTAAATTCACAATGTTTTTTGCTGGTAGGTTTTCCAACTCAAAATACTCCAGGCTATTGGATTCAAGGTATTGATAGCCTGTCATACAGCGATATATATCAAGGAAACGGAGTTTCAAGAATCGTAATGATTTAAGAACTTTCAAGAGAAGTCTAAGCTCTTTGTGGCCAATTGAAACGCACTGGAGATCAAGCTTTGATACAATTAAAACGTGGCGAGATGATAGCAGACACTTTAAAAGCTTTAAACCACTCTGGTTCATCTGGATGTTAACTTCACTGCTGTTATAAGCACAGATTTGGAGATCTTTTAGTTTTAGAGCATTTAAGAAGTCAACCAAAAGCTTTCCTGGCATTCGGAGCATGTTCATCGACAGTTTTAATACTTCTAGCTTTGAATACCTTACTTTGAGCAGTTGAAGATGCCCCGGATTAATTAATGACACTGGCTGACTGTAGGACTGGGTCCATTCTATGTCTGACAAATCCCAAAAACAGTAAAGGTTTAATTCTTTTAGGTTCTTTGCGCTTTTTAAGGCCACAAACTGTTGGAGGTTCCAAGGGAGGGTAGGCACATCAAGGCAAGTGATGTTTGTCATCTCCAAGGTTACAATACGAATGAAGAACCAATAGTCGTACCCAAACACAACGTGCAGCGCAGGTACTCTTAAGCACTTGATAAATGTATTATACTCCCTAAGACATCTAAAAGCGATATTCTTCTGCTGTTTTGTTAGTTGCACTAGCTTAAGATGGAAATGCTCCCAAAGAGAAGGTGTCTTGTGGATGATTTCATTCCAACGGTGACATACCGTAGACAACTTGATAAGTCCATCGTAAACAGGGTGAACGAAACCAAGTATTTCAGAGAGGAGCTCGTTTGGTAAATTTTCCATCTCGCGTGGCGCTACTTTGTAGCTGCCCTTTGTTGCTTTGTTTTTCTCTTCAAACCTCCTTTATGGCATCACCATTGTTACGTCATTATCAGCATTCTAAATGTATCTATATATGACAGTCACCCCATAGAACTCTTCTTGTTGTCTGGCAGTAAATAAAATTGATCACTAAGATATTATGTCTCCTTAGGACAGAAATCACTTGGAAAAGATTTCAAAATTCAAGTTTTCAAGCCAAAGAAGTAAATCTCGCATGCGCGGGCATAAACTGATAACACGCGCGCACTATTCCAAAACGCCGCGCGCGACGTATGAAGCAATTCACCATCGAAAAAGAAAAGAACGCGACTGAAAATTATCCAGGAGCATTAGAAGAAAAGCTGCTTACTGCAGTTTTCAAAAGACCCCTGGGATGCAAATGGGTTAAAATGCAATACGGATATTGTCAAAGTCTTGCAAGATTGTCCTCCAGTGGTAATATGTGTTACACTGGCTACTAGGGCCGTTACATTGGTGGCAGTCTCGATCGGTGTTGGGATAATTCATATTTTGAATTGAAATCCATGTCATTAGGATTCCTGGTTCTAAACTAGTTATTAGCGCTGGCTTCTTTCGGTATACATGTTCGAGTAACCAGTAACAGGCTAGCTTTGCACACAAACAGTTCCTGATCCTAGTACTGGGAAAAGAGCTTGAGGGTGAAGATGTTTAATAAAAATTCATTTATGTTCTTTTTTAAAACTCAGGACCACTTTCAATCAACTTTTAACTTTTCAGATCATATAGATTGAAAAAATTTTGCAATGGAAGATATGATCCCCTTTATGCTCCCCTTAAACCTTGGGAACGCTTTCGATTTAGTTGATATCCAACAGGTCTTATGTATTAATAAGTTAGTAGTTACAATAGTTTGTTTTTGTTCTTTAAATAACTTTTGGTATAGTTTAATAAGTTTTAAAACTTTATATTATTATACGTTTGTCGGGTTGCAATAATTCGCTGTAATAACATAACGCATTTTTATATTGTACAGGCAAAGCTTTCCTCACCTCACTTGCAATAATTGAACCGCTTTTTATGTTGCACCATGCCACACAATACTGACTTAAAGTCATCAGGATGTAACGACAAGTTATGATGGGCCCACGAAGCGGATGCTTTGTCCGTCTCTGGTCTTTATAGACCGAACAACTGAAATTTTCTGTGTGAATGGATCAATGCTTTTTGTAGTTTAACAGCCATAAGTGAGCCATGAATGAACTAATCTTGCAACATTTGCCACTGTGTACGGTGAAGAGTAGATGTTGCGAAAAATAGTCAATCATTCTAGCAGATGAACACGTGACAAGGCTTCCAAGTGGCTGTACTTCCTGAGAGTAGTGGAGAAATTCAGTGTCCCTTCCAGCGCCTTATACATGTTAACTACGCTTCAATGAGTTCAGCACGTGAGTATTGTCGCTTAGTGTGGCCGGCTCAGTGTCCTTCCTCATTATCTTTCTTATATCCTGTTCGCAAACGTCTCTACGCTGACACGTTCTCGATCACTGGCTGTCTGCGTCTGGTTGTAAGACGTGACCACCTTTGTGGGAAGACCACGGGTCACCAAAGTGTAATATCGGAGTTTGCATGGAGTTAAAATTCGATCGATACTTACAATTTGCCCTCAAAAAACCTACAATAATTACAATTAAGTCTAACAAAGTTCACCTCGTGCGTTTTGCTTTGTTTTTGTGGCTTCTCCGGAGCTCCCGAAAACCGTTTTGAGTGGTATATCTCTCAGCGGCTTGTCCACGACAGCGCACGGCTGTACTAAGGCGAAAATTGTAAAGGTTGGGAAACTGGAACGCATGGCTTTGTAAACGGCTCCAGATATCTTAGTAACCCAGTCCCAATGTGAATATGAACTTTTATTGATCTTTGCATTGTAAGGTTACTGCCATTCCCTTTTAGTACCAGGTAAACAATCTTGCCGAAGAAAAACACTTAGCCAAAATCGCAATCGGCAACTGTTCTACACTATTCCATTGGCCACCAAAATATATTACGAAATGACTTTAAAGACCTTTAAAATCCCGATGTTCCGAAGCCATTTTGCTATTTTAAGTATAATCTGCCTGAGCTATAAGATACAAATTAAGCAATGATAGTGTAAAGCGGTAACAAAGACATATAGAGTATAGAGTACACATTAAAACTACCCGTGGCCAAATGAACACAAACAAACACACCTGTAGTCTAAGGCACCTCCTTATTGGTGCGCGGTTTTAGCGGATTATTCATATTTATTTACATGTATACCGCGCTCGCAGCTTGGATATTAAAATTATGAGGGTAGTAGGGGACGCGTCTCTTCAAATAAGAAAGTTACCGGAAAATCTGTACTGAGATTTTGTCATAACGATTTCCATAAAAAGGTAAGACTTATTAGCTCTCAATGATCATTTATATTACCAGAGAGTTTCAGTCAGTAGTACTGCGCTGGTCTCGACTGTTCTTTAACTCCGAAATCATTTTTTCCATTCATGGGTATAATGCCTAGTTACTGGATTAGAGATTGCAACATAGTATGTCATATTTTCAGTATTTTGAATCGTTGCTCTGCCTCAGTTTTTCTTCATTAAAACTTTTAACTGAATATCAACAACGATTAGTAGACTTGATAAGCAACAACAGAAAAATAAAATCCTGACTTAAGTTGCGCAATATATTTTCTTTCGATTTAAACGGAAAAACAATGAACCTTTTTTTAAAATCTGATTACAAATACTATCTGTCAGCCGTGGCGGTTGCCTATCATTCCTTAAGTAGTGATTTAATGTCTTCTTTCATGAGATTTGAACACTCTGCATGCGTAATTACATTGTGTTTGAATGAGGTTTTAGGTAATATATCTGGGTTCATATGGACACTAAATTGATTTACTAGAAATAGCAAATACCAGCTTCCATTGCGCTACTGCAAACCTATCCGTAATTGTGTTAATCGTGACATTAAGTTAGATTAGGATCAGATTTATAAAGTAGAGTGTAACTTGGAATAGGTGCCAAGCATACTGGTTCAGGTATTCGTCAAATGAAAATTGGCTTGAATTTAATAAGAAAAATCAGAATTTAACCTTTGGCGCTTGCAAACTGGACCAGAATACACGACAGCTTGTAAGCCGGCGTAATTCTTGAATGGAGATTGAGGGAGCGACTATTCCTCAGTGTCTGAAATGTATTTACCAATCCAGAAGGGACGGAAAGGTAAACTTTCGAACATAAGCTTTAGGCTTTATTCGTGCAAACTATATTTTTTGCGGCTTTCTTTCGGAGAGGACTTTTCCCGGGGAGGGTTTGTTAAAGGAGAGAATTATGTGTTTCAAAACTCGCAAAGCTTTAACACTAACTCTGAAACTATGTATCATCTGTAGGATTTAAGCGTCTGAGATTTGTGGTGGTTTAATATATCAGGTAGGTGGCTTATATTGGTAGTCGAGTCTTACTGCGGAATTTACGGTAAACCATTCACTTCGATGCACTTGTTGAAAAATGCGAATTGTTGAAGTCAAAAGCGGTTTGAAGTGGATTTTAAAATTCTATTCATTGTTTGAGAAGAGCGTGGTATTATCATTGAAGGAGTGTAGTGTTTCATTATTAATTAGAGGATTTAATTAATGTTAAGAAACCGTCAACACGAGAGCAACAACTAAAAGAATTTAAAAAGGAAATAACTGCGGGGCATGCAGCCAGTAGAATCAGAATCGTGCTATTCGAGGCATGGCAAGAAAACAATAGTAATAACAGGAAAAGAAACCAATAGTAAGGCATCAAATGAAAATAATAACAAGGATAGCAAATAATGCGGCTTGAAGCGTCGAAACTGTGGTCGTTGTCGGTTTTCGGTACTCTAAAGGTGCCGGAACACATATGACTGTCTCCAGCGTCTAAAAATGTTGTTTATAAGCGCTGAACTCGTCACTAAACGTGCAAAGTGATTCGCGCGAACTGACTATTTATTTAAATGAGCTTTCCGCGCACAGGCCGATAACGATTGTTAGACTGATTTTATTCACTCTTTGACTTTATTTCTTGATAATGATGTTAGCTATTACATCGAAACGTCGAATCGCTTTAATTTTTGTCTTTTTAGTTAAATATTTTTTCCCACAGTAAATCGTCCAGATATATCCGAGCGAAAAGTTTATTAACAATTTAATAAACAAGAAAGAGTTAGATTTGTCACCGATAGGTGATTCTGTATCAAAAGTGTTCTTAAAAGTAGTGTCTAACTCGTTCGAACCTTTTGACTTCCTAAATAAAGTTTCAAAGTTGCAGTGAATTGTATACTACTGAATTGTAATCAACCATCTTAAAAACTTCAAAATGATGATTTAGCTACTGTTCTCCATGATTTTTTGGTTCGTTATGGCTTGTTACAGGTATTGCTTCGAAGCGACCGTCATGATTACAAGATTTAACTTGAACATTGGTATGCATCAATGAATCATTATGTTTTTTCAGTCATAGTCGTTTGCAAACGTGTTCTTAAAAGTGTATATTATTACATCCAGAACCGGCCCCCACATAATCGAAGTAAAGACGTACGAAATCAATTTGGTTATAAAATGAGATGTCCCACTAACCGATGAGTTTAAGGGAAAGCGGCTTAATGTGAATTTTAGGTGGAGTTTTCCCTTTCTAGCTTACTTATAACTTTTCTTTTGAGACTTAATCACCGCTTCAAATACCCTGACGCTTTTTCTATGACATGATTTGGAATTTTAAGTGGAAGGGTGTTATTTCCTTGATTCAGAGCGCCCTCCCGCAACTAGCCCGTTTGGTGTCTTGAAACTGAGATAGCCACAGACCTCTTACCAACAAAAAAATTACCTTTAACCATTTTCAAATTTGCGCGTCCAAAAGCGACGCCCATGCGCCTATGCTGCTAATAAATTCATCCTTGAGTCGCACCTACACTAATCGAGTTTGAAACGATAGGCTTTTAGCACGAATCTTATTAATGGCAAATTTAAAAATTACAAGCTAAAATGTTCCGGCCACAATAAGAGATTTTGCATCAGTTTTTAACTCGGTAAAAATCAAACTTACAATGTGCTAAAATATTAAGGTGATTGTAGAGTCACAATGACAACAGCCAGAAGAAGAAGAAAACAATTAAGAAAACGCATTATAAGAAATTTGGGGTTGCTAAAGGCCAGAAAGGGAAGAAAATGATTGCAATCACTTCGGGCAGACTCTGAAAGTGATAAGAGATAACCACCTGGACCACAATTTTTAAGACCTCTCTTTTAGCACGCGTACGCATATTTACGAGGTAGCCGTAAATTGAAGTTTCTAACATTATAGTGTAACAGGGTCTTTCGGGGAATTTTAGCTCTGTGGCTAAGCGAGAGGTGCCCTGCTACCTACCGGGAGATTTTACATCAAGTGGACCAAATCTTCTTCACAGTAACATAGCGTTTATTGCAGATCTTGACTCATTCTCTTACAGGCAGAACTCAGGAACTTTTACTGAAGAACAGTTGTCATATAAGACCCGTAGCCAATAGTATTTCGACAACTCAATTTCACTTGCGTAAGCTTAACAAATGGAGGGAAATTCTAAAGAAATTACTTTTCACGCCTTTACAAACTGAAGCTCATTTCTTATTCGAAAGAACAGCAGGTGTTCAACACCTATGTGTTTTACTTGACGGTTAGAAAGGCTCCGATATTTCCTAAACTGAGTGAAATCTACTTTTACTGAAAAATGTCCCGTAACAATAGCTATTCACGTCCTCTCCATGGAGAAGATAAAATGGAGTTTAAAGCTGGATGCTTTTAGCGCAAGTCCGTTGTTCTTCAGACTTAGTATTTGCAAGCTAAAATATAGTGTTAGATTAATTTTGTCACCTTTGTTAAAATCAAAGTTAAAATATGTTAAACGGTAGGGTGATTATAATGACAACAGGGAGAGAAAAAACTATTTAAAAAGAATAAAATAAGCGATTTGGGGCTGTGAACGATTAAAACTGAGAAAATGATTGTGGCGACTCCAAGATTGAAAATTTTGAAGTTCAAGAGATACTGCCGTACATTGCCAACTTTGTTCCATTGCCAGGCCGTCCAAGCAACTAAGCAGGCAAGTATTTTTATTGTCTTCTGCCGGGAAAATGAAATGAAGTCTGCGATCAAGCAAATTTGCAATAATACGGAAGAGTAGCGAAAAGTTCTCCGCGGCTGGGGGGTTATAGCACAATAGAGCCTCAAAAACAAGTTTTGCTACCAAAAATATTTTCAGAATTCAGTTTCCTCCATGCTCAGCCCACGAAGTCCACTTAGTCTGTGATGAAATGCAAATCAGTCAACCAGGTAATTTTGCAAATACTCGCTGCAAAATGGATCAAGAGTACTCAAACGTTGAATAGCAGAGAATGTCATTTTCGCATACTAGAGCCTTTCGCTTTTACTTTTTTAATTCGCTCGTATTGACTGGATACTACAATCCCGAGCTTAGAAACGTGCAGTTGGTGAGTTCATCAGTTACTGATTTTAAATTTATCTTCTCGTTGAATTCATTTTCTTTCAGTCAGTCACCTTATCTGTTCAAAAACTTACCGTGTTAAACATTCACAATTTGACTGGTAATTGTGTTTATCGAGTTCAATATTTTGCTGAAACGCCTCCTTTCAGAGTTTTGGAAACTCGGCCATCCTGATATTCTCGTCTGTACCAACAGTCTAACGCTGGACTTCCATCGTTTTTACAAGTTTTAAAGTTTTCTTTTATCACATGGAAGCAACTTGGGTCAGTATCTCGTATGAAATTTCTTAGAAATAAGGTCACCGTTCTTATGAGGCAATATTTATTTACCGTTGCCGAAGGTTTTCTTGTGTGTGGTTTTGTTTACAGTCATTTTACATGCTTACATATGGTCAAGCACTTACTTGAGATTGTAGCTAACTCACCAGTGATTCTTTTTAGCTTATTGATAATAGAAACTGGAACGTCTTATTTTTAAGTCACACTGAAATGCAATACGCGAAAAGTAAGTTATTGCGATGGAAATGGAAATCTAAAAAGTGTTAATTGTATGGTACTGAGTAACAACTTTTCTGACAAGCAGCTTGTCTGAACATTGTGTCGTGACTGAAAAGTAAATAAAATAGGAAGGAGAGCAGTAACGATGAAGAAAAAAAGCATTAAACGATTTTTTTAATGTCATTTTAAAATACTATCTTAAGAAAGGTTAATCAATTTCAAAATTGGTCTACTTTAAGGTGGCCCGGCAAAGGAAGTTTTCACTTCTTCTCTGCGGGACTTTAAAATGAGGGAAGCTATTTGATTGTTATGAGATAGGAAGAGATTTAAAGAAAAAAAATTAACAGGGAATCAAACTGTTCTACAATTTTATACTGAACAACGATGAACATGAAATAAAAAGACCCGTCTCAAGTTAAATTTATCAGCAATATTCTTTTAATTAGGATGATTATTTCGTAAGACAAATAAGCAGTCTATTTACAGTCTGATGTGCGCCTGTCTATCCATCTAATTTACAAAAAAAAAAACGTTAAAAAAATAATTGATTTTGAAAATAAGGTTCGAGAAAACCTCCAACTGGCAGGAAGTAGAACCGTTTGCTGTTTATATAAGCCCTAGCTGATAATTAGAAGATTAAGAAAAATTATTTTCGTACCCAAACGTTCTTACTCTCTGATAGTTAACTTTACCCTTTTCTATACATTTGTGCCTGTTTCTACCTGTCTCCGGATTCTTGAGTCTAAGGAAGGACCATTAGAAAGGTGATGGGGTGGGGGGGGGGGGGGGGAGATTTTTAGATCCTTCGTCTACTGCCTGTGCAGGATTGTGTTGTTTTCTTTTGCGTTCGCTCCCTCTCCTCCCCCCACAGTAAATCCTTAAAGCAGCTAAACACTACTGGAACCAACATTTGCTCAGAATACAAGTGTTACTATAGTACCTCAAAACATGCAAGGTTCTTGAAAGATTTAAAAAACAAGATTTTCTCACTGCAAAGTGACGCTTGAAGTGTTTACCAGTCGGCCTTGAAGTCCTCGAATACAAGCAAAGGAGGGCACGAGCATCACTGATACGAACTGGAAAAAATTGTAAAAATAAATATTTCAAGTCTTCAACAGATTGAGTGACTCAAGTTCGAAGCATCCAGAGAACTTATCCTTCATATGGTAAAAATTTGTTTTTTATTCTTACTTCTGCAATGTTTATAGTATGCGCTTAACTGGCACCATTTTCTTGGTAGTAACATGCATGAACCATTTTGTAATCCTGAGGGAAATGAGCCCTTGAATATTTAGTAACTAAACCCCTTCAGGCGGCTGGTATATCGGACTAATGCCCAAGGCTAAAATAAAAACTACCACTGAGTTCCCGAGAAGCGAAGCTTCGAGGGTAAGTGTGAAATAGTAAGGACAATTTTTAAGCCGAGTGCATTATCCTCCGATATTCTGAAACGAACGCGCTTTTCGGTGGAAAAGACAAAACAGCGTGATTGCAGTCAAATAACTGCAAGCTAACTAGTTTGCTAGGTTTTATCAAACTATGATTGGATTTCAACAACTAAGACCTATAACTGTGGTGATGGAAAAAAAATCGTGCGACTATTATCAAATCGGACGACTGTTATGGTCTAACAAACCGCAGTCTGATTTTGTACCACATGACGTGTTTAATTTTGTGAGAACATTAATCAGTAGGTTATAATTCCGGATATCCTTGGAAATGCTTTGTCTGTAAAGTCCTTAAATTAAACTTCCTCAGTCTGATCATGGCCTCACTTTCAAAAAGAGGCTGAAGGGAATTCATAAATAGCTAATGGCTAAAGCCGACAGAATCAACTAAAGAGGGCGACACTATATATTTATTTGTCTGTTTTAAATTTAGGTTATGATTATCAACATGCAGAATCCAGAAAAAGTAGCGGCCATAATTGTGTTATTTTTTCAAAGAGTGGGAAGCTCAATACTAAGGTAACTATCACTGAAATGTAATCAACAAGTATGACTCGCGTGATAGCTACAACCGACTGGGAACCAATCAAGAGTTGGCAAAATTGGTTGCTTATCATTAATACACTAATGCAGTTGGGGAAGTTCCTTTACACTGATTCCTAGAGTAAATGAGCAGAACAAAATGTTTAAAGCTCTATTTACTTTCATAAAGTGTGTCGGCGAAAACTTCACAAAATCGTCTGCAAAACGGCGACTGAAACAAAATAAATTGACCTCGATCCTGTCAAATAATGCAAAAAATCTTGCAGGTAAAGTAGTAGATCCCTTGAAGACGTCTGACATCGGCATCTGGCAATATTATTTTTATCGAAGCCAAAAACAATTAACTCAAGAATGCCTTCACTCGCTAATGGATGGATTTACCTTCAAAACTTTTGCGTTATCTATGTTTTCAAATAAGCGTGGGTTGTGTCAGTTACGTATAACACAGGGGGGAGGGGTCAGGGATTTTGAGGGAAGGGATTGCAAAATTAACCTGGGTTTGCAAAAACGTGCCCGCCCTCAAACTACGCAGGGCCCAAAACTACAACTGTACTCAGTATCTAAACACTTCCCTCCCCACCCATGTGTTTTCACACCCAAATGCGAGTCATTCACCTGCACTTTAAGTCTGACCCTAGGCTATGTATCCTCACCAGCCAATTGAATTTGAAGTGTTACAATTTGGCCTTAAAGTCCTCGAATGCATACGACTTACAGACAAACAGCCTCATTTTGTCGCCTAAGGAGGGCATGAGCATCACTCAACAGGAACAAAAACTGCAAAAATAAGTATTTCAAGCCTTGAGCAGTTAGAAGTTCGGAGTATACAGAGAACCTACCCTTCACATGGTAAAAATTTGTTTTTCATTCTTACTTCTTCTGCAATGATTATAGCATGCGCTTAACTGACACCATTTTCTTGGTAGTAACATGCATGAACCATTTTGTAAACCTCACAGAAATGAGCACTTTAATATTAGTAAAATAAATAATAAGGCGGCTGGTATATTGGACTAATGCCTAAGGCTGAAAGAAAAATGACTAGTTCCCGAGAAGCGAACATTTGACGGCAACTGTGAAATTTTATGAACAATTTTTAAGTCGAGGGCATTATCCTCCGATATTCTGAAACGTACGCGCTTCTCTGTGGAAAAGACAAAACAGCGTGATTGAAGCCAAATAACTGCAAGCTAACGAGTATGCTAGGTTTTATTAAACTATGATTGGATTTCAATAACTAAGACCTATAACTGCGACGATGTCTCTTTGTTTTTCTTGTGGAAAAAATCGGGCGACTATTATCAAATCGGACTACTGTTATTAACAAACCGCCATCCCATTTTGTATTACATGACGTGCTTTGTTTTGAGAAAACGCGCAGAAATTAATCGGTAGATTGGCTATAATTAACAATTTTTCCACGAACGCGCGTTGGATATGAGATGATATATAGCGAGATGGCTGTAATCATCTCATATCCAACGAGCGCGAGTGGATTAACTGTTTTATTAACAACAATCAAGAAATATTGTTAGATTTTGCTGATTTCGCTTTGCAAGAACAATCAGAGGACAATTTAATGATCGCTTTTTCTCGGGCATGGTATAATGCCTAATATACTATGGCCACTAAGCCAATCAAATCGTTGGAATTATATTAGACACTGATCCAGTTCTTAGTAATGCCGGGTAATTATCCTCGGGAAGGCCTTTGTCTGTAATGTCCTTACATAGAACTTTCTAATTCTGATCGCAGGCCTCATTTTGAAAAAAGCTGATGGCAATTTATAAATAGCTAAGGGCAAATGGAACAGAATCAACTAAAGAGGGTGACACTATATATTTATTTGTCTGTTTTAAGTTTTAGGTTGTGATTATCAACATGCAGAATCCAGTAACAGTAGCGGCCATAATTGTGTTATTTTTTCAAAGAGTGGAAAGCTCAATACTAAGGTAACTATCACTGAAATGTAATCAACAAGTATGACTCGCGTGATAGCTACAACCGACTGGGAACCAATCAGTAGTTAGCTGAACGAATTGGTGTAAAATTGGTTGCTGGTCATTGCATTTGGGGAAGTACCTTCACACTGATTCCTTAGAGTGGATTGCTATCATTAGAGTCAAATTCAGTCACATGCCTAAACGAATGGACTCCGAATTTGCGTACTAAGGAGTTCTTACAAGCTACAAGTGGCTGTTTTCATTGGTAATAGGGCAATCACATAGACATAGAAAACAACCAGTTCAATTTTACATTGAAAATGAATTTCAACGTTTGAATATTTGAGCAAAACAAAATGTTTTTGTTGTTATCTAGACCTGTGCTAACATTCCAGCAGAACGCATACAGTATATATAGAATTCCAGCAGTGATTATGAGAAGAGTAGATTCGTTTCACCACACTTGTATAATTCTCTTTCTCTCTGTCTCTGGGTGTATGTAGCGGTACTTTAGAGTACCGACAATGGTAGCCTGTGAACAGGTTCCCAAGTGGGGTATAGTTCGAAGACTAAAATCGAGGTCGGAGAGGGGGGGGGGGGGAGAGAAAGAAAAGGAAGGAGCCTGTGGACATTCCAGTTTGATGCCGCCGTTTCGCCTCCTTGTAATTAACCTGTGAGAAATATGTTAACAAGGTAATTTTATGCCAATCATTCATTCCGCTCGAATGAGTCAAAATATCAATAATATTTGGCAATAAGGGGAAATTCAGCGAGAACGAAAGCGCACAAATTTGTAGATTCTGCGAACAATTCTTAAGACGCGAAAAAATTCTTAAACGCAAAAGAGTACCGGTAGTTTCATTTTTCAACTCTTTAAGGACAGTGCCTACTAATACCGAAGTATTTTTGCGTGGTTAATGACTATGCAGGAAAAGCAGGTCTTAGCAAGTGTTATTGGAATCCAAAAAGAAAAATGGGGGTAACCAGGCATTTTTTAGAGATAATTAAGCAACAATTATTCCAAAAAACAGTAAAATACAAAGCAATGTATGGCATTTTTTCCCAAACTGAAGCTTTATTATCTCTGAAAAATGCGTGGTTATCCCCAATTTTCTTTTTGCTTACCAAGAGCACTTGCTAAGTTCTGCTTTCTCCACATAGATTTAAACCACGCAAAAATATCCCTGTATTAGTAGGCACCACCCATAGGAAACCCGAGTATCCCAAGATGCGCAGAACGTTTGCGCACTAACAATAGTAGGCACCGTCCTTAAACACGGAGCGATCCTATAAGACCAGGCTGAACGGTTCAGACTGTCAATCAAAAATCCAAAACGCGCGTATCGGATTGGTTGATTACCAAAAATCTTATTTTAGCACGTTCAAGTTCCCGCAACTTCAATTCGAAAGGACGTGACGAGTTGGCGGAAAAGCTGTTTTAGTTCGAATTATTTTGTTCAAAATCAATCCAACGAATATGGTACAGGAGAAGAATTTAGAAAGTTAAGCTATCCGTCTATTTTGAGTTCAGAAATTCATTTATCGGCTGGTAAAATCTTATCCTTTCGAGATATTTCCGAAATGATTAGGATAAAGTTCGTAAACAAACTCTGTCTCGAAATAGGTTGTTCTTCTGAAACCGGCTTCCGAGATGGAATCGCTTCGATCCTTTGTGTCGTTTAGTGGGGGAGAGATAAGTAAAGACACAAAGTCGTACAAACGAAACCTAAAAGAAACAACGGAGCGGGAAACGGAGGAGAAAAGTGAAGTGTCTCAAGGGGCGAGCGATCGCACGCAAGACGACGGAGCTGATAATCCTTTTGAAGCCGGCCTCTCTCTCTATTGTTTACTGTATATAATAAAACTTAGAATATATTTGGTACTGGCTAATTTTAAAAATGATGTGAGAGACATTGCCATTATCATTTCATCCATAAGATAAATGAGAGCAACATCGGGTCGTGTTTTGTTTATATCTTTGGTGATTTTTCGAATTAGCAAATTATTCAAATGTGCATGATCAGGTACGAAATGTGTTTAGATGTTTTTATTTTTGACTTGTGCATAAAAGTTTAGAATTTATTGCTGCCACTTCCAGCGAATTAGTAGAGTTAGTTTTCACGTACGTGATCGATAGATACACAAGCGGTAATAAACATGACGACTCGAGCGGCCGTTTAGCGGAGAACATCTGCTAAATTTTGAAAATCCTGCCAGTTTTGGCAAACTCGTTTTGGTTATCGGCATGTTCAGATGGAGGGATGCAGATGTCCAGTTCGTCGCAGGCTTCAGTTCATAATGGTTTCGATCTTTGTACTGTGTATTTGGTAGAAGGATTTCGAATTTCGAGGTAAGTTTCATATAATCTTTCGATTGCGGCAACGAAACTTGATTATTTCCGTTATTATCGTTAATCTCGCTAATTTCTGGTGTTTTACAAGATATATAGTTAGCGTTTAGCTTATTTTTATTGATAAATCGATTCCCTCTTCGATTTTACAAACGATAGTTCTTCTCTCTTTTTTCCTCGACCGTTACCGATGCCACCCACCATTATACTGGTCCGTTTGGAAGCCAACAAAGCGCTTCAAAGGGGCGTGTCCTTCCCTTTTATAGGATCGCTCCGTGTTTAAAACAAGAAGTTGCTTGTTTTTCCTGGGCAACAAACTCCAAAAGATTCGCAGACCGTACGCCGACTGATGAATCATGTATCTGGTATCACAAGACGGCGACATTCTGAAAGAATGTCCACAGGCTCCCTTCTTTCTTTCTTTCTTTCTTTCTTTCTTGCTCCCATACTGCGCTCCGCTCGCCCGGTTCGCTGAGTTTTCTTTTCGGCCTTTTCCCCGCCTGAGAGCCTGTTCACAGTCGCCCGGTTCGCCGAGGTTTCTCTTCGCCCTATACCCCACTTGGGAGCCTGTTCACAGGCTAGTGCTTCAGTATAATGTTCAGAGTGCAAGTAACATCATTTGGAAAGGATTAAGAGAGAAGGGGGTCGTATTTTTTCCTTGAGGTATAGAGGGGAGAAGTTATACATGAATAGGGAGGTTTGAAAAAGAGCCAATGCAAAATAAGTCTTTTACACTATACTGTGTAACTCTACTGTGTGATACATAATGAGTGAAGCTTTATTGACGCATAACTTTAAAAAAAGCTTTCAGAGTGCTAGTTGTTCTTGAAAAAAAATGGAGCCCTCGAAATGAAATTATCAGTGATCCGCTGGTATAATTATAGGTCATAACAAACCCCGTAACGAACCACGTACAATTCTACTGAAGGGCCATGACTTCATAAGTGGTTGCGGAGCAATAAAGTTCAGCCCATTGTTTCCAGATTGTAGGCCTAGCGCAGGGCAGACAGAAGCAAGGGCTGAGCCGGAACAGAGGGCACTCACGTTTTGCTGAAAGATATCTTTTCTTTCGATTTAGTGACAACTCAACTCAAGTTACACAAGAAGTGTCAAGCGTTATTATGCGGCTTATGGCGGACGAAAGTCACAGATTTGTTCGACCAAATGCAGGAGGTATGGGGCACTTTATGATAACATGATTTGAGGGTAGTGCATGATTGTGCTGTCACTTTCAAACAATTTTCGTCAATAAATCAAACAATTTGTAACGATTTTTAGTAATGAAATGCGAGACTCCATTTTAATACTTTTATTTCACAGGAAGGCCAACAACAGTCCAAGTCGATATGCAGATAGTTTACATTGGAGACTTTCAAGAAGCTGACATGGTTGGCCAGGTTTCCTTTCGTGTTCATTTCTTCCCGTCTTTACCACGATTCTCTCTCATACACCCTAACACAAAAACTGTTCATCCTTGTTCATTCTTTTTTATTATCGTTTCAGTTTTTAACATTTTCATCTCTTTGACTCTTATGAACTTGGTTTATCAAAAGTAGGTCGTTACCTAAGGCGCTGAGGAAAAACAGTAAAATAATAAAAAAAAAACGCGAATGTGTATACCTCAAAAGACTAAGGCAATACAGACTTTTCTTAGTGTTTTGCTCCTCAGAGTTCCCCGCTGTCTTTCACTCGAAACAACTTATGCCCGGTAAAAGACCCAGGAGAAAGGCTAGCATGCGAGGACAATCTCAGTCTGCGAAAAAAGGAACTGAACCCGAGAATCGCAATCATTGATAGGGGGAGTGCTAAAAACACTGAAATAATTCTATTCTCGTTTTCTGAATAATCGAAAAAGAAGGAACAAACGAAAAAAACAGACCACATTCACCAAAACCTAACAACACCAGCTACAATGCTGCACTCATGTAAGAAAACTGTTTTGTGGGATTCAAAGTTGCCTTCGGGAGGGGGTGGGGGAGTAAGTTACGTTTTAAACGGATAACATTTCTTCTTTAGTCAGATTACGAGCACCCAATTAGTAGTTAACAGCATACTTTAAAGATTTGTACCAACCTCTTTTGTCCACCATTATAGGCTTATCGTGTATTTTCTTATCTGTTTGTTTGTTTGTGTTACAGGCTTTTTCTCTAGAGTTGTACTTCCGTCAGTACTGGCAGGATAACAGATTAGCTTACATGAAGCCTAACACACAAATCACGTTACCTGGAAATACCGCTGACAAACTGTGGCAGCCTGACACTTTCTTTGAAAATGGAAAGAAAGGAGAGTTGCATAAACTGACAACCTTAAACAAGGTCATGACGATTCACCCTGATGGTAGAGTATTTGTTAGTACAAGGTAAGTTCATATTTGACCTTAATGAAGGCAAAACTCTGAGTCCCCGAAGCTGTTTCAGGGCATCATACTATAGTGCTTTTAATTATTCATTGTTATTCGTCATGCATGCTGAAATATTCCTATCTTTCATTGTAGGATCACTTTGACATGTTTATGTGCAATGGATTTTCGCAAGTTCCCTATGGATCGACAAGTGTGTCACTTAAACTTCTTTAGTTGTAAGTTAACTGAACTCAATCTGATTGAAAAACAGTGATGATAAGGTATCATTGTTACTGTGTTAATTGCGGTCTAATTAAGTTGAATTGTATCACAGCTGCATGTCTACCGTATGGTAGGAAGTGAAATATATAATGGTATGGACTTTTGATCAACTGATGTAACGAGATAAAGAAGAGCAAGAATAAAGTTATAACACAATCCAGTTAGGGGTATTGTTTAGTCAAACTCTTTCTGTAGCAAGTAGTTTGCTCTTTATTGTATCAAAGACGTATTAGCCATGTTGACCCGTATTGCATTTCTTGTTTTCTGATCTGTTTGATGTGTCTTGCAAAGTAGTAGGAGACTCGTAGGATATGAACTCAATTTATTTATTTATTTATTTATTTATTTATTTTTTATCTTACGCCGAATACATATCATAGCTACGTGTAAGTCACTACTGTCCTCCGTTCTCATATATCTAATATTTTATCTTTTGTTTTTAGATTCCTTTACTGCAGATGATATCGTGTATAAGTGGAAGAAAGAAAACAAAACTTGGTCACCAAATCTTGAAATCGCCCAGTTTACGCTTGATTCTGTTACCGTCCAACAAAAAGGCAAAACATATGTAACTGGTACGTGTGATAGTCGACAGGGTTTCTTCAGATGTTACGGTTTAATTTTAATTTTTGCTTGAGATTTTTCAAACCCACTTCATTTTTATTTTACATACATCCTTTATTTATTATTATTATTATTATTATTATTATTATTATTATTATTATTATTATTATTATTATTATTATTATTATTATTATTATTATATTATTATTACTTGATAAGTAGGTCAGTACCGGCAACTGAAGAGTTGATGTGGACCTACAACTTATTAAGCCCTAACTAACTACTAATATTATTTACAATTGGTCCAAATTACATATTAAAACATTTAAATGAACAGGTTACTAATAAATATAATTCGTAAGATCCTTATTATAATTTGTTAAGGTGCCATTATCGAAAGAAACGTTGTTCAGTTGTGTTTAGTTTTGCTCAAGAGCTGCTTTGAAACAGGCTAGCCTTTCTAAGTTCCTTGACTTGATATCAAGTGTGTTCCATACAACAGGACCTCTAAAAAAGTATTTTTTCCAAGTTCGTTGTTCTTTCTTTTAGATTTGAGGAGCAGGCCTTTGCGCATTTATTCGGTGAAAGTAAAATCTGGTGATAGTCTTGTTCAGATCTTGTTTAATCTTACTGGAAACACTTCGATCGCAAGCCTTCATTTATATAAGTATCCTAGGTCTTGCCGCTTAGTACATGTACAGTCTAAAACATAAAAATCCAAAATACTTTGCGGCTTTAACATGCAGGCTCTCGATTTCTGCGAGCATGGAAACCGATCAGTTTCCCCAGACAGCAATGCAATAAATCAAATGAGGAATAATGTTTTTTTACTAAATTTCCTCCAGACGTTTAGTTAAGCTCATCCGCTGAACGACTTGTGTACCTCACGGCAGCATGCTCTCTTCACACGAGTCTGTTGTTTACAATAACACCCAATAATTTTGTTTTGTTAGTATATTCAATTTCCATATTTCTACACTTAAAACTGCATGGTAGGGTCCCACAAATCGATTTCTTTGTATTATCATCACACCAAATTTTCCACTGAGTGTGTGAAGTTAGCTTGTTGAGCTCCTACCAAGAATAGACTTCTTCAAAAAAAATACCGCATCGTCAGCAAGCCCCAATTATATCGGCCGTTGTGTCGTCGGCGTATAGACGTAACTCTCCTCGTGATATACTGTAAGAGAAATCGTTCACATAAATTGAGTACAGCCTTGGTTCAAGAAGTGACCCTTCGCTTGTAGTAAAGGTGATCTAACACCATTTTAAAAGCTCAACAAATTGATGGCGGTGGGATAAATAACCATAACTTTCCGCTCAGTCCGCAAGCTTACATTTTGTAATATAAAATGTCATGAGAAACGGAGTCAAATGCCTTTCTAAAATCATTGGAAATAGCTCCTATAACTTCGCCTTCGTCTACAAAATGTTCCGGCCCAGATTCCGTTAGGTACAGTGGTAGTGACTCTGACAGGATTCCCTTTTTGCAGCCCCATTGGTTTCTCCGAAGAACCTCACGAAGATGTGATTATCAACATTTGGTCAAAATGAAAATGTTCTTAACTGATTTTCAGCCGGGGTAATGTTCTTAGTATGTGATCTTAGATTAACCTTAGCCTCAAGATTCTTATTAAAAAAAGAATTTCCGCCTTTGTGTAATACTTTTCAATCTGCCAAATTAAGGTGTTTGCTTTCCTCATAACTCATTTCTTCTTATGTTCGTTATGCTGTAAGTGATCTCCTTGGCAATAATTTTCAATTCTCTCGGTTTTATTCCATCAGTTCCATGAGCTTTTCGTGTATTGATTTTGCTTAGCTTGTACATAGTGAAAATCTTTTTTTTTTTTTTTTGAGGCTGTATGCCAAAGGCGATAGAGTACTCCGAGAAATAAAAGGCAGCCTGTCAGAACATATTGGTAATGATCTAGAAGCTAATTTCTCACCCACTGTACACGAACGTGATCTTGTCATCTCTGACTGGGCCAATTCGTTTGTATTTCTTTTCACGCCTTGTCAGTTGTTATAATTTTCCAGATATCTCTTGAGCCTTTCTCAGTTTCGCTTAACGTTTTTGTTGGTTTTTTTTGTGTGTGTGTTTTTTTTGATACTCAACTACAGCTCTTTTGAGAGTTTTGTTTACTCTATTTCTCCGTTCCGGCTTTGTACTTTTCTCTATCCTCAATACTACCTGACTTTTGTACTCTACGCAGCTGCTTGTACCCTTCATTCTAAGCTTTTGGATACTTCCGCTTATCCAATGCAGTTTTCTTGAACGAATCTTTGCTCGGTTTTTATGTCCTGACTAATAGCACATCTATCATGCAGCAGTTGTCGTTGAGATCATCAAACACATTACAGGCATGCCACGGGGCAAACGCAACCTGTTCCTTAAATGCAACCTGGTTTACAGTTTTTCCAGTCAATCACCGATTTGAGCCGAGGGACTCTTGTTCTCGAGACTGGTTTCAAGACTGTCTAAATTATGAAATCTGTGATACGCAATCGGCCTATGTCAAAAACCCCAGCGTTCACAACTTTATTTCTGTCACTTATAATTTAGAGACCAATTAAAATTTTTGAGTTTTCATTTATTCTAGTTGCTCGATTGATGAAGTTTACCAAACCAAACTTCCTCGGACATTTATGAGCTCAGAGTCATTCACCTGTACTTTATCCCGCCGGTCTCATTTTATTAAACAAAAATTAGATCTCCCGTTATCACAATGTTGTTTCTTTTGCTGCAAAAATGTTTAATTGCTCTTCTAACATTTCAAAGAAGGTCATGTCCTTAGGAGGCCTGTACTTGTTGGAGAACACTATGTTTTGTGGGTGCCCACTGCCCACTATGCCCACAGCCCAGGAATGAGGTTTGTAATATCAACAACATCCCGGATGTTGTTGAGACGGGATGTTGTTGAGATTACAAGGACTCAGCATTAAACAACACTACAGACACCTTCACCGTCTTCGGTCCGCGGTCCGATCCGTTTCGCAGTGATTTGTATTCTGGGATTTGAATATCATTCGGTCAGTAATGCCTAAAACTTCAAACTTCACAGTTGGATCTCCTGTGTCTTAGCCTTTGTCAGTAATCCATCGACATTTTTATGAGCCAATTCATTTGTTGGAAGGTTTTTCCGCCGTAAGAATCGAGAAGTGATTTCTTTCTACTGAGTTTTCCTCTTGCGTTGTTAGATTAGAACTTGTTAGATGAGTACAGTGATGAGTAGCGTGTGGCTGATTAAAAAAGTGAAATTCAAAGCAGCTGGGGCAGAACCACGTCGACGTTGAAGCATTGGTCAGTTCGCTGTATTGGCGTTGGGTCACATTTCAGCTCTTTAAATTGCAAACACAACACACAGTCACGCCAAACACTTGTTTGAAGCTTGATTTATGGATCTCGGTTTGGGTTGATATCCCCACTGATTTAAAATAATCGTGTAAGCTGAAACGAAGGTGATGAATTTGCGTCGTAGTTAAGTCTTGTAGCGAAATAACCCTTACAAAAAGGAGTTGATCCAAGATGGCGGTGTAGCCGGCCGGAGTCTTTCGAACTGCGATAAACAAGATGATCTAGTTCTTCGTTATGGAGCATACAGGAATCATCAAAATAAGTTGAAATCGCTGCCAGCGAAGCAACTCATATTGTTTTTTGAGACAGAACTCTAGCGAACAAAAAAAAGTCGAGCTTAACATAAAGCGCCTATCCGCTTCACGTTGCTGAGTTATGCACTTTTTGCACCAAGCTTACACAGCAAGTAATTAATCCGTCTTTGGCTACTAATTTTGTTTGGATTTGTTGTTGATAGATATTGTTTACTGCTTGTATTGTGTTGGTATAGATATTACTTGCTGTTTGTGTTGTGTTGATAGATATTGTTTACTGTTTGTGTTTTGTGAAAAAAAACTACCAAAACGAATCGCAAGTAAGTTCGAAGACCTACATTAAAAGGCAAGAGCAAAACCTTAATGACTTCGTGTTAGTCTCGAAAGAATTATACAGTTAAAAGTGGCTCAGAACTTTCATACCCAGTTGCGGGGAATAATGTCACGCGAATTTCTCTGGCGATTTGTCACAGCCCGTGAAGTCTTGATACAAGTTCCTCGAATTAAAATTATTTCCTTTGGTCAAGTTAATAACTAATAATATCTCATTTTTAACCAAGAAAGCTTCTCCATCGTAAGCTTAAGTGGTATTATACCTTCCGTTCCCTTTTTCAGGTAATTACTCTGTTCTGGGAGTAAAATTTGTATTCACCCGACGCATTGGTCACTATCTGACAAGAGTCTACATTCCGGCCATATTTATTGTACTCCTGTCCTGGCTTTCATTCTTTGTCGATCGGACGTCAGCTCCAGCTCGCGTCTCTCTTGGAATTACGACGATTCTAACGATGACTACACTGTTAATCGGAATTGGCCAGGGATCTTTGCCCGTGGTATCGTATGTGAAGGCAGTGGACTGGTACTTAATTGTGTGCTACACCCTTGTATTTGGTGCATTTGCAGAGTACGTGCTGATAAACAGCAAAGGGCCATCGGGAAAAATCGAACCAACTACGTGTAATCATCAATTGGTAAGCTGCCTTTTTTTACTGTTTCTGAAAGATCGTAAAAGGTATGAACCGTACAAACTCGAGTTATGAACCTTAAGTTTCATTGGGCAGATCACGATAAACCAACTGATCAAGACTGGTACCTCGTCGGCCAAATCACGGACAAATCACGTTGTTCTGATTAGCGTTCTTGTTATACTTTATTCCAAAAGATACAGATTCAGATTGCGTCAACGCAAAAATGTGTCGTTCTTTTTATTATTCTTCAAACGAACTTAAGAAGAGAAAAATAAGAGTGACCAATACATACCATTTCACAAAAAGTTTCCTTCTTTCTTTCTTTTTTTTCGTTCTTGATATTGAAAATGGGTATGGATTTGTAATTCACATTTGAAAAGGGTGTTGATTTGAAGAACCGGGGGTATGCCGAAACCAAGAATCTCTTAGAGTACCTCTCCTGAGCAATGGAAACGGAACATATATATGCCTTTTCTAAAAAGCCGTGTCTTCATACCCGATAGTTGGAAACAGTCAGAGAAAAACCACAGGTAGCCCAAGCTCTAGAAGCCTTTATTAGACCTTTGTAACGTCACGTTGTAATTTTGAGTGTCATGATGAGTATCCGCACTAACGTAAATTATAAGAGTTTGTATGGGAATTTATAAACTTGTTTAGGAGTCGAAAATAAAGAACACGAATCGAACAAAGATTCCTTTCCTTGTCCATGTAAGTGTTTGTGTGACATATTTTGGCGGTAACGTAAGACTATTGTTTCTGTGGCGTATTTTGCGGGGCCGTTTCAGCGCGCCAGATTCCAGTGGGTTTTAGATTCGCCGTTTTCCTCTGTTTATATTTATAAAGACGAAAACACCGAACTTAAAACTCACCGAGAATCGTGCTGAAACGGCCAACATACGCCACAAAAACACTAACAAGGTATCAAGGAGACCTAAACACGTTCGTACTTCCCATATAAACCCTCACAATTTACGTCATTGCGGCAACTCATCGTGACATTCAAATTACAACATGTCGTTACGAAGGTCTAATAAACGCTCCTGGAACTTGGGCTACCTGTAAAAAAAACCTAAATACCCGACCATCCGAAAGAACACGCCTGAACAAAACACGGGTCACAAGTCACAACAACGGGGCACCCGTACTACCGCGCTATGTCTAAAAAAAACTTCGACAATCAGTCTCCCACAGTCCCACAGTCAGAGGGAGAGAGAAAGCGTCTCCATCTTTGTAATGGCTTGCTCCAAAGCTCGAAGAGTCCTCTGCTGCTCTACTGCTCTGCTGCATGAGCCATAACAGACGTTTTGCGAATGTGTTTGATTTTTAGTATATGTATTGTTAAGCTTTTGGACTTGAAAACTATGAACTCCTGTGCACGTACGTATTTACGTGCCAATGTTTTAAAGAATACTTCTGGGGTGAGGGGTATGCAGTATATCTCGTATCTCTGAAAAGTGGTATCTCTTATTTTTTATGCTCGAAAATGAAAAAAAAAGAAAGAGAGAGAGAGAGAGAGAGAGAGAGAGACACGATATTAACTCATGAGGATTTATTTCAGAATTCCAGAAAAAGCGCCGATCTCACTAGTAGTGGGTTTCTCGATGCCTCAAGATCACTAGACGATAGTTACAGCAGCAGCGAAAGAGCTGAACTGAAGTCAAGCATATGTTACATGCCCTACGTCAAGACTGTTCTTAAGAAGTCTTTAAAATACAATTCATTGGACGAGTCAGTTAAGATAGTTTTTCTAGCTACCTTTATTGCGTTTAACTTATTTTATTGGTTTTATTTTTTGTACTTCGATTCCTAAAATCCGACTGATACAGTTAAATTTTATTTGAGAATTCTTTCAACAATTTAATTCAATTGGTGGTAAGTCCTTGAGGAGGAGAGTTGACACCATCGTCTCTGCGTTTTCTACGCGCTCACTGGCTTGAATGTTCGGCGCTTCCACCAAATTTGTAAACTGTCATCTTACGATTTTATGATTTTATGTAATAAGCCAGACATAATTTAGCATAAAAAACGTTGAATGGCAACTGTTACGCCGCAAAATGTAACAAGAATCGCCGCAAAATGCAATACTTACGCATAATTCAATAAATTATTCAACGCAAAATGTAAGAACTTTTCTGATGCATAATGTAATAATGCAAAATGTAAAGCCTGGTTTACACATACGAGGCAGGCATAAGCATAAACACAAGCATAAGCACAAGAAACCTACGTGTAAACCAGTGCGACGCAAGCATAACCGCCTTGTGCTTGCGCTTGTGCTTATGCTTACGTCGTCCCGGTGTACACGTACGACGCAACGACGCAAGCATAAGCACAAGCACAAGAAAATGGAACGATTTCCATTCTCTTGTGCTTGTGCTTGTGCTTGCGTCGTTGTGTCGTACGTGTAAACTGGGACGACGCAAGCATAAGCACAAGCGCAAGGAAAGAAAACTAAAAAACAGTGGCAAGTTGTCAGCGTACATTCTAGTTACTCATGCGTTGCCATTTGCAAAATGGTGGCAGCAAATTTTTATGCTTCTGTGCTTGCGTATGTCACCTTATGCTTATGCTTATCGCACGTGTAAACATCCTTGTGCTCCTGCTTGTGCTCATGCTTATGCTTGCGTTGTACGTGTAAACCAGGCTTAATAACTCACTGATATATGGATCCGGGAGGAATGACTCGGGATTAAAATTTTCATGGTGACTAATCAGTATGAAAACGAGGCTGCAGGATGAAATCGTTCCTCTCACACAACATAGATAGTGTTCTGTTGACAAACAAGACAAATACAACTTAGTTGGACACTCAAGTATTTTGTGATGCAATGAGAATGTTTGTAACGATAGTCACGTGATATTCCCATGACTACAGGCTTTCGATGCCTCTGGAAGTTTTGTCCAAAGAGGCCTTCAAGGATCTTCGTCTTGTTTCCAACCAAACTCAAATGGTGCGGGGATCACCTATCGTTCCCCGAGAGACATCCAGATGCTTGCCTGGTATATGGCTCTGTTGGCGTGGTTGAAAAGGGCTTCCTAACAAAATTGTAATAAAAGACTGTTAACGATGTCTTTTTACTTAATTAGTAGATTGAATAACTATTCAAGTACTACGTATTATGTAAAATCACTTAATGTAATGAACGTCTGCTCTGACTTGACAGTTCGGCAAGTTGAAAAAGACTTAAATCACGACAGGGATTGGAGTTCTAACATCTTGTTAAAGAAAAAAAATGTAAGAGCGTGCTTACATAACTATGTGTTAGCACAGAAGAAAAAAGATAAAAAGAAAATGTATGTAACGTATGCAAGACTGGTGTTTGTGCTTATACATACAGATTGTTCCTCTTACCGCTGTCGGTGGAAAGTTTTCCAGCTGTCGTCCCTTTTTTGTGAATAGTTCTCGTCGAGCAGCATTCACGTTAACGGCAAGGCTGGTCTTGTCGTAAAGCAAGTTAACAAACCGTTGAAGAATGCTAAAATAAGGAGAACCTATCTCCAGTGGTAGAAAAGGTGAGTCCCTCATATAAAGAAAAGCTTCCGTGGCCGCCAGATACGAACTCCTAGCTTCCCATGCTGATTTCTTTCCTTTTCCCAGGAACACAGACGTCGTATCGCACCCAGTAAGTGCATGGAAAAGTGGTAGCGCCCAAGATTTCTCTTCTCCCAAGCAATAGCAGATACTGTTGATTGACAGAGACTGGAAATGCTTCCCCATGCCAAAGGCAACCCATCCCGTCAGGTCTGGTCGTAAAGTAAAGAAGGCTCTGAACTCGGCAATGAGAAGGACGACAACGTCTGTGTCAACAGTTCGAACAAGGACACTTCTCGCTCCTTTCTCCAGGGCGTCTTTCACATGGACCAGCATTCGTGTGTCTGCTTCTTCGTGATTACATATGTTCATTTGCTGTCCAGGACAGTTTGAGATGACATTCCCACCTAAATTAAAGATATGAAAATGATTCTATTATGGTAAAATTTAATAGCACTCAAAAAACATCTATGCAAAATGATGTGAATGTGTCTTAAATGGTTTTGTTACTAAATGACCTGAAGTTATACAAACAATCCTGCCATATGAAAAGGTAGCTCTTTCGACCTCTATTGTGAGGTATGCGAACAGTTCCTTCTTGTTAGAGGAATTTGCCAAAAATGCCTACCAGTTTTGTGGACTTCTGACGTGACCAGCCACTTTTCGCCTGAAAGATCGATCTCTTATCCGACTTTCAAATTTTTGCTATGAATGGGCCATTTCGGGTCCAGCAACTACCCATCTTCTAAAAGGCACGGGATTTTCAGTGAGTCCAATGGCTCCACCAGCTCCTTTTACGTCTGACTTGTTTTGCTCGTGCGCCTGATCGATTGGGATGCTTGAAAACTTGTTTGAGATTTTGGAAATTCAGCACTGTTTGAGTTTGTTTTTAATTGACCTTGGCAAGGACCTCATATCTCTTACATGGATTGGTACCCATCTGGCGTAATTAATATGTTCGAGAGCAAAGAACCAAGGGACTAGGGCTTCCAAGGTCTCCACATACAAAGTGAAGTTGTTTTCACGGTGTGCTTTGACAAATGCAAGTACTGTGAGCTCCATTTGCAAGATCATGTGCCAAAACCTGTATGGTGGACTTGTCTTCATCATTCCATCATGCCAATTTTCAAATTCTTCTTCTTCGCTACCTCCGTGTAGTTGCTCATAAACATCACGTTGCAATTTATGCAGAGCCACACTGGTTATCTGGTGTGCGCGTGTGGTCTTGGTAAAGTGAGCTACCTTTAGAAAGGAATCCGATGTACCAATGGATGCTACACCTGCCTCTGCGAAAGCAAAGATCCAGCCAGACGCTTTTAACAGATCGCCACATACGGACCATAGAGCCATTTCAAAGTGAAGGCCTCCTAACATCACGACATGGACATCTTCTCCATGTGTAGCAGGCCAATTTCACTGCACAAACTTGGCGATGGCGAAGAGAGGTTGGTCACATGCAGTAACAGGGACCTGACCTGGATTAAGATACTCGCTTTCTCTGAACATCCATAGAATGCTTCACCATAGCAGGTGTGGCCGCCTTCTCGTCAAGCAATGGCAACAAACCACCCAAAGATGGCAAGGGATTGGAAGCATGCGCAATCAATGCATTGTAGGCAGCCCATGAGAATTACGTCCCTTTGGTAAGATTATCATCGAGATGACGCCTACAATGCTCTAACCAGGGATCTTGTTTTGTTATGGCAGTAGTCGCGGATAGCTGATTGCTACTTGAAATATCCTTAGTAGCTTGGAGAACTACAGGAACGTCTACATGAGATGTCTTCAGAGAGACAGGAGGAACTATAGAATAAGAGTTAGGGAGCGTAATGTCTCTCGGGGTAGTCTTGATAGAGCAATGATTTGTTGTATTGGCTGCTTCCTAGCCGACAACGTCAATGGAATCTTGTGTTGGGAACGGGAAGAGACTAATCCCAGTACCATGAAATGAGCCTTGCGCTGTTGTTGACGACGGATTATGGTCGGGGTTGTCAATTGCTCCAACAGTGAAGAGATTTTGCTGAAAATAGGGAGGACAAACAACGCCGACAGTCTTAAAATGGTTACACACCGACGTTCCGAAATCTTTCATCATTTCGTCAACCCTGGTGCAGCTCAACCTTAAACCAAGTCGGTGTAGTTGATTAACGATCTTTTTGCTTCTTTTCTGGGTGGGTATGTTCATTCAGAGGTAATGAGGCAGAGGAGGTTCCCTTACCCGGCAATGGCGCATTCCCTTTCCTAAGGATTTTGCCGTTTTCTTCAGCCTGAACAGTATTTACTTGGCAATTGTCAAGCAAGCTTGCGATTCTTCTGAATCCTGGGTTTCTATATTAGCACCATTGAGTAACATGGAAACCAGATCCTTTAAGCTCAAAGGTACTGATTTGGACTGGCAATCCGATGAGAATTCTCCATCAAAAGGGGATATTAGTGTATTAATAACATCGCTGCGGATATATCTTGTTGCTTTCGCAAGTGTGAATGCCTCTTCCTCATAATTCCGTTCTTTTTAGGCATCTTTCAATAGTAATTCCATGCCCTTCTTAAGAACAAGGACTGTATTCCTTCCGTCTGCTTGCTCTTGAATATTTCCATGGAAATAAATTTTGTGGCACCCCTTCTAAAATGAATCCTGACATATCAAGGGACATTTGTGCCAAGTTTCATGTTTTTACGCGATTTGTCACATTTTAATGATTTTCGGCTCTAACTGACCGGACTAAACTGGCTGTGGTTTTACGAGTGTGGTGTTACTAGGCTTTGTTCAGATTACGTCGTGGTTTGCACCAACGTATGTATGCCCTTATTTGGTAATAAATTTAAGTTGACTAAAAGCACATCAGTGGTCTGAGCTCGGTCACTCATCATGGTGTCAAAAGATAAATCGAAGATATCAGCCTAAAATACACCGATAATCAGCAGTACAACTTCGTCACCGAAAAAGGGATACACTTCAAAGCAGTTGAATCTAAATATTTCGGATAAGGACAGGGACAACGACCAAGCATGCCTGACCGCTTTGGAAAACTGCTTCAAACCGCAGCGCAACATTGTTTACGAACGGTACGTCTTCAATTCTTGTGACCAAAATCTGGGAAAGTCAGTCGACGGTTACGTCGCTCGCCTACGGAAATTTGCATCGTCTTGTCAATTTAGATCACTTACTGATGAATTAAATATATAATCCACGACAGATTAGTCATTTATTTGTGTCATTGACAGAGGGACAAAAGGGAACCTTTTGAGAGAGAAATCCCTCTTACTCGACAAAGCAATCGACATTGCGCGTTCTAACAAAATGACGAGCAAGCAGTTGGAGTCTATGAAATCCAACACTAACGATCCGCCGAAGAAGAAGAGTGAATGTAGTTGGAAAAGGGAAAGGCAAGAATTTCAAGAAGCAGCCGAGCGGCAAGTCCAAACAAAGAAAGAATGTGTCCCTGAAGAAGAAGACTACTGGAAATGCGAAGTGCAAATTCTGTGGTTAACAATAGTTACATGACAAAAGAAAGAATCGTCCAGCGTACACAGCATTACATAGCATTCAAGGAAGTGAAGAAACTAGTCGTCAACCAACCTGTTCTAAAGTACTACGACTGCAATGAGGTCACGTTACAGTGCGACGCTAGCAAGAAGGGATTCGGCGCTACCCATCTTCAAAATGGCTTTCGCGTAGAAAACACTCACACCAACAGAAATAAGAAACGCGCAAATTTAAAAAGAATGCCTTGCGATAGTATTTACCTGTCAAAGATTCACTAGCTAGCTAGCTAGTCACTAGCTAGTTCGAGGAGAAAAAATTACCACAAGCCGCTTCAGACAATTTTCAAAAAGTCTGCTCCAGCAGAACATTTTGAAGAATTTAAAGTGTTCGCGTTGGCAGTTGAAGCCAGACTCTTTAACACTAGTGTCAAGTGTAAGTTACAAAAGGCGACAGAACAAGATCCAGTGCTCCAAATTTTGACGACAAGTGTGCTGATTGGCTGGCCAAAGCAGAAAAAGCAAGGTGTCAGTTACAATCAGAGAATACTGGAGCTAAAAAGAAGAAAATTCCTAGCACAACGGAATCCTGCTGAGACGCCAGCGCATAATCGTTCCTAAGGCAATCAGCCCACAGATCATCTCCAGAAGTCACGCAAGTCACCTTGGCATTGAAGCTTGTTTAAGATAGGTTGTAGACGCAGTCTTTTGGCCAGGAATGAACAGTGAAATTAAGGTCCATGTGTGCAGAATTTCAGGTGAGGAATCCGAAAGAGCCAATGCAGAAGTCGAAAGTTCCAGATCATCCCTGGAGCCGACTAGCAGTGTTCTTGTGGATTACTATTCAGACTTTGTGAAAGTCCATGAACTTAGTGACACAACTTTACCATTAAACCATCATACAACTTCTAAAGGAACAATTAAGCAGACATGGAATTCCAGATGTCCTTGTCTCCGACAATGGTGCACAACTAACAAGCCGCGTGCTCAGAATATTTGTCGAAGAATGGGAATTTAGACATGTGACGTCATCTCCGCATCATCATAAGTCAAATGGTAAAGCAGAGACCGCAGTGCAAATAACCGAGGCCTATTCAAGAAAGCGTTCCTAGATGGCATGGATCTTTTGCTTTCCTTGTCAAAAGACAGAAACACACCTGTTGAAACCATTGGATCAAGCCCAGTACAGAGGCTTATGTCCCAAAGAATGAAGACTCTGATGCCAACAGCCTCAACTTTGCTCCCCCCTCGTGTTGTGGAAAGTGTTAAAAACATAATCAAGATGAAAAGGTACAAAACGAAGAGTTACCATGATTCGGCGAGAAGGAAGTTCAGACTGTATTTCTAATAATTTCTTTTGTTTAGCAGCGAAGGATTGCCCTGTAGCCATTTAGTAGAACATTTGAATGTTGCGCCTATCATAACCAACAGAAACGCATTTTGTTTGTCTCATTGGTGGGACACGTATAGAAATTTTCGAAAATGTTTGCCGGCTGAGGGCTGTCGATTGGTAGGCATCGCTTGAATGAAGGTTATTATCGTCGTCCTTAAAAGGAGTTGTCGATCCGAAATATACATCTTCATTAGTGACACTTAGGCAACCTCGTCCCCAGGATCTCTCCTCTTCACATCCCAGGGATGTGAAGAGGAGAGACCCTGGAAACGAGGTTGACGCTTAGGAAGGTTTCCAGTATACTTGCTACGATCACTCTCCGGAACAGATAATCAGGTGAGTTGTGTAAAATAGTGTAATATTCTACCCTAGGTAATATTCATGACATGTTAATAAGGTATGGGGAATCGCTCTGGCCTGGGACAAGCCTAAGACTAGGCAAAAGTAAAAAGTGATAGGATCAAGCCCGACATACGCGTTGGGTGGGAGGGTGGGTCGCCAACCTGTTCACTTTCGCGGTCTCGGGTAGAGTGATCGGGTGGAACATGTGTAAATCCTTTAACGGTCTCATTAATTTGCATAATCCCAAGGGTATTAATCATCAATGAAAATTGAGTTTGCGTAGTGTCTTGTTTTTTTACGCCCTTCCGTTTACTGTTTTAACTAAGTGCTTCTTATCATTCTTGTCTCGTACTCCGCACTCCTCTCAATTCTGCCCTCTACTCTCCAGATAAGGATATTAACTACTTATGCCTCCTTTAGTTGTTTTGTCGGGTCCAAACCATGGTCCTACGGCGCTAGGGCGGTCTTTATTCTTTCAGTTAATGGGTAGGACCCTTCGTTGGTATGTGCGTTGTTCCTAGGAGTGTCGTTTTTCAGATTTCTTGAAGGCTAATATCACCTGGTATTTTGCTGATAAGCTTCGCTATACCTTTCGTCATCACTCCTAAGTCACCAGTGTCCAATTGCATAACTTCGATTTTCATTTGCCGCATTTTTTATTTCTGTTTAAAGGTCTTTAAATTTGAATAATTTTTGGATACCTGATGGAGGTCTTTTTATAAGATTAGTTTGATTATGAATATGATTATGATTATTATAAATAATAATTATTTATTTATTTAACACTCAAATGAGGGCAAGCTACAGCCTGAATTCTCAGCCTCGCTGTTCGAAGCAAAGCTGCTTCTGTGGCGAGCTGCTCAGTTTCCAAATTTTGAATGTCTTATCGTTCAGAAAAAGTAACGAAATATAACAGCCTCATATAGTATTTCTTTATTTCTACTTTAAAACAACTTTTTTCAAGCTACACTATCAATTGCACATTTCTTGTCTTTTTCATTCACTGATGGTAGTCTATGACGTCACCTCTCGTCACTTGTCCTCTGGTTCGTCTTCGAATTCTCGGTCGCACTCCAGTCTACGTGCAGCTGCGCATAAGCCCCGTCGATAGTTCAGCAATGACCCCTAAAGAAAAGCAAAATTCAACGTTTAATAAACGAAAAACTTTCCTAACATTTGTCCTGAAACAGAAATTAAAACAAATTTCAGCGTCTTAACAAAGAAGGGTTAAAAGTGAAAATTAAGTCTTATTTGACAGAATAAACCAGAAGTAAAAGTACATCACGACAGTTAAATCTTTGATTTTATTGATTCGGTGGAGTTGGAAATTAACAACACATTTTTCCAATGTGTTGTGTCATCTGTTTTTTGTCTATCAATAATAAACCATTGTTGAACTTGCGCGAGCACAACAATAAGTAGAGGAGGTCACTAACATCTGTTTGTTGAAGGAAATATTTAGTATTATTTTAAAAAGCTAATGGACATATTAGAATCAAAGCAAGGTCCAGTGGGTTGGATTGCTTTACTAGTTTCCTGAAACTAAAATTAGCCACGGATCCGGCCGGATGGCCAAGGTGGAATTGCCAGATTAAACTTTTGACAAAATATTCGGGCTTTCTTTTCAAAGTCGTCCTCTTCTGTCTTGAAAAATATATCTCAGGACAAATAATAGTTTGTTCTCCTTAGGACAGAGTCACTTGAAATATTCCTTATGATGTTTTATGAGCATTTTTGAACGGGGATAAAAGGTAACTGATGAGTTCAAATCAAGCACGGTTTTGATAAAAAAAAAAAAAAGTTAAGGCCTAGCTCTTAAAAACGGCCCACATTCGATCATCACAATAAATTCAGCCTTAAAATAAGAACAAAATACTTTCTCCCATTCAGCTTTTCTCATGTCTAGGGTAACCAAATGTATACAAGAAAGATCAGATTACCCGAAGAAACTGCATTACACCTTGGTGCCTCTTCTTCCCAAAAAGATAGTTTTACTAGTTCTGTATAAAGCAACAAATAAAACTAGACACTGCACAAGTTCTAGTGCTTTCTCAGGAAAGCTGTCTTCTCCAGTTGGGTTAGTAGTGCACGTGGGATATCCTTAACAAAAAGTTCAAACCACCGAAATCCATTAACTGATATAAAGTTAAAATTCAAGTGTTTTTAAATAGAAACAGAACAAGTGAAATTTTCGCTTCTCTCACCAGCCAAACACAAGTAGAATACCGCTTGCTTTAAAATTAACCGAGAGTTCTTGTCGTCTTGTTGAAATGTTTACCAAATGTTAAATGCTGTAATGCTGTGTTTGTTTTGATCTTACCTCGTTTCTTTTTCCTCTGTTTCCCTTAACTGTGAACATGCATTCAGCATCTTTCACGATAGATCCAAGCAAAAACGCAAAAATAAAAAGAGCTATGACTAGCTTTGATTTCATTCTGGCCACTCGGCGTTGCTTTTTCTGTTCTCTGTTTTGTTTGATTGTTATTTGTCTGAACTCACTGGGAGTTAAACAGGATATATCTTCCGAGGCAACGATTGCTCAATTTATACCCACCCAATTTATCTGACACAATTCAACTGGTTTGATTAATTCTCTAATTTCTGCCACGCCACCAATGGAAGATGGCAATTACAATGGAAACATAATGAAGAAAGAAGGTCTTATAATTAAGAACATGATGTGCTACTAATTGATGCCACTTCCAGCATTCTACCGCTCTACCTGTCCACTGTGAAGTCAATGAGAACAGTGTCACAAAGCCGGATCAATTGTGGATCACGTTGTCTCAATTTTTTCATATTTTTCACTTTCATACATAACCTTTTTAAAATGTCTATACCCCATGGCGTTTCTATGAACTCCCTTTTAACTATCCCTCGATGATCTTTTCTCGTCTCACGCAAACTCTCCCCTTGTTTCTTTCGCTTTCTTGTCATTTAATAATTTTCATAACAGAGAGAATACTTTGCACATACACACATATGTTGTGGTTGAGGCACTTTTATCTTTGGGTCGATTTTGTTTCGCATTTTTTGTGTAATTATAAACAAAGGGAAACAAAAATTGAACCATCACACATACACGCTCACGCAAATTTCTCTTTCTATTTCGTTTTTTCTTTCTTTTTCCCAGCTTTCTTTATTTTTTTCACAAGAAGCTTATGAAACTACAGCAGTTTTTATTTAAAAGCCAGTGTCCTGATTAAATGTGCCCGTAATGTTTCGTCTTAGCTCTAATTTCTCTTTGAGAATCATCTTCATGAGGAGATTGCTTCCATGCGAACGTTTTAAAAAGTTTCTCTTGCACTTCACTGGCTTATTATGAAATAAGGTCTGAAGGATAGAATCAAACCGACTGTTAAAAACAACACCCGTGCTTTTATGGGCTAAACGACAGAAGCACTCCTCACATAAAATAATAAATGGAAGCTGGTTCGAGTGGGTTTATATGAGTGCATAAATGATCATTTCAACTCTGTATTTATTATTGAATCAATGGTAGGACCCGCATTACCACCAAGAGACCGATCGAAAGTTAGTTTGCCCTACAGCTGCTATCGGATTAATTATTGGCATCATCTCACTCTTCAAAGTCGTATACGAATCGCTGAAGGCTTTCACAGCCAGGGTTCGCTCAGTTAGCTTTCATAAGTCTCACGCACCTGTGAACAGTCCATTAATCTCCATAATCACGCGTGAGAGTTGCCCAACTACTGATAATTAACTCACTGTTAGAAAAAATGGTGGCAGATTATCAAACAAATGGTGACAAAATGGTGATAGATAAAAGCATAATAATGGTGTAAATTGATGATAATGGTTCTCTAATAACCTTGGATATCACACTGCCTTTTCGTTAAGTGTTATTTTTTTCTGATTTTTGTTCAGCTGCCCTTCCCTTTCTCTGCTTTGTGTTTAGTGTCAACTGTTTATTCACAATTTTTTTAGGGAAAGGTGAAAAGAAGATAAGAGAGGTTTTATCCCTTTCTAGTTTATTTCCTTCCTTATCATAATAAAAACATTAACAAATAATACATTTCAAACTACAAAATACTAATACTACTACGCTTAACTTAATGTTCACCGGAATCACTCGTTAGATAACTCCTTGGCCTGGTTTAAAAACATTCAAATTTTCCGCCTCAGCAAATTTATTTTGGTTAGTTATGCCGAATATCAATTATGCTTATAAGAAAAGGAATGTTTAAAACTATTCATTGTAGCTGAATAAAGGTTTTATTTTTATTTTTTCTTCAAAATCGAAGTGTTATGTTAGAGGGAATATAGGGTTCAAGTTATCTACGAAAGTGAGACGTTTTAAACACCGAGACTGGTTTATACTGTGCTTTAATTGATTGTTTTCGAAATGTTTGGAATCTCTGATGAAGCACGAAGCACGAGTTGTCGATATAAACTCTCAGCAAATACGCTTCTAGTGATTGGAGAACAGTGATTGATTGCGTGCAAAGAATCTTCGCTGAATAGTTACGTGATTCCAATGATAATTCCCCGTTTCTGAAACCTCCTGGGAACTCAGGAAAAACAGAAAGAGCAGTGCTTGCATGTAGGACGCGTCAAACTAACCTCGTTTACAGTCAGTATGTCCACACAGGAGTGACTTTAAAGCGCCTGTTTCGTAAAGGTATTCGTTCTAAGAAACAATTTAACAGTGTATCATTGCTGGCGGACAAAATGACAAAAGCAGTAATAAAGGTAACATAGGTATAAACTTGAGTACAGTCAAACCTCGTTATTACGGACACCAGGGGGAAAGGAATAAGTGTTCGCATTATAGAGGTGTCCGTTTTAGAGAAGTACGCCTTAGGTGTATCTGGATTTCGGTCTCTCAGGGACCAAGTGAACTGTCCGTTATAGAGAGGTGTCCGTAGTGAAGAGGTGTCCGTGAGGAGAGGTTTCACTGTATAACCAAAATAGAACGAATGTTTGTAGTGAAAGCAATCAGACGAGAGTCTGAAATTGTTTCCTTCTCTTCAAAGTATCAGTCGTAAACATTCAGTTGAAATGTTTTACACATGCTGCAAGTAAACATGTTTCACGGCGAGAGAAGAATACAATCAGATTTGGAAGGTGTTTTGAAGAATAAGATTTTTAAAATGCTAAAACATTTCTATCTTGAGCAAAGAAAGAAGCAAAATAACGACTGGCTATATGTATGGACTAATATGAAACAGTTTACGCTCGAAAGTTTTAACTTTTATACCCTCTTACGGTAGGTAATGACAAGGGGTGACAGGCCACACAATCTTCACTGGTGTGAAACATTTTGAAAACCTTTTATGTTTTAGCTCTAACGAGTATATCTTTTAAGGACTTTCCTTCTTTTAAAAGATATGATTGGTGGATCTTTAAAGATATTTCTGACTACTGGTTGTTTCTGTATTACGTGCCATTTTTCCATTAAAACTTGTCTGATGTTTGGCAGCGATGGCTCGTATTTTGTAATAAGGCAAAATGTCTTTGAGAAGTTTTATTTTCTTGTTTAAGCGCTAGCACCCTTTCACGGCGGGAATTCTATTTGCGATAGTACTTTTTCTGCCAGGTTGTGTGGATAACCTCTTGCCAACAACCTTGTTATACAATTTGAGGTGTTCTCCTCAAAACTAGATTTTGACGAATTTGTTTTTAGGAGCCCGATGGCTTCGCCCTTCACAAGTCCTACTTTAGCACTTGGTGGGTGACAAGACTCGTGAACAGTTCAAATCGTTTAGATTTGAACGTCAGATGATGAAAGAAGGATATCATTAGAAACTTTCAAAGTAGCGCATTTTGACTTCATTTTAACTGCCTTTGTTGGGTGTCAAAAATATTAACTGAGAAGGTGTTTCGTATCCTTGAAGCGTTAATGACGTTAGACAGTATAGCACGTTTTTTTTTTTTTTTTCGCGATCAACAATCTATACGAGCCCGATAATACGGTAACATGGCTCGCACCCTCGATCGTCAACTAACTTGCTGTTTTAACTGTCCTGTTGTTTCTGTTTTTTTCTTGTGTTTTTTTGTATCTTAATGGTCCACTATAATTGGTGAAGCTATTGTGGTCTCCCTGTCTACACGACAATTATTTTTCTTTTTTCTTGGGCCTTTAGGCGAAGCTCGAAGTCATGCTCGTTTAATTCGCATGACTTGTTTATTTTACTATTATTATTATTTTTTTTTTTTTTTTTTGACGGTATTTGGTTTTCCTTTGTTTCGCTTTATACCTCCAGTTCAAACTGAAAAACAAATATGGTTGATGGATCTGCGATCTGCAATGCAAATGGTGAAAACGACTAATTAATTCTTTGGTGACTTTGATCAATAGCTGTTGTTGAAGGACATAATAATTATTAAAAAGAATGAATTATTCATCAAAAAAGAAGTTCGTGTTAAAAAGTAACCATTTTGACAGAAAGGCAGAATTTACACGTGTGGATGATCAGTTGAATGAAAATCTGCTTTTTCCCAAGTACGGTTAAGACTATCTCGTTTACACGATCGCGTTACTGTGTCCCCGGCCACTCAGTTTATTCCAACCTACTGAGTCCACGATCAGTTTTTTTGAACTAACATTAGTATATGATTTTGTTTTATTTTATTTTTTTTAACCTTGAAAATGCTGCTTATCCAAACACAACAACTTGAACTTGCCGTCGGTATTTAAACAGGTATAGCTTCTACTCTTCATTAGTACCAATAGTTCTTTGCGAACGGCCAAAACTTATCATGTAGTTGTAAAAGATTGTGACTCCATAAAATTTTATTGCTAATAATCTTACTATCATTATCTTTATATCTGATGAAGAAACAGGAAAAAGAAAGCATATGAAAGCTGATAGAAACAGGAAGTCGCAGCTGAAAGCAATTTTTTGATAAAAACAAGGAAAGACAAATGTGAAAGAGGATATTCTAGGTTACTTGAAAATCCATTATTGCTAATTCGCCAATGGTTTCTTTGTTATTTCACTACCTGTCCTTTTTTCTGACAGTAGGTGACTAGAATGATTGGAAACAAGTCAGAGATTGGCCATACGTTAATTAGACGTTTTTACGTGTGTACGTCCGTGATGGCGTTATACAAGGGGTGTTTGATGAGTGCAACTGAAGACGAAGTGGAAGTGCTATGGCAACCTCCAGTGATTCCTGTATGGGCTAAAAGGGGGCTGATGATAACCGATGCTGCCACATAAACTGGTAACCTATATCTGTTATAATTGTTCATGTACAAAGCAGTCAGCCATATGACAACTGAACGTGACTCACTCCCGAGCAATTTTTCTCCAGCTCACTGTATTGCCTGTTGACGTCTTCGTCGTTAAACAAAGCTCGTTTATTGACTTTTTAGGCAAAGTTAGTTCATGCCAGACTAACTCTTGACTATTGAAGAAAATATTAAAAACAAAACAAACCGTTCTCAAGGCGGAGTGCGTGTAAATACGTAAAAGATATCGGTCAGTCATGAAACACCATGGGTGGTAAGTGTGAAAAAAAATACGGTTCAGTTGAGAAAGTGAAAACTAAATAAGCTCGCAAATGGTCTACGATACGCAATAGAAAGGGTACAAAGAAAATTCTCCACTGCGCGGCGTAGCTTCAAAGTAAAAGTAAAAAAAAGGAAGAAACTTTCTTTTTGTTCTGTAGCTAAAATTATCACCATATTATTTTCCGTTTTACAACTGACATATCATTAAGTCTTAATTTTTCAAGTGCCATCGTCATCCTTAAATTCGCCTTCAAAGGTGGCTCACATCTTAATTAAACTATGGTCTATGAACAATTAAATTGCCGCAGAGGAAAGAGATATAAACGGACCGAGAATAGTCCAATGACACATCAGTATTGCGACTCAGGGATCCGTGGCTGCCTCAGTGAAAATATCCTGGAATCGGCAAAATGAAATCGCAACTGCTAGCTCTGTTCATTTTCGCATTTTTTTTGGTGTCGATGGTAAAAGAGACTGATTGTCTCTTTTCTACCAATGGGAAGAAATATGAAGACAGTGATAAAGGGAAGAGGATCAAGGTAACAAACACTGAACCATCTGTCTTTAGTTTCGCATTTGTTTTCGTGTTTGTGTTTCAAACACATTGATCCCATCCCATTGCCAGTGCCGACCGGCGTGGCTCTCAAATCGGGAAATTTTACACTACTGAGTTAACTAGTATCGCCCCATTGTTCTTAGCTATATACAGTTTATGTTTGGTGCGGAGTGACATTATTTTTAGATCATTTGCCTTTTTGAATAAAGTAAGCTCAATTGTCAAACTTATTTATTTCCTATAAACATCATCTCCTTTTCAAATCAGTTAACAACTCCAACAGCTTTGAATTAAAATTTAAGAGAACTCACCCCGATGATCTAAAACACAACCGACTCCCCTTCACACAGTACATCACTCCACGCGGTTTACCTACCCATGAACTGGGCCCGCGGCCGTTTTTCGACTAGTTTTCGATACACACTTTTAATGCAACTGTGGAACTCGAGTTGCAGTTTTAAAGCGGTGCGATTTGAACACGATTTATCATCAGGATGACGCAGGGGTGTGCCGTGCTTAATGCTTAATACTGGATTTCTTAGAAAACGTACAGTGATATCGCGCTAATTTAAACCGCACTGAAATCGCAGCTGGTTTACCTGAAGTGGGTTTGAAGTTGTAATCTTTTCTCGAGAATTTTTGCAGTGAAGTGCGACAAAAGTTACATCCAAAGTCGGATTTGTAACGGACCTAAAAATGCATCCCAACAAGGGTGGAGTATTTTCCTGCTAACTGAGTACTGGACTTGTACGGAGACATGTTTCATCTTAATTTATATAGCTTTATGTAAAGCCGTTTTACGGAACACGTTTAGAGAAAAAAATCCCGTTTTTGAAAATTTTACTGAGAAACTTCTGGGTTCAAAATACATCCCTTTTCATCGGTATGATCTATATTATTGCGATGTTATTGTCCTTCGATTATGAAAAATTTTCAGGTTTTTGTTCGCGTTACATTTGAATGAATTATTACAATACAGGTGCACTATTTTATTGAACGGACGTTTAATGACCTGACAAAAATAGGTTTGCGAATTATATTACGTTGGAGAGCAACTTCAGCTATGGTTAATTATCTTGTTTTTACATCCTGGATAGATTATAAAACTTCACGTTTTAAAATTGAGGTTCCATTAGTTTGGTGATTATTAGCGTCAACTGATTATGTTAAGGTTGATCAATTATCACAAAATAAAACCCAACGCCACCAGTAAAATTGAATTTGAGGCTTCCATGTTCCTCTTTCTAAGTTAATGTTTTTTTGGATGTTACCACATGCCTATCACATAATAAAGACAGTAGGTGTGGTAAAGCGTTTTTCCGTTCATCTGTTCATTTTTATTTGTCCCTTTCCTAAAAAGTTGGATTTATTAAGATTATCGGTTGAGGGATAAAATAAAAGGATTTTATTCTAGTCGATGTTTATTGCTTATTTGTTTTTCTTTTAGAAAATGCAGTTGACCACCCGACGCAGTGTGTGCGAAGCCGCGCGCCATCTGGAGTGCGACCGAGAACTGGAAGACGAACCAGAGGACTAGTGACGAAAGTTGACGCCAACTGACTCATCAGAGGGAAATCAAGAAATACAGGAAATATGCAACTCATAATGTAGCTTGTTTAAAAACTGGAAAATAAAATAACTTGCAAGACGTATGAGATTTTCTCTTCATTTCTCTACACCTTTATCTGAACAACAAAGATTTGAAAAATAAGTCTCGTACGCGAAGATAAAGAAAATTCCCCCTTAACTAATCAAAACGAAATTTAAAAGCTTATATACTTTACCAACGCGCAAATGAAAGCACACATGTTTACTTACTTGGAAGAAATCTGAAATTCAAGTCAAAAGATAGAGACAAACTAAAACTGTTTGAACAGCTTTTTTATGTCTTTCCCAAAAGTCCGAGAGCTTCTCGGGCCGAAAATATTTTGGGGTTCTTTTCCCGTGAATTTTTCGGGTCCCGAAAAGTGCTTCTCAAAACACCCGAAAGTGTCCCGAATTGGCATCTGATATTTTCGGAGAACTTTTTGGGTTGGCTGCGATAGTGCGAGCTAGAAGGCTTTTTTTAGAATGCAGCTCTATAATTTAAATTTGCACCTTGTGTTTTGCTAATAAGGTTTCCATATTCTGTCAAACTGTCAAGCCTCATCAAAGTTCCTTGACTCTATTGGCTATTGGCTTAAATGGACTGGAAACGTCGCTGATTCAAAATACTGAGCTGAACTGTATTGGGATTTGTTCTAACAATGAGTTGTTAGCGTCCCCAGATTTTTGTTAAGGAAGGTCATTCAAAGAAATAAGTATCATTGTTTAAAGCTCATATAATGTTCCCAAGGCACTGAGCATTAAAGTGCCGTGTCCGCTGACAATTTTCAAGACCCAGGCACCAGGTGAGCTTTCTGTTTTTTTGTTGTTTCTTTCTTTCTTTCTTTCTTTCTTTCTTTCTTTCTTTCTTTCTTTCTTTCTTTCTTTTTAAGAGGAACATTGAGAGAGTGAAGGACCCCCAACATAGTCATAGTCATACAATGTCAACATAACAAGGGCTCAGTGTAACAAAGATTCCTCCAAAAGATTTTTCCCATCAAATTTTGGCTTTCTTTACTTTTCGTTTCTTTTCTTTATGGCTCTAAAATAAGCATTTAAACAGTTTCTGAAGGAGGGGGATGAAAACCTCGACTTTCGAACAACCGGGCCGTGGTCACAGACTCCTCATTACAACTTGGGATTCAAACCCACTACCATATGACATCAACTGGTCAGCAGTTATCTACGCTTTTTAACGCTCAGGTTGAGATATCATGGAAGATTCGCAAAGTGTCCTCACCAGTGATGTATAAACAAATCGTGGAATACTGACATGCAATTTGGTCAGTGGTCATTCACCCTCCCATGGCCTGGGTAGAGACTTCATGAAATGGTCACATACTACCCCACCTCATGTGATGAAAATATACCAAACTGATGGCAGGGCTGTCACTACGACAAAAAGCAATTTATTTGGGCCAATATTTCAACTAGTATCACTAGGCTTCTTCAGGACCAGAATTACAATGAGAAAATATAACTGAACGGCTCTAAAAAGTTAAAATTTGAACGTTAACATAAACGGTTAAAGGTTAGCTAGTGTATACGACATAGCGTATGCAATTGTTCATAAGATAAATTTAGGTTCAAAAATAACGGCACTAAAAAGTTTAAACGTAAACAAAAATGGTTAACGGCAAATTAGTGTACATGACATGGCGTATATTATGGTTCATAAGATGAAGACGACTAGTGGTACTAGTTGAAATGTTTCCCCAAATAAATTGCCTTTTACGGTTGTGTCAGCCCAGCAAGGAAGAAGGCCTTTACCTGAGAACATGAAGTGAGGTTTTTTTTTAATACATTAATTTTCTGTAAGAAGGTATCATTTGGTATCCAGCACATTGAACTAAAAAGCCTTTTTGAACACGTGTTTGCAAAATATTCTTGATTAAGAAGAGAGCTTTGCTGACAGGCTAGCCCATCTCTGTCATTGGTCACATCAAAGTAGAAGTCTTCCTTCAGAGATTCTTTTCATCGATCACCAAAAAATAAACCCAGTAGAACACATTTAATACAAGGAAGGTGGGCAGGAAGATTAACCGAGACCATTCATCTAAATTTCTGCTTTCATTTTCCATGATGAATTCATGCGACCCGGAGGTAGATGCTTTGCTTTCAACATCAGGCGTAGATGACTCATTGGAAAACTCTCTACTCAATGTCCTGTCAGAAGATGAGATCTCATTACGGCACGGAGATTTCTGCAGATGTAAGAACAATGGAATTATAGTTAAGAAATATAAAAAAGCTTCTATAAAGTCATGGTAAATGGATTTTATCCTAACTGGAACATTCGTAGCTCATTGTCATTTATAAATGAATGAATTGTTTATTAACAAATGCCGAAAGAAACATGCCCAGAGTCATACGTCTAGACTTACAATTTCATATAACTAACTACTATAAAAAAAGAACTAATCACAAACTATTAACAAATGTGTATAAATAAAAAATTAAAAAGTTAAAATTGAAAAGGCATCTATTCACAAAACAGCGTTTATGACGTTCAGTTCTGACACGTGGAAGGATGTAAGGGTGTCCCTTTTTCCTGAGGCTTCTTGATCTCTGGGGTGGAAGCAGTTCATGAAGGGGATGAGTATTATCAGCAGTTATCTTATCCCATAGCATTGATAGTAATTACATCAGTCATAGGTGTATATTTGCTGGTATAGCGATAACCTAGAGCCCACTTGCAAAACCGCTTGTAACACTATTTCCGTTACTCTCTCTGTGTAATGGTGAATGGGGTTGAGCCAATCAGAGCGCGCATTGTATCCTGCTCATGTCATATGAATCAAGTCTCATCTACGTGAAGAGTCACTCTTCTGTTTTTAGAAATTGTATCTGAATTGCCAACTTGACACTTAAGATGTACTCTGGTCAGTTTAGCGAAACGTCAGTCAGTAGGACTGACAGACGTCCTTCTTATACTACTGTACAACCTCGTTCCCAGGGTCTCTCCTCTTCCTAGGGAAGGAAACGAGGCTGACTCTCATCATCACATTATAGAGACTTTGCAATGAATTACTAGTCTAAATAGCACACAATCCAGTCCCCAATTTAAATGACAGTCAATGGGAGTACATGTGTCCTAGCTGCAAATTTGGAGTCGGTCGGCAACCTCGGCCAATTTGGGTGGTGCTTGGAATTGTTGTTATCCACTTATCGCCTCGGTTTTTCTTAAAGTGAGCGACATGTTCTTAAATTACATGTTAAGGTTAGAAAATTGTAACAAATGTCAAAAAATGTTCGAGGCTTTAGAAGAAATCAGACAAACTCAAATTCAGACTCAAATTTATACCAAATACTTACACTGAGGATCTTATTGGGAAGCTTGCTTCTGTAGTTGACCACAGCATACTCAGCAAAGGAGGCAAACACCAGCAAATAACATACGATAAGGTACCAGTCGAGTGCCCTGACGTAAGACACCACGGGTAAGGAACCCTGTCCGAAACCCATTATTAGCGTAGTCATCGTAAGAACTGTCGTGATACCGAGAGATACCCGAGCTGGGGCCGAGTTCTTGTCGACGAAGAACGAAAGCCAGGAGACGACAACTACCAGCATGGCGGGTATGTACACTTTCGTCAAGTAAAAACTCAAGCGTCGAGCAAACACAAAACGAATACCAAGATAAGAAAAGTCACCTAGTATTCAAAGGATTGGGTTAATTTATTTTCCAAGTATCAAAATGTCACATCTTTGACTTGAATTAATAATGTAAGGATTAAGTAAATAAATCATTTTTGCCATCTTCGGAGATGTAAACTCTAATAATACAAAAGAAGGTCAACGGTGTCCCATATCTACAGTCGAAACTGCAAAGAATACATCCGAAAAATGTTTAAAAGTGCTACACTTTTTGAAAACCTCAGAGAACTCTCACTTGAGGCAAGAATTGATCTTCAACAATAAATACACTCTTGACCTTCCATCTTCCCTCTGTGAGTACAGGAGTACAGATGACGTAAAACGAAAGACGGAAACTGACAAAACAACTCCAAACAAGACCTAACCACAATAGGTCGAAAACAATAGAAATACAATGCTCTCCGCTACCTGCAGAAGGACCCAAGATCTTTCGGACGTATTACTGCACCCATTTCCAGTTGTAAACATGCAAAGCCACTAGTGTGTGTGATATAAATGTTAAAAGCTAGAAGAATTTTAAAATCTTAATTAGCATAAATGACAATTGTACAGCAAAAGAACAAACGAAAGTGCTAATGCTTCATACCGCACTGTTCAAGGTCAACTGGAGCTCAGTGGTTATGGCGTTTGAAGATCCCTATTAACTAAAATGCTAATACACAGGCAAGCCAGGCAGTAATGATAAAATTGATTGTTTTCATTGGCGACGGAGCGATCGCTAAGTGAAGGAGGAAAAGCAGTCGATACCATTGACTTTTTTCCTTCCTTTTTGATTGGCCATCCCTTTTTTCCCCGCGAAATTTCCGTTCTTAAAATAACTGTGAATCTCCTGGGTTGTGCTTCTTCCATCCCGCGTACTTCTGTTACTAGCTAATTTCTTTTAATGTGTCAGTAGTGAGGAATCTCTTTGAGTCTGATGGTTTACTGCCTTTATTTTACAAGAGGTACGTTGATGAGCCACTAGCTATAACACCAGACACAACATCAGCGGACTAAGTTTCTTCAGATCCTGAGCCCCTGCCAAATTTGAGTTAAGAGTCTCTATGGCAATAGAGAATAATTAAGTCCTTTTCTGCCCCTGTACACAGCCATTAACAAAAAGCTCCTTGGATATAAGTTAAGGTGTTGGTCTCATTGTTGGTCACGTTGAAAAGCGTTATAAAAGAGGCCTATCGAAAACCATGCATGCTTGGTCGTGCGTATTGCTTATCTACGGCGTGTAATTTCACGCGTACGCCGTTAACGAGTTCAATCAACATTCTTAGAAGTCTTGAGCGAGGATTATGGATCTCGTTTTCGAATTTTTTAATGAGTTCTTACAAAAAGGGCCCTGTATGTAAACTACAAGTGTAAAAGAATTATTAAATTGGCCCTAGTGTCCTGGGAAATGAGCTAATTTGTCTCACCTGTAGCATATGTTCTTGTCCCGTTCAGATAGTGAAACGATTCCACGGAGAACTGAGCACTTTCTTTGTCACGGGCATACGATACAAACTCATCATTCCAACTGTAAATCAAGTCTCTTGTAGTAAAACCATCTGGAAAAAAATGCCCTTTGTATAATCAAAGGAAGTAACGGGCACAGAAAGTGTCATTGTATGGCTTTGACTGAAAAAAAAAGATGATCCAAGGCCAATAGAGTTATGTCAAAGCTAATATATGCCAATTATATGCTTATATGACCAGGTACTGAGAAAATTTTAAAAATATCCAGAGTTCAGTTTAACAGCCCATACTTACAGCTTGCAAAATACAGATCACACATTTGTTTATCCATTGGAAATTTTTTGAAGTTCATGTCACACGAACAGGAAAGAGTCAACCTAAAAATGATAAATTTTCAATCAATATTAAAGTAAGTTTGTTGTTGGACTGACATTCGACCTCCAACTATTGCATATAGCTACTAAGCGGGCGGTTATTTACCCATATCTTTTTCTAAAAATTTCCTTCACTGAGTTTCGAGCTGCCTGTTTTGTAACTCTAGTCTTGTTCATCGTGAATCTTAATGTGAAAAAATAAAAAAGAATAATAAAAAGCCTATCACCAAGAACGGACATCATTAGGCAGTTAAAAGCTATGGTACCAAGGGAGCCCCCTGAAGTTATAAAATTACTGAATGTACAAGATCGGTTTTACAACTTTGGCTTGGTATAAGAGTGGGGAAATCAAGAGATAATATCTAATGGCTTTGAACCTTACACCCGTACACCTATGCACACTTGTATAACACTTGTATAAAAAATGACGCTGTAATGAGGCCGACGTACGAAAACCTGACCACAGATAAATGTAGTAAGTTAATGGTATTCAGATGAGTACAAAATCGACGGAAGTCGAAACCATGTCCTTCTGCTCATCTGTCGGCTGCTCTAATCCACGGAGATAGAAAGAGACTCTAGCTGAGTTATTTCTTCCCAAGTTTCTACAATCTTGACGTATGGCTTTTCTATTTATTAAACATGATTCAAGACAATATCTAATTTTAAGCCGTGTTTTCCAAGCAATGATATGACTTGTTCATGGCTTTTTCAAAAAATTAATTACGGTATGGACTTTCACAGGATAAACTACAGACCTTGTGCTGACCAACACCCTTCCGTCAGGATAAAGGCGCAGATATTTGTTCAGGGTTGTCAAGTGGTGAAGTCTGCCGCTGATGCCATTTTCAAAGTAGGTGTCTGGTTCCCACAGAATGTCTGGAATCTCACCACTGAATGTAACTGATTGGTTTCAACCCGGGAAATACTAGCCTCGGGTCTTTCCAGTACTGTCGGAAATACATCTCAATTGTATACTCCTGGATATCAGATTATGGGAAAGAAACTCACTTTTACATTTTAGCCCGCAACCTTCCACCTTATGAAAGCAAAGATACCAATCACAACGCAAAACGTTTTTGTGCTGATTTAAAACGTTCAGAAGAGTATGCTACTAGCAAAACTTGATTTTTCCTGCTGTCAGTAACAAATCTAATGGAATTCCTAATGGAATCCCAGTACCCTTTGGAGCAGTCCCAATAATTAACGAGATCATTCAATTACTGAGTTACTGACCATTTTCGTATACTATCGAGTTTTACATGTCTTACCATGTCAGACTCTCTAAAGTTTCCAATATAAACAATATGAATTCCAACTCTGACGTGGACTGCCTTACCTGCAAAGAGATAAATTTTACAATATATCAAATGAATATAGTTGATGTTCGCGGGCATAAAGATGTTTTTGGCCCGACTCAGGGGCTCATTTAGGCGAGGGCTAAAATGAGTTCTAGCATCTGAGAAGGGCCAAAAACGTATTTATGCCCAAGAACATCAACTCTATTACTATTATAATAATTTCAGAGGGCATTCAGACAAGGAATCAAAGACAGTACAGTGATCCATATCTTGAACGCTGCCGCCGTCGCATCGGCGTTTATTTTATTGTATAAAAACTTTCATTGCACATCAACTTAAAACTTAGAAGAACACCGCAAAATTTTTCAAAACAACCTTTGCTCCTAAGTTTTCAAAGGAAAATTAAAGAAATCTGTAAACATCGAAGAAATAGTCATTTTTATGTGTTAAAATCAATTTTGCAATCACGACCGTTTTAATAGCATAATTGTTTGACCTGAGGGGGCTTAGAACGACGAAGAAAAACTTAAATTCACTTCGCCGCCGGTCACGGAGCTACTGCATGTATTATTTCCACCAACGGCTTCATTTAAAGAAAACGGACGACTAAGAATGCCAGAAAAAATCACGTCTTCTTGAGCTAGAGCCATCCATTTTGTAGCTCAAAATAATTTCTTTGCAGTTAGCTGCCCTTGCGGTAAACAAGCAAAAAAATGGCGCGAACAGTTGAATGGTTTCCAGTTTTGATTGGCTGGCTACGTTATTTTCTTCTTTCTTATTGGCTCAGAGCAGCGAGCTAAAAAATAATTATTTTAGCCCGCTGAATTTGAACCACTGATTTTAGCCCGCAAAGTACGCCGCAGAATTCCCGACGAAATTATTATAATGTCACATTTTGCACCACGAGATTCTGATAAACCACAGAGGTAAATAGTCAAATAAGCTGTTTTAAACTTACCTCCTGAGAGCGGCCGGATAAGTTTTAAATGAAGATTTCCTTCCATGTTATTCAACAGTTTTGTTAAATCGACGGACACATCAGTGGAATTCATGGCCTTTCTATTTGAGAAGAGAACACTACGTTTTTAAGGATTAACAAACGAAAGGTAGCGAGTGGTTAATTCGAGATCATAGACCTCTGCGAGGCGGCGAGTCTAACTGTTTTTGTGCGAGCCCAATACTTTTCTGGTCTCGCAAAAGAATCGTTACACAAAAAGGGCTTCTTGAAAAGATCGAGACTACAAGACCCCGTGAAATCTCACTAAAATTTTGTGTGTTCTTAGAAGGAAAATCACCCCTTAAACGGCAAATATGCGTACAACGGGCACCCTGCTATCATGGTCTCCCCTTTATTAACTGCGAACAGCTCTTGAAGTCCCGGCAAAAGTTCATTGCAGGAGATTTAAGCCACTATTATATAACAAAATCTGGCTGTACAGCAATTTAAGAAAGTTCTTCAATCAGTATTATGTGGCTGAAATTTCATGGGGTCCAGATGTTAGCAAATCCCTAAACTCTGTAGGTCACTTGATACTAATGTAACTAAAGGTTGATAATTTTTTATAATTTCAAAGAAATTAAATAAAAAAAAAACTCACGATCCTCTCAGTCAAATCTAACAAGATGGTAATTCGGTTACAGATGATGGCTTTTCCATCAGGATTTGTTTCGGAGACTAAAACAAGGTTGGAGCCTAATCCGAATTAAGACCTCACTGGAACATGTTATCATGGCAAGAAAGTCGTTTAATCGAGAACACAAACTGAAAATCATTTTTAAGTATTTATGTTTCTTAACATGTAAAGAGCCATTCATATGGTGCTCTATAGTACGGAAGGCAAAAGTGATGCTGAAAGGTGAATTTATTCACTGATTTCGCCAGGAAGTTAATCGAAATAGCTGTAATAAATCAATGAGCGTTTTGAGCGAGATAGGGGCTGTTTATGTCATTTAAGGTATCTGCTTCAGTATTATTTTACATTATTTATATACGCGTCAACTTCAAACAAGCTAAAGGACTAAAGGATTTCTCAAACTCATTAATAATTCATCAAGAGAAAACAAAGAAAATCACTACCGTGACCGTGGTTTGGATATGTGATCCTAATTACCATAAAATTTTGCCAACTTTAGACTTGTATTTCTCCAAGAATTATTGATCATTTGAGAAGCCAAGTCGTTTAAAAAAACTCGGCTGCGCCTCGTTTTTTCAACCTACTTCTCAGTGTTTGGATATCTGATGAAACACACCTTCTCGTGTTTGATATATTACGTAAAGCATTTTTCATTTAAATAATGTGCTACAAAGTGAATGATGGAACACTTTAAGTAGAATTTTTGTGAACACGTCGACCGGATCTTCCGGAGCAACTCGAACTTCTGATTCTAAGAGATCACCAATCTCTGTTGATTATTCCTGTTACGTAATATACACGATACACGAGTCGAGTCGCGCTTTTAAATTAAAGAGCGATAATCTTGTGACTATGCTAACACCATGATAAAAAAGAAATCTCTTGTTCAAATCCCGAGACAAAGGACTTCATGATCAACAACAAATCTCGTTAAAAAGTTTAAACTTACCCTTTTGCCCAGCCATGGCATTTGAGGACGAGCATTAACGTAATAATTGCACCACAGAAGTCCATAGCTTTGATCAAATGTATTCACCTTTGCTTCGAAATAAAAACAGTAAAGTGTTTTGTTGTAGTTTAAAGATGGAAGAGATGACATCTGGCAAATTTATATTAACAAGGCTTCCGTTCTACTGACATAGCAGGACCTCCAGTATTTGCTGTAAACCTCGGTAAATTGGTCACATTGACAGAGAAAAATATCTTTTTACAGCGTTTCATGACGTATGTAAATAATGTTCCTTTATTTTTCAATTACGAGAACTTATTACATGCACCTGTTTGCGAACGATTTCCTGAAAAAGATTGTAGATATTGTGAAATTTTCTCCATGTTTAGGTGTACAGCAGTGATTGTCTTGTTAAATTAGGGTATAGTTGAATTTCAAGTACCAGCCACTTCCACGCAGTGAAAATCTCTACAAATATTCGGGGTTTTTTTTATATTACCAGTGTTTCAACTTGTTTCTTGTACTACTGCAACGTAATAAAAATAAAATAAATTAAGTTGTCCAATTTGGACTACCCGACCTGTACGGCTTCCTAATATATCTTTTACGTTTTTGTATCGTTTGAGTCCATTCAGTTTAGAGGCCTTTCATAAAACCAGAATCTTCACCATCATATTTATTTATTTATTTATTTGTTTGTTTTTTGTTTATTTATTTAATATTAATGTTATTATTATTGTTAGGGCTTTCCAAACCCTGACCCTTTTTCAGACTTTTGCCCCAATCACACCAGGGCTTAAACACGTTTAAAAGCTGTTTAGTTAAACATAGGTTAAAATTGTTTCCTTCACAAAAGCTGCTTTCGGATTTACTAGTCAACTACAGATTTAGCATGAAAGCATACGTGTAAGTTAAAGTCCAAGTTGAATCCTATGTCAAATTAAACCAATGGTTTTACCTTTCTGTTACCAATTTTCATTTTGTTAAACCTGCATTAATTAAACATGTTTTGTTGGTGTGAATGGGGCTCTAGTTTCTAGAATGCCTACCCATTTTTTAAAATTGTTTCCTTCACAAAAGCTGCTTTCGGATTTAGTCAACTACACATTTGGCATGAAAGCATACGTGTAAGTTAAAGTGCAAGTTGAATCCTATGTCAAATTAGCCAATGGTTTTAGCTTTTCTGTTACAAATTTTCATTTTGTTAAACCCGCTTTAATTAAACATGTTTTGTTGGTGTGAATGGGGCTCTAGTTTCTAGAATCCATACCCATCTCTGTAAAATCCATACCCGTTTTCAGACTTTAAGACTTTTAAAAAACAGTTAAAATCTATTGTTATTATTAACCTGTTATTGTTGTTGTCCTCGTTATTATAAGGTGCCATCATTCGGAAGTTTTAATTGTGTCAGATTAAACGTGAGAAAACTAAGGAAGAAGAACAAGAAGGGTATGTACCATCTAATATATGAATTTCCTAAAATCGTGGCTCTTTTCTAGCGTGAATTAATAGTGCAAAAAGTTCGCCTGAGAACTATATCAAGACAAAATGGTACAGTCAAAACTTCACAGCAACTGCAACAGATCGTAATATACAATGTACGTTTGAAATTGATCTGAAAGTTTGTGCGAACGTTCATGTACAAATCAAATAAAAACAAACTAACTTTTGTCGATAAGGTGCTCAGTCAAATGATAATTCGTCGATCTTATAGGGTACCTTGTTTTTCTGACATCAAGACTACAGACTTTTTATTCAGAGATACTGCAGTCGCTTTTGGGGTTATTTTGTTAACACTGTTTTTTGCTTACCCTTTCCGGTATTGTCACTTTGATCGAAGCATTCTCATTCCAGATTGAAACGACACTGCAGAACTCAGAACCTTTTCAGTGAAGACGACTAAGTGCAAAATAAAACTGCCAAGGGTGGCAGGTGGTGAATTGTTTTAAAAATAATAATTTGTTTTCTAAATGACAATTTCGTACTGCGACCTAGGCATTTATTTCCCTCTAGTCAATAATAACCCCGCAGAAATATTTTGTGTTTCTCTCAAATATCCTGCGAAATAAATTCGTTTTGCATATTCATATCTCTGCGGCGCTTTAAAATTTTAATTTTAAATTTAAAATCAGCCTTGAAGTAAACGATTTATCTATATTGTTTTAATTAACTGTAGTATGAATATACATATGAAAAATGACAGGTTATCTTGGGGCCGAAGGAGAAAATTATTTGACTGAAATTATTCAAGGTAGAAAATAATTATAAATTTTATATTTTGTTATCGACGAGATTCCTAGCACGTTCCTTTTCAGGATGAATCAATCATAAAAAGCCTCACTAATTCAATTTTATAACATGACGGGTGTGTGATGAAAAGTGTCCCTGTTTTCTTTAGCAAATTTACGGTAGCCTTTATAGAAAAGATTCCCATGGATTTCTGTTCTGTAATTACACGCGATTAATAAGATTACCCAATAAATTAGACTCTGGATTCTGCGAAAACTCGGTACAAAAACAGAATTTCCTTCAAGACAAATCTGGATCAATCGCTTATTTAAAAATGTTCCGTTGGTCAAGATTTTAAATTCAAATTACCGAAACATATAAATCATGCTGCAACCTTTATAGAGTCCATCAAAGGTGCTACTTGATGGAATGGTATCAGGGAGAGCGGAATACTAAGCGGACAAAAAAAAATGTGATAATTATTTATAAAAAATAGAAACGCACCTTTCTTGCGCAATTTTCCATGCGTTGCTGTGTTGATTGGTATCGGACCTCCTAAATTTATAAATTTTGAATTGTCACTTCCTCCAAAAAGGCTACGCACAGTATCAAGAATTAGGTAAACAGTAAATTTGTGAGTTTGTAAGTGTTGTATGCTTTACTTATTGAAAGCTCAGTAAAATCTGAATCGAGAAATTTAGGAAAATTGCGAGTAATTATTTAATAATTCTATCTTTCCTTCTACATCTTTCGAGATTAGCTTTTCCTCTTTTCTATTGCTTGTATTGTGTTTTCTCTATGTAAAGTGCTTGAACTTCAAACTTCTCAGATTTTCAGTCAGGTAACCATTGTCACTCGTGGCTCTATCAAACTGGTAAATAAGAACTGAAGCAGGTAGCTTGTCAGTTCTTTTCTGTTCTTACACGTATAAATGTTCGATGGAAAATAATTGGGTATTTGAATAATTTAAAGCACATTTTCGAAGAGTCTGAAGATCCGAAGAGTCACTTTACAGTCACGAGTTAATGATGAGACGTACTTTTTTTCCAGCACTTGTTGGTTGTGTGTAGATTTACATCTGACATGGTGTGGGGTAGTATGTGATTCTTTCATGAAGTCTCTACCCTGTCCATGGGAGGGTGAATAACCACTGACCAAATTGCATGTCAGTATTCCACGATTTGGACAATCATCTGTTTAAAAGTCACTGGTGAGGATACTGAAAAACTAGTCAAAACTTAAGGGCAAAAATCTTTTGGCGGAATCTTTGTTACACTGAGCCCTTGCTATGTTGACATTGTATGACTATGACTATGCTGGGGGTCCTCCACACCCTCAATGTTCCTCTCAAAAAAATAAATAAATAAGTAAGAAAAACTCACCTGGTATCTGAGTCTTGAAAATTGTCAGCGGACACGGCACTTTAATACTCAGTGTCTTGGGAACATTATATGAGTTTCGCGCAATGACACTTATTTCTTTGAATAGCCTTCCTTAACAAAAATCCGAGGATGATGCTCATTGCTATAGCAAACCGGCCCCGATACAGTTAGCTCCGGATTTTGAATCAGCGACGTTTCCAGTCCATTCAAGCCAATAGCAAAAAGAGTCAAGAACCTTCAGATAAGGCTTTACAGTTGGACAGAATATGAAAACCTAATTAGCAAAACACAACTGAAGAAGAATTTAAATAATAGAGCCGCATTCTAAAATGAGCTTTTCTAGCTCGCACTATCACAGCTTACCCGAAAAGTTCCCCGAAAATATCGGATGCCAATTTCGGGTGTTTTGAGAACTCAAGCACTTTTCGGAATACGAAAAATGCACCAGAAAAGAACCTCAAAATGTTATCGGGCCCACGACAAGATCTCGGGACATTTGAGATCCGCACACCAGGAAAGACATAAAAAAGCTCTTCAAAGAGCTTTAGTTTGCTTTTATATTTGACTTGAATTTCAGATTTCTTCCGAGTAAGTTTGCATGTGTGCTTTCACTTGCGCGTTGGTAAAGTATATACAAGCTTCTAAATTTCGCTTTGATTAGATAAGGAGGCATTGTCTTTATCTGCGCGAACAAGACTGACCTAAATGCCAAATCCTCCTGTCCTCCACCCCCTTGTATTTCTGATAACATCAATTAATTGGTCGGTGCCCCTGAGTCCTAAAGATCGCAGAATTTTCTAACAATTCTCTTTTGTTCAGATAAAGGTGTGGAGAAATGAGATGAATATCTCATACGTCTTGCAAGTTATTTTATTTTCCAGTTTTTAAAGAAGCTACATTATGAGTTGCATATTTCCTGTATTTCTTGATTTCCTTCTGGTGGGTCAGTTGGGGTCAACTTTCGTCACTAGTCCTCTGGTTCGTCTTCCAGTTGTCGGCCGCACCCCAGGTGGCGCGCGGCTTCGCACACACTGTTTCGGGCAGTCAACTGCATTTTCTAAAGGAAAAAACAAATAAGCAATAAACATCGACTAGAATAAAATTCTTTAATTTCATCCCTCAACCGATAATCTTAATTCATCCAACTTTTTAGGGGAAGAGCACATTAAAATGAACAGATGAACGGAAAACTCTTTACCACACCTACTGTCTTTATTATGTGGTAGGCATGTGGTAACACCCAAGAAAAAAAAAATCAACTTAGAAAGAGGAACATGGAAACCTTAAATTCAAAATTACTGGTGGCGTTGGGTTTTATATTTTATGTTAATTGATCAAGCTTAGCGTAATCAGTAGAGGCTGATAATCACCAAACTAATGGAACCTCCATTTTAAAACGTGATGTTTTATAATCTATCCAGGGTGTAAAAACAAAATAATTAAACATTACTGAAGTTGCTCGCCAACGTTATATAATTCGCAAACCTAAATTTGTCAGATCATTAAACGCCTGCTCAATAAAATGGTGCACCTGTATTGTAATAATTCATTCCAATGTAACGCGAACAAAAAGTTACAATAACATCGCAAAAACTTAGATCATACCGATGAAAAAAAATGTATTTTGAACCCTGAAGTTTCTCAGTAAAACTCCCAAAAACGAGATTTTTCTCTTCAAACTTGTTCCGTAAAACGGCTTTACATAAAGCTATATAAATTAAGATGAAACATATCTCTGCACAAGCCCAGTACTTAGTTAGCAGGAAAGCACTCCACCCTTCTTGGAATGCATTTTAAGGTCCGTTACAAATCCGACTTTGGATGTAACTTTTGTGGCACTTCGCTGCAAAAATTCTCGCGCAAGACAGCAACTTCCAACGCACTTCAGGTAAACCACCTGCTATTTCAATGCAGTTTATATTAGCGCGATATCGCTGTACATTTTCTAAAAATCCAGTCGCGCACCCCTGCGACATCCTGGTGATAAATCGCGTTCAAATCGCACCGCTCTAAAACTGCACTCGAGTTCTACAGTTGCATTAAAAGTGTGTATCAAAAACTAGTCGAGAATCGCACGTGTAAACGGCCGCGGGCCCAGTTCATGGGTAGGTAAACCGCGTGGAGTGATGTACTGTGTGAAGGGAGGTCGGTTGTGTTTTAGATCATCGGGGTGAGTTCCCTTAAATGTTTAATTCAAAGCTATTGGAGTTGTCAACTGATTTGAAAAGGTGATCATGTTTGTACGATATAAGTAAGTTTGAAAAATGAGCTTATTTTATTCAAAAAGGCAAAATAATCTGAAAATTTTATCTCCCGCACCAAACATAAACTGTATATAGCTAAGAAAAATGGGGCGATACTGGTTAACTCAGTAGTGGAAAATTTTCTAATGTGAGAGCCATCCCGACACCGACAATGGAGCGGGATCAATGTGTTTCAAACACAAACATAAAACAAATGCGAAACTAAAGACAGATTGTCCAGTGTTTGTTACTTTGCTCCTCTTCCCTTCGCTGTCTTCATATTTTTTCCCATTAGTAGATCTGTAACAATCAGTCTCTTTTACCATCGCCACCAACAAAAATGCGAAAATGAACAGAGCTACCAGTTGCGATTTCATTTTGCCGATTCCAAGATTTTTTCACTGAGGCAGCCACGGGTCCCTGAGTCGCAAAACTGATGTGTCATTGGACTATTCTTGGTCCATTTATATCTCTTTCCTCTGCGGCAATTTAATTGTTCATAGACCATAGTTTAATTAAGATGTGAGCCACCTTTGACGGCGAATTTAAGGATGACGATGGCGTTTGAAAAATTAAGACTTAATGATATGTCAGTTGTAAAACGGAAAATGATACGGTCATAATTTTAGCTGCAGAACAGAAAGAAAGTTTCTTCCATTTTTTACTTTCAGTTTGAAGCTACGCCGCGCAATGGAGAATTTTCTTTTTACCGTTTCTATCGCGTATCGTAGACCCGGTCACTTTCTCAAACTGAACTGTTTTTTTTTTCTTTTTCTTTTTCTAACACTTACCACCCATGGTGTTTCATGACTGACCGATATCTTTTACGTATTTAAACGCACCCTGCCATGAGAACGATTTGTTTTGTTTTTAATATTTTCTTCAATAGTCAAGAGTTAGTCTGGCATGAACTTACTTTACCTAAAAAGTCAATAAACTAGCTTTGTTTAACGACGAAGGCGTCAACAGGCAATACAGTGAAGTGGAGAAAAATTGCTTGGGAGTGGGTCACGTTCAGTTGTCACATGGCTGACTGCTTTTTATATGAACAATTATAACAGATATCGGTTACCAGTTTGTGTGGCAGCATCGGTTATCATCAGCCTCTTTTAAGACAAATGATTAGACCATCAACACATTCCTGACCTGATCTTAAACTTTTAGCCAATACAGGAATCACTGGAGGTTGCCATAGCACTACCACTTCATCTTTTGCACTTATGGAACACCCCCTGTATAACGCCATTACGGACCTACACATGCAAAAACGTCTAATTAACGTATGGCCAATTTCTGACTTGTTTCCAATCATTCTAGTCACCTACTGTCAGAAAAAAAGGCGGGTAGTGAAATAACAAAGAAACCAGTGGCGAATTAGCAATAATGGATTTTCAAGTAACCTGGAATATCTTCTTTCACGTTTTTTTTTTCCTTGTTTTTAATAAAAAAAAATTGCTTTCAGCTGCGACTTCCTGTTTTTATCAGCTTTCATATGCTTTCTTTTTCCTGTTTCTTCATCAGATACAAAGATAGTGGTAGTAAGATTATTAGCAATAAAATTTTATGGAGTCACAATCTTTTACAACTATATGATAAGTTTTTGCCGTTCGTAAAGAACTATTGGTACCAATGAAGAGTAGATGCTATACCTGTTTAAATACCGACGGCAAGTTCAAGTTGTTGTTCTATTTATGGAGTGTTTGGATAAGCAGCATTTACAAGGTTAAAAAAAAGATAAAACAAAACCATATTGTAATGTTGGTTCAAAAAAACTGATCGCGGACTCAGTAGGTTGGAATAACAGTGGCTGGGGACTCACGCGATCGTGTAAACAAGATAGTCTTAACCGTACTTGGGAAAAAGCAGATTTTTTTTCAGCTGATCATCCACACGTTCAAATTCTGCCTTTCTGTCAAAACGGTTACGTTTTAACACGAACTTCTTTATTGATGAATAATTCATTCTTTTTAATAACCATTGCGTCCTTGAACAATAACTTCTGATCAAAGTCACCAAAGAATTAATTAGTCGTTTCCACCATTTGCATTGCAGATCGCAGATTCATCGGCCATATTTGTTTCTTCAGTTTGAACTGGAAATATAAAGCGAAACAAACCGTAAAAAAAATAATGAAAATAAACAAGGGATGCGAATTAAAACGAACGTGACTTCGAGCTTCGCCTAAAGGAACAGGAAAAACGACAAAATAATTGTCGTGTAGACAGGGAGACCACAACAGCTCAATCAATTATAGTGGACCCATTGGCCGTGTTTTCACGACGCCGGATGTCTCGCTTAAAATTCCTCAGGGCGCTATGTTTACAGACTTCGTTAAAGTGCCTATCGCCCCTACCCAATTCCTTTCATTCTCAAAGGTAGAGGTAGAAAGTAAGCCAAAACAAGCAAAATAATGAGATTTGAAGTTATTCTCGATTTTTAAAACGCGATCGAAATCACAATTTCCGAAGTTAAATCCGCGCCATTAAAGGACTGGCACTAGTGAGTTGTGACGTCGACGCAGGATCTCGATAACAAGCACACAACAAAACAGCACTCGGGGTGAATTCTTTGCGAGCTGTTTGGGTGTCTGGCCGATTTTTTAGCCCAAAAGCTGAACACTGACACCGAATCGGAGCTAAGCTAAAACTCAGATGATTCAGAATTTAACTGCAACCCGGCTACGTGATTGACGCGACGATCAAGCACGTAAAATAGGAATGGAAGGCTTTCACAACTCCTACTCGCATGTTTAGCGCTTCTATCTCAGTCTTTTGATCAATTTAGCTTCTTGTATGTTAACAGCGGGTTGGCATAACGATTTGAATGATTTGTATGATAATCATAGAACAAAACCATGTGCTTAACTGTAGCTTGCTTTGTATTGTGACCTCAAAGGACATTTCTGGGTTTTATAGAGTTCTGCGTTTAGCGCTAGTCTAGTTTGGCTCGTTTCAGTTCGCGGTCCGGTTACAGTACAGCTTCTAGTTAGGATTGAACCATGTGATAATCTTTAACCTCCGAAAGCGGCTCCTATTGTTGGTATCTTTGTGTAATTACATCAGTTTATCTGACAGTTTTTGTTTTGCGGGGGTTTTGCAAAAATTTTACTTCGCGGCAACATGCGGACCACCGAGGAAACATCAACTTTTTTTTCCTGGCGTAAAGTATAAGCTTGTTCAGTTGATATTTTTATTATTTTTAAATTGTTTACTAGCTGAAATTGGTCTGGTAGTAAGAGAAAGAAAAACCGCACAACATTTGGGAAGCCGTTGTGTGTGTTATTTTTCAAAACATCTCGATTTCCAGGTAAGAAAAGCCGACCTTTTGAGCAGTATTTCGAACATATCAATCGACCGACATGTTCGATTGACTCTTAATCTCGTTCTTCACAGACAAATGCAAGACTAAATCTGTTTTAAAAAGAATGATCCGTTCTTCATGGAAAGCCTACGCCCAAATTTATACACGTGGAATTGAGAAAGAAAGAGAACTAGCTTTATCATTTCACTGTGGCCCTTCATCGGATCGCCAACAGACCCAACACTGAGACAGCAGTCTCAGAAGTAAGACTCCATTCGCTTCTTCGCATTCTTGTGAGTCTAGACCAATTATAAATTAAAATAAGTTTACTATTTCAGTAGGTTTGTTTTGGCTGCACCTATAAGCTTAAAAAAATGGAGACATTTCTTATCGCTCGTTTGCGGCGATGTTTGGCACTAGTTTAAATCAGTACACCTGGACTTGTTGGTCACCGCTTTAGCATGGACAGTTGGCGTCACGTTTAAACCGATATCATCTCGTTTTAGCCTTGGGAGGATTGGCTTGTTTCTCACTTCATCAATAAATCAGAATCGACGCATGAAGTCGTCGTTCGTGAAGTGCTTGGAGCATATTGACGATTTTCCGGGTTAGCATGCTTTTGTTTCATGAAATCGATCTATTTATTTCTGCATTTCCTTGCTTCATCTTTTTCAACAGTATAGCGTGCAGAACTATACCCTTCTACATGTCTGAGAAGGCAGCACATTCACCTGCCACATACCTTCCTAACACATTTCATGTTCAGTATAGAGAATGTAGCGACAAACGAGCAATTGCTCTGTGGCTGAGATACCGGGTCGACGTCACAAGCTTTTTAGTTCCCAGTCTCTCAACTGCTCCTATTTGTATTCAATATGGTGGAAAACGGCCTATTTTGGGCGATTTTGTCGTCTGATACAAACAAAGCGAAACATGGAATACGATTTATTTCTTCGCAAAGCGTCTAAGACAGGCATAAATTTTCGAAATTCATTAAAACTGTGAAAGGGTGATGGGCACTTTAAGCGACTTAAAATTGATGGGTGTTTTCACCAGTACGATTATATTTCACTCTTGTAATTTGAGGAGAGCAGGCGCGCGAAATTCAAAATTCAGGTTGAGGAAGCCACAATTGCTAATTTTGCCGTGCTGGAGTAATAGACGGTCTTAAATGTGTAACATCGGCAACACGGATGGTCACCATAATCACTCACTTGAGATCTTGGCACGGAAAACTGCTCATCTTGTTTTGGGGGAGTCACAAAAATAGAACGCATGTTCTGTTTTTGCTTTGACAGCCTTATCAGATAAATGACCGCAAGTTCCTTCTCATTGGCGGAAATTAATTGCCGAGTCGCTTAAGCTACCTGGTTTGGTGGCTTGAATTTAATGACAATTGCATTGAAGTTTGCCGACTCGCTTAACTTTAAGCGAGTTGGAAAAGCAACTGTTTTCACGAGATTTCCCTTTGTCACTCGCTAAGCAACCTGAAAAATTGCCGATGAAAACACGGCCTTTGTGATACATCAAGTTTTGTTCTAGTAATTTAATTATTACAATTTGATGCTAAATTATGCAAATAATTACTAACCAATAATTTATTAATAATATTCTTGTAAAATTTGGATACAAAATTTATTGCTTATTAATACGATATATCGTTATCCATACCTATGAGCAATGCAAATGGTAATGACCTGTGATAAGTGAGTGCTATATAGAAATTCTCGAGTTTCCTTCAAAACAACTCAGGCAGGAAAGAGTTATTAATGTCTATGGGACTGCCCTTTCAGCAGTTTTGCATTTAATTGACAGTCACAAAGCGGGATCACCACCCTTAGTATGCCAGATGCTCATAGGGGTGTATCAGCCCCGCCCACGAAGTAGTATAATATATTGCTTCCTTGGGTTCAAATACCCACAAAGCGTTTATCTTACAAGCTGGTTGGGTCAGACTTGCTCTTACTGCCCCAGACAGAGCCTCGGGTCTAGCAGCCCGTGATCTACGCTTCAGATACTTTTATCCTGATGGAGTTCAGTTTAAACTCCCAGACCTGACTAAAACTGCCAGACAAGGCCAGGAACCAAAATCTTGTTTTCATGCTAGCTTTCGTGAAAACGAGCTCCTCTGCTTATGTAAGTGTTTGCAAGAATATGAGGCTAGAACACTGCAATGGAGGCCATAGGACCCCTCAAAACCTACCAAGCTTTTCTTATCTCATATTCGTCCTCACAGACCGGTTACCCTTACAACATTAGCTAGGTGGTTGAAAGAGTTGATGAATCTGGCTGGCATTGACACAGACTATCTTTAAGGGTCACTCTATGCGGGGAGCCGTTGCTACGGAGGTGGCTAATCAGAGTTTCTCTATCCCTGAAATTTTGCAATTTGCTGACTGATCTCAAGAGAGCACCTTCACGAGCTCTATTACAGGCCTCAATTTGCGCTACTGCAGGGAGAGCGGTTTTATCAAATGCCACCCAGCTTTAATAAAAGTACGGCTTTGAACATACAGGCTGTTTACAGCGGAAGAATCTTCTGGATTATATGAGAAATATGAGACGAGATTTAACAATGCAATCCTTACCTTGCCCCCCCCCCCCCCCCCCCCCTTGCCACTGTTATATTTTATTCTGCTTTCTTTCAAGTTAGTTTTCGTTCATGAAAAAACGAGAGCCAGAGACGGATCAGCGGCTGACAGTCGTTAGAAGTTACCGCTCTGTTTTGATTTTGTCAATAATTCTCCCTCTAAGCCTTGTCTTCTTTCGTGTTAAAACTGCTCGCCGAAAACATTCAAAAGGAAAGATGAAATTTGAAGTCTCCACTTTCATTTGAGTACGACGTGTTTTGTAATAGATCAGTCTACCATGTCCGGCATACACATTTTTGCATTTCCTAATTCTACAAGAAATATTATATTAAATGTTTCATTCTTCATAAATTTTCTTTATACATTTTGCGTTCGCTTTCTTCGCTTAAGGCTAAAACTACCTGTTTAGTTTCAAAATGAACAAACTTGGACTTGACTTTGTTTACGTTTTATTTTTATTTCACATTTCGTGACCGTAACATAAAGTAGCGAGTATTTTGATCATGTGATCTTAGTGAGTTTTCAGCGAAGCACGTGCTTGAATGTGTGTTGAGAATCTTCGCAGTTTATAAGCAAGTCGTCGTTTAAATCCGCACAAAATGTAAGTTTCTTTGCACCTTTAGTTTGTCTTTCGCCTTTTCTTTAAGTTTATTTTGTATTGTCCTTTATTTTCTTTAGTTTTCACCGGTAGTGACAATGTTGTGAAATCGCTCGCCATGATGCTGTAAACAAGTAAATGCAGAGATACATGAGAATAGAGTGTTAACAACCCAACCGCGTCGAATTATTTGTGCAAACCCAACATTGTGAAAAATTTTTGGTTAGCAAGGCGACGATTTGAAGGACATTGCCGTTTTGCTCGGCTTTTGCGAGAAGTAATGGAACCCTCGAGTGGTGGCATTGGAGAGTCGAAGACTAGTGGACCGGACCGCGGGACTGAGGATCGAGGAACTGGCCGGATTGAATCAGGTGGGGAAATTAATTTAATGGGCCTTGGAACAAACCTAATGGCTAACACAAATGAAGATTTTCCTGTTGACATCGGGGCCGCTGCCTTTGCATTACCTCCTGAGGTCTTAAGGCCCCCGCTAGCTCGAGGAGCCTTTGGTTACTCACTACGTCAAAATCCCCTTCCAAATACTCAAATAGATTTTAGTGAAGTCATCCGTCAGCGAGAAATAAGTGAACAGCACAGACTAGCATCTTCTTGGAACAAAATCGCTGACTATGTTGCAACTGAAACTCAGCAATTACGTACATGTCTCTACACTAATTGGGACGTCCTATCTGCTGGTCGAATGGTAGAAAGTGTCACTCGTGCTTGGAAATCTTTTGAGGAAATTCATTCAAGGTATCTTCCGTGCATAAATCAGAGGAAACGTCTACAAGAGGTCGAGGAAAGGTTCAGATCCCTAAAGGAGACAGTTATAAGCTTATTTGAGCTAGAAGAGCGAATGCGAACGGATCACGAAGCCCCCAAACATGACGATGAAATTTCTGTCAAAAGTGAGAAGTCACAAGGCAGCTCTGTGTCCTCTAAGGCATCATCTCGTAAGAAAGAGAAGCTAAGAGCCGCGCTTCTGGCCAAGAAGAAAGTGGAGCTAGCAAAACGAAGAGCTGAAGAGGATGCTGAGCTGGCCAGGCAAAAGGCACGAATGGAATTGAGGCGATTGGAGGACGAGGCTGCTTTAGCCGAACTGGACTGGAAGATCGAAAGGGACTATGATGAAGACACTGGTCAGCTTGAGACCGTCGACGAAATTGAGAAAACACACCTCAACAGCTGCGAAGGTCCACCCAAAGGTTCCGAGTCAGAAAGGCAAGAGCTTCCAAAGTCAACCCCACGTAAGACAGAGAAAACCTTGGGCATCTCACCTGTAGATCACTCTACCCCCTCTGATAAAATACCAACATCCTCCAAGTCGGTTCATTTGCCCAGTTACTCCACTGTAGAAGAGTCTAAAAGGGAGGTGCCGCATGTCTCCAACCATACACCCATACAACACTCGCCTCAAGGTTTATTTCAGTCCAGGACAAAGCCTGATCCAGACACCAGAAGAGAGGAGACCACCCCAAAGGACCACGTTACAGCCATGTGGAAGGTTCAACTGCTAAATGGCATTACGCCTACACAGTTTAATGGGAATCCAGCCGACTTCCCTTTCTTTCGAGAGCAGACCCGCACTCATCTTGAGAGTGAACTTCTAACCGACGCGCAGCGAATCGAGTACCTGCCAAAGTTTCTGAAAGGTGAAGCTCTGGAAGTCATCGAACGAAACAGAGGCTGCTCCTACAAAGACCTCATAAAGACTCTAGAGGATCGTTTCGGTAAACCCATCCAAGTTTCACAAGCCTGCATTGACGGTTTGGTATCTGGTCCCAAGCTTGCCCCAGGGGACAATGTGAGTTTACTGAACTTTGCTGAGAAGCTGAACACAGCGACAAAGATCCTGAAAGGTGATGTTGAGCATGAGGCTAGTGTGGCTACCAACCTGAGGAGAATTGTAAGCAGACTTCCGAACGACCTTGTTGCAAAGTGGCAAACTGAAAATTATGAGATCGTAAATCGTGGCAGGTCCGCTCGCTTACAGGATATCGCGAAATTTGTTATGAGACAAGCGTCGATAAGAAACGACCCAATCTTTGGGCCACAGAGGCAAAGGAGGGAGAATAGTGAAGACAAGGATACCCGGAACTCATCCAGGATTAAGAAACCACCACCTCCCAGGGACTCTACTATTTCATCAACTAAAATTGAAAGGCCACCAGAACCTCCCAGGGACTCCACAGTACCACCTGCTAAATCTGAAAGGCCCCCAGAGACAGGAAATCACATCAAATGCTCAATCTGCAAATCCACACCCCATCGTCTACAGGATTGCCCAATCATTAAGCAGTGCGATCGTGTAGCAGTAAGGCGACAGTATGCAGCCTCCTACGGGTTCTGCTTTAACTGTGGTTGTCACAACCCAACCCATAGTGGCACTACTTGTCCGGATCCCCCAGCCTGCTCCAAGTGTCCTGGGCATCATCTGACACTTTTACACAAGGAAAACAGCAATGGACGTCGTTTCCGGCCGAGAACCAATAATGGCGTAAGCAGTAATCACAACCAAGCAAATTCCCGTTCTGCTACGGTACCTCCACAGCAACAAAGCATGGGATCTGGTGCAGCACCACAAACCACCAACATCCATCAGGCCTCAGTGAGCACGACAGAGGTTTTTTCCCCGCAAGGTCGAGTCCTGTTAAATGTGGTTCCTGTGACTATCACGGCTGAGGATGGCAATTCCCTCTCCACGTACGGGTTTCTAGATAATGGCTGCACTGACACTCTTATTGATCGTCAGCTTGCGGATCAGCTTAATCTGGAAGGAACTTTGCAACGAATTGGCATCAAGACTATCAGGAGAAGTGAGGAATCAATAGAAAGTGAACGGGTGTCATTCACCCTCGGTCCCGTGGATGGGTGCGGTAGATGTATTGAAGTCAATGAAGCCTACGTACTCCCAGATCTCAATCAGTCAGGGCAGATTTTACCGGATTCTGTTGACGTTTCGAAGTATCCACACCTGCAAGACCTGACATTCCCAGAAGTTGACATTAAGCGAGTATCCATAATCATAGGAAGCAATGTACCTGCTGCCCATTTGCAAGATGAAGTCAGGGTCCCACCAGACAACAACGGTCCTTTTGGTTACCGGTTTCCGCTTGGCTGGAGTATTGCAGGGCCTTTAACTTGCGGCGACAAAGGGAAAACATCAGTCAACTTCCTTTCGGTGGGCATGGAAGATCAGATGGAACGCTTCTGGAAAATTGAGGATTACGGAGCCTCAAAGTCAGATGATAAGCCACTGTCAATCGAGGACAAGCGAGCCTTAAAAATTCTTGAGGACACAACAAGAATCGTAGATGGCCATTATGAAGTCGGTCTCTTGTGGAAAGAAGATCAGCCGCAACTACCAAACAACCGTACTCTGGCTGAAAAACGAGTCGAACTGCTAAGGCGCCGGCTAACAAAACCAGGAAATGAGGAAATGGCTGCAAAGTACAGAGCAGTTATGACTGAGTACATATCAAAGGGATATGCCCGCAAGCTTACCCCTGAAGAAGCAGCTAAAGAGAGCTCACACACCTGGTACTTACCCCATCATCCAGTGATGAACCCGAACAAACCTGGGAAACTTCGCATAGTCTTTGATGCTGCAGCAGAGTATGAAGGCACATCACTTAACAAAAGTCTTCTCCAAGGCCCAGACGTGACCAATAGCCTCGTTGGAGTACTGCTACGTTTTCGCCAAGGGAAGGTTGGCCTAGCTGCCGATGTGGAGGCAATGTTCCATCAGGTGCGCGTCCGCAAAGAAGATCAAGATGCTCTGCGTTTCCTATGGTGGACTAACGACTACAGTCAGCATCCAGACGTTTATGTTATGGAGGTACACATCTTCGGGGCCACTTCATCCCCATGTGTTGCCAACTCTGTCCTGAGGAGAACTGCCACTGATAACTCAAAGAAATTCAGTCCAGAAGTTGCAGCAGTTGTTGAGAAGAACTTCTATGTTGACGACGCGCTACCGTCATTTAGCAGCAACACCTTAGCAACCAGAATGGCAACAGACCTCGCCGAAATGTTAGATCATGGTGGTTTTCGCCTAACGAAGTTCATGTCCAACAGCAAAGAAGTTTTGTCCTCGATTCCTGTCCAAAGAAGAGCTACACCAAACCTGGACCTAAGGCTAGATGAATTGCCGGTGGAGAGGGCACTGGGTGTTCGTTGGTTTGTCGAGACTGATGAACTGGGGTTCGAGATCAAGAACCTGAACCGTCCTGAGACAAAGCGTGGAATCCTGTCTGCTGTCTGTTCATTGTACGACCCACTCGGATTTGCTGCGCCCGTAGCACTCACAGCAAGAGCTCTTATACAGGACATATGGAAGGCAAAGCTAGACTGGGACCAGCCATTGGAAGAACACTTCTTAAAGAGATGGAGATCTTGGACCACACAGCTGCCCTCCTTGTCCGAGCTCCGTATCCCACGCTGCTACTTCCCTCCTGGAGTGGTCCCGAAGAAATGCAGACTTCAGTTACATGTCTTCTCAGATGCCTCCGAAGTTGGATATGGCGCATCAGCATACCTGAGGATTGTAGATCCAGATGACTCCATCCATTGCTCGTTTGTCATGGGAAAGGCAAGAAATGCTCCCATCAAGTTCACTAGCATCCCAAGGCTTGAATTGCAAGCAGCTGTCCTTGCCACGCGCCTAAACAAGATGTTGAGAGAAGAGCTCGATCTGCCCATACAGCAAACTAAGTACTGGACAGATAGCGAAATAGTGCTTCACTACCTGAAGAATGAGAAGCGCCGATTCCAAACCTATGTCGCCAATCGTGTGGAAGAGATTAGAGAAAACTCACATCCTAATGACTGGAATCATGTACCAGGTGCCTTAAACCCAGCTGATGATGTCTCCCGTGGCTTGAACCCTTCAGATCTGAAATTTAACCAACGCTGGTTACGAGGACCAGAATTTCTCTGGCAGCCAGAATCCCTCTGGCCCACTGCAGACTGTAAGGAAGTCCCGGACGAAGCTTTAGAATTGAAGAAAGAAGCGCACGCCAATCATGTTGATGTAAGCATCCATTCTGTCGCTCAACAGACAGACTCCTCTGCATTGAGCCCGCTGAGCGTAACGGCCAAAGATGTCATGGATCGCATATTGAACAGTTGTTCTGATTGGAACCGGCTAAGACGTCGGGTTGCTTGGCTTATCCGCTTCGTCCATTTTCTTCGCAATCGAAAGACTACCCAGAGAGGCCACCTGACCCTTGAAGATTATGATGCAGCTACTATAGCCATCACGAGAATCGTTCAACTTTCTGCCTATCCTCAAGAAATTAAAGACCTAAAGGCCAAAGGTGCAGTGAGGCCGTCCAGCAGTATAGTTGCCCTGGACCCAATGCTTGATGACCATGGCGTTCTGAGAGTTAAAGGCCGCATAGTAAATCCACCCGTCGCTGATGCTGCTAGGAACCAAGCAATTCTACCGAGAGACCATCCCATAACAGCAGTGATTGTTCGCCATGTTCATGAGTCAATTGGCCACTTGGGGCGCGAGCACCTCATATCAAGGGTGCGTGAGAAGCTGTGGATCCCTCAGATTAGAGTTCTTGTTCGTTCCATCCTTGGGCGATGCCTTCGTTGTAAAAGGTTGAATGCCAGACAAATAGTTCAGCAAATGGCACCCCTTCCAAGAAGCCGCATGATGGCTTACCAGCCTCCGTTCTCGTACTCAGGAATGGATCTGTTTGGTCCCCTCCAAGTGAAGCATGGCAGAGGTACAGCAAAGCGCTGGTGTTGTCTGTTCACATGTTTGAATACTCGTGCTGTTCACCTCGAATTAGTCCAGTCAATGAACACAGATGACTTCATAATGTGCCTAAGGAGATTCATCAATCGCCGTGGAGAGGTTTCAGAATTAAGATGTGATAGAGGATCCAACTTTGTAGGAGCGGAACGAGAACTGAGAGAAGAGATCAAGCAGTGGGATCAGCAGAAAATTGACCGTGAGCTACTTCAGCGTGGATGCAAGTGGATTTTCCAGCCGCCAACTGCCTCTAGCATGTCAGGAATTTGGGAACGTCTTGTGCGCAGTGCTAAGACTGTCCTGAAGGCAATCCTTGGAACCCAAATGGTCTCTGAGCCGGTCCTCCAAACCCTTCTGACGGAAGTTGAGCGAGTACTAAATGGTCGGGCTCTGACAGCTAATTCTGATGACCCGAATGACCTCCAGCCACTCACGCCTGCGCACTTCCTGATGCAAAGGAAAACAATCTGCCTTCCTCCAGGTGTGTTTCAACCGGCGGACCAGTACAGAAGGAAATGGAAGCAAGTTCAATTCCTTGCCGACCTGTTTTGGAAGAGGTGGTTGCGCGAATATTTGCCGACACTGCAAGTTCGAGGGAAATGGCACAGAGCCCTACCTAACCTGAAGCCAAACGCCCTGGTTTTGTTGATGGATGACAGTGCACCTAGAGGGTATTGGAGTCTGGGCCGAGTTCTGGAGGTCTACCCTGGCTCTGACGGGATGGTGAGGACGGTTAAGGTCAAGACTAAAGACTCTGTCTATATTCGGCCGATCCAGAAGCTGTGCCTTCTGGAAAATGACCTTGATAGTGCTAAAGCTTTAACTGTGAACTAGAGACGTTGGGCGTCCTAAGTCGGATCGTCCCAAGGCGGGCGGAATGTTTAGTTTCAAAATGAACAAACTTGGACTTGACTTTGTTTACGTTTTATTTTTATTTCACATTTCGTGACCGTAACATAAAGTAGCGAGTATTTTGATCATGTGATCTTAGTGAGTTTTCAGCGAAGCACGTGCTTGAATGTGTGTTGAGAATCTTCGCAGTTTATAAGCAAGTCGTCGTTTAAATCCGCACAAAATGTAAGTTTCTTTGCACCTTTAGTTTGTCTTTCGCCTTTTCTTTAAGTTTATTTTGTATTGTCCTTTATTTTCTTTAGTTTTCACCGGTAGTGACAATGTTGTGAAATCGCTCGCCATGATGCTGTAAACAAGTAAATGCAGAGATACATGAGAATAGAGTGTTAACAACCCAACCGCGTCGAATTATTTGTGCAAACCCAACACTACCACAGGATATAACATTCTCGGGCTCAAATGTCCTGAATTTCTAGTGATGTGTTTTTTGTTATTTCTGTTTTAAGTTTTTCGTTTTCCAGCTTGCATTGAACATTGTTTGAGGCCATCCGTGCACTTTCCTGTAGCTCAGTCCAAATTTTCTAAGCCAGACACAGAAGTTTCTGATGAACTCTCTTACCCAGATGGAATGCAAGTGAAATGCTGTTCTCTGAGCAGAACTTTCCTTTAGCGCTTCTTTGTCTTGATTTTTATCATTTTTCCTCGACATTGAACATTGCTTGAGGCCTAAGCGTGCGTTCTCTTGTAGGTCCACGTTTATGTAAAAACGGGTAAGGAAAACTCTTGTTTAATGTTAACTGGGTGCTTCTGTGCTCTATCATATCATTCCTATCGTCCATAAAATTCAACTGAAGCAAGCGCCATACTCAGTCTAAACAAATAAAACTGACCGCTAAATCCCACAAAGAAACGTTAAAGAAAGTTATGCTCAGAGAACAGCATTTTTCATTTCCATTCCCTAAGGGCCAGTGAAAAGCACGTCCACTGTTCCACTGATTTCTATTCTACCACCCAATATGCAAACTTAAGGCCCGGCTCATACGTCGAACTTTACATGAGCAGAACCTAATACCTATTAAGGTCGACCTAAATAATTAAGTTCGGCAGTTGATTCAGACGTCGAACCTAACTGAAGTCGAACTTAAAGCTAAAGTGTAAAAGTAGATTTTCGAGGTCATCGGCTGTTGTTTTTTCTCAACAAGATTCAAAATGGCGGGAAAAATGAATTGTGACATGCGGGAAGAGCTTGTTTGGTAAAATGGCATTGAGGGTGGTCAATTGTTTATTTTAGTATTAGTTTTTATTGATATTTCTTATAATTCTTTATAGTTATTATATTTTTATATAAAATTTTTAAATTCATGTAAAGCGCTTTTGATCATTTTAATGTTAAAAGGCGCTATATTAAGTGAATAAATTATTATTATTATTATTTTTTATTATTATTATTATTATTATTATTATTATTATTATTATTATTATTATTAAAATAACGAAGACAGGCCAAACACGGCTCCTATTGGTCGAATATGACCTTCAATGCTAATTTGCTCTTACAAGTACGTCTTTCAAAGATCTCCCTTTTCTGTACGACAGTAGGGAAGGGTCTTTGTAGATCTCTCTTAGCAGAGATTGATTTTCTATCAAGTGCCATTTACTCATCTGAATGGTTTTAGGTTAGGCACAGAAGAACGATATTCCGTAACAAGCGGCAAAATGTTTTTAAATGGTTTTTTTTTTTTTTTTGCCGCGACATTCTTTCGCTGAGATTGACTTCTGAGAGAGTTTTATCTATAAGGTTATCGAAGTAACCTCTATAGCGTAACCTCTGTTTGAATAAAGTAATGTTTTCTTCAAATGTTGTTTTTGAAGATTTTGTTCTGAGAAGTTTTGACGCTTCGCCTTTGATATAGCCTGTATTGGAAAGTTTCTGTCGGTTTGAAGTGCGTGTGTACATCAAGAATAGAGTTTTTTTTTTAATCTTTCGCATCTCAGACAAATATATTTAGTTGTTTCTAAACAAGTAGAACAAGCACATTCCTCTTTTCCCGCCATCTTGTTCAGAACGAAATCCTTTGCGCATGCCAAGTCAATGGAACGCGCAGACCTCTGGGATAGGTATAATTTATATTATGTATACGTAAAGTATGCATTTGGTTCGGCACATGTAAAAGTTCGACGTATGAATCGAAGTCGAACTTTTGCCTTTCAGTTAGACTGGCGCAGTCGAATAGAGTGGCGGGTCGACCCAAATACATATCTGTCGATCCTAACTGATTCATACGTCGATCTTTACATGCGCCGAACCAAATGATTAAGTTCGGCTCATGTAAAGTTCGACGTATGAACCGGGCCTAAGTCAGTCACAACGACAAAACGTTCATTGAAATTCTGCTCCCCTAGTAGAGTAGTTTAAAACAAAACTAAACCACATTTAAATCAAAGACTCCTGTGAGTCAACTCGTGAATGCAGAAGTAAATAATGGCAAGGTATAAAACATTGTTCACATCAGTGTGATTGGTTGGCCAGGGACTCGAAATATAAACCATAAAGGCTTACTGAAGGAGCCTCACGGGCATTTGATTCCGCATCCTACGCCGCTTAGATTAATAGCTGTTTCTCTCAGCAAGATTGAGCTCCTTGAATAGTTTTGTATTTTTTAAAACTTTTAATTTTGAAAATTGTTTGGAGCCTTTAGAGTGGTTGGCTTTTAAAGGTGTTTCTGTGAAGGGGGCACAATCAATACAATACCTAGTGTTTCTTGAGTGTGCGTCAGAATTTGTTCTCAGAGATGCGTTTATGATCCTTTTGTAGACCAGAGCACATCGATCGATATATACTTGATTGTAAAAGGGAATCAAATTAAGGTGATTGATTATTGTTACTGTTCGAGTAGTATATCGGCTTCAAGAGTAGTAGTGTAGTAGTACGTGCGGCCCGTTTGTGCATAGGGAGAACTAACTGTGCGTTCGAAAATGGCTAACACCACAGGTCACCAAAGCGTATGTGACATAGGTCACCATGCAAGCGTGATATAAGAGTTGGTATGGCGTCAAAATTAAATCGAAATTTAGACAACCCACAAAGTGCAGTTGCGTGTGTTTTGCGTGTGTTTTGTTCTCCTAAGTCAGATCCCTCTCACTTGTTTGGACTTGTTTGCCTCATAAAAATCTAATTCACTCTATGAATTTGCCTTTATCTTAAATCCTCCAGTGTCTCTGCCGTATCAAATAATCTTTAAACTGACTCTGCTTTCCTGTGGTTTGACTTGAGTCGGATCATCTCGCATCTTTATTGCGTCCATATTGGAGTTTATACTGCACAATTTTTTTAACTAGCTTCTTCCCGACATCATTGATTTCAATTCTTTGGCTACATCCCGCGTATGGAAGAAAGAGAACATTCTAAGTTTGCATTCATTTGTTAATCATAGTGGCTAACCGGTAAAAGGTAGCTTGTACACCTTCGATCCTTCAACATGATGTTTCTAAGCTGCCGTAGTGCTTAGATAGAATGCAAATAAGAAGTCAGTGTTCTCGGAGTAGTATCACTTTCTTTGTTTTGTTTGGCGCCCTTTTTATTTGTTTTGACTTCTTACAACAATGGTTTGGAAGCAATAGCCATGAGAAGCACATATCTATGGCCAGGATGGAAATTGTTCAAATTCAAAAAAGGCGTTGAGCCGAAGGTTCCCACAAAAAAGAACATTACTTAGATTACAATGAATGTTTTGTCTATGTGACTTACTTTTAAGCTCAAAAGCTTGCAATTGGCTGATAAAATAGAAATTGGAACAGTGCACGTGCTTTTCTCTGGCCCTTAGGGAATGGTAATGAGAAAGTGCTGTTCTCTGAGCAGAACTTTCTTTGGCGTTTCTTTGTTTGGTTTAGCGCTTGGTTTTGCTCGTTTACACTGAATATGGCGCTTGTTTCAGTTGTATAGAAACAGAAACACGCGGTTAACATTAAACAAGTGTTTTCCCTATACGTTTTTCCTTATCTATTTTTCATTCCTACATATACATTTTAACGATCGCATTCGGTTTTACAATAATCGTTAATTATAAACTATGAGTTTTGATTTTGTTTATAATTCTCCTTCTACGCCTTGTAATTTTTCGTGTTAAAACTGCCCAAAGAAAGCGCTTAAAAGGTAAGATGGCATTTGAAGTCTCGTGCGTTAAGAATAGTAAGCAATTCTACATACATTGCCCATACTGGCCCTATTTTTAAGGAACTTAAACTCTTAAAATTTCATGATATCCATTCGTTTCAATTAGGTATTTTTATGTTTTCATTTAAGAGCTCTACACTCCCTTCCAAATTAAATAACATTTTTTTTTACTGAATAGTCAAATCCATAATTATAATACTAAGAATGCTCAGTCCTTCCGCTTGCCACTGTGCAGAACGAACACCAGGAAGTTTTCAATTTACTTTCAAGGTCAAAAATTTTATAATTCGCTAAATTCTGACATAACTAGTTCTCCCCCCTCCGCTTCTTTTAAAAGAAAGCTTAAATAATATTTCTTTTCTCTAGGTATTAACTTCTGTAAGGCTGTAATTCTTATGTGTACGCAGTCAAAGTTAATTACCATAAGTCCATATTGTAATATTAATATAAGATTAGTTATTTTAAGTGAGGAAGCCTGACTTGTTATAAGCCTCGTGGTTTCTTTCTGGTTTTCTCGCCATTTATTTTTTTTTTCATCAATTTTCTTCATTTTTTTTTTCACTGATCTGTAAATGTTGTGTATATGGCAAAATAAATATTGTATGAAATAAATATTGTATGAAAGTCTCCACTGTCATTTGTGTACGAGATGTTTTGTAATAGATCAGTCTATACACATTTTTGCATTTCCTAATTCTTCAAGAAATATTGTATTAAATATTTCATCCTTCATACATTTTCATTACACTGTACAGCTATTTCAATTAACTTTGTCGGATCAAAGCATGAAACTACAAGACAAGACCGCAAGGTTACATGGAATTTTTACGAATAAATTAATCAAAATCAGCTATCCTCGCCTGTTCAGTGAAGATCTACGCTGGCGAGCCATTTGGATGAAAGAAATGTTAGGATATCAAGTGGATGAGGTGGCAGCTGCTTTAGGATGCCACCAAGAGCTATAAAACGTTATGTTTCAAAAGTTTTAAATTTCGGAGAAGTGAAAGCAAATACCATTGGAAGACCGACAAAAAGTGTGGCCATGCCCCGCACGTGAAATTTTTTATTATGGAAGCAGTGCTTGAACACGCCGAAAAGAGACAACAGAACTTTTAAAAGCAACGTCAATGGCAACGGCAACTGCCAGGCAATTGCCCTGTACGTGCGTTTTAAATTTCCGTACTGATTTCCTTGCGTCCTCTGCAAAACAACAAACTGAAATGACCAAATTCAAGGTTCTGTGGAGAACGTAAACATACGACAGTGAATTTTTCATTCTCTTTCTTAACTCGCATGACACGCGTACCAGTTTGGTTCCTGGGTAGTTCACAATTTTTGTACAAGTTGGAGGGGTTGAAATAATCGCGAAGTAGCCCAAAATTAATGAAATGAAGTTACATTTTCAAGTGACTTTTTTGTTGATGTCGACGTTGTCGTTGCTTAAATTCCCTACTGTTAGTCTGTGTATGCTGCGAGTCTTTGTTTTTCGCTTTAAAACACGCAAACAAACGTTTATACGGTTTTCTTTCATCCTACTTGTCACAAATAAAAGTTACAAAAAAATAAATAAATAAATAAATAAATAAATAACCGGGCGCTAAACCTCACAAAGAAACGCTAAAGAAAGTTCTGCTCAGAGAACAGCACTTTCTCATTTCCATTCCCTTAGGGCCAAAGAGAAGCACGTCCACTGTTCCAATTTCTATTTTACCAGCCAATATGCAAAATTAAGTCAGTCACAACGACAAAACATTCCTTGTAATTCTCATTGCATATCACAAAACCAGTAATGTCCATACATACCTTATACAGACGTAGGCATGAAATACATACGTGTACATGCATTAGAATAATTGCATTACATGTAACGGAAAGGTGAGCTTATACGATGAAGATTATTTTCTCAGTGGCTTACCGCGAAGTTTGGCACTGTAGAGGTTTGATTTCCTTCACAACAGCTCATCCCGTTTGTTTTTTTTCTTTTTGGAAGAAACTGAGACGATTGTTTAGTACAAGCTACGAAGTTTTCTTTTAAAATTAGTTTTTCTCGGCTTGCAAGCCCTTACACGCGTGATCTTTGGACCCCGGTCAGGCAGTTTGACCAAAGCCAGAAACCGCAATATGACACAAGAAAAGGTTGCGACATCCAGGATATAATTCAGTCTGTTTCTGTTTTTGACGGAGGCATTGATGTCTTGAGGGAGACCAAAGTGTCAAAATCTTCGAAGCGGTCCTTTTATATTCAAACCGACCTGTCAGCGATACCTGGAGTCAGAAAAATAAATCCAATTTACCCTTGGACAAAAATTTAGTTGGTTCTGGCTCCTGGTGCACCAGGGGAAAACATGTTGATCTCCCCTTGAGAAAAATACTCCAGTGATATTTTCCTCTTGTTGAGTGTTCTAGAAACATTTTATGTACAAGGAAAGGTAGCATGGTTTTGACCCAACAGGTAAACGTTCTCATCAGGTAGTCCGGTCAAAAAGATCGACCCTGTGTCAGTTTCGATCTTAAATGCATGAACTTTTTTGTCTGACTTGTTTGCCTCATAAAAATCTAATTCACTCTATGCTATGAATTTGCCATTATCTTAAGTCCTTCAGTGTCTCTGCCGTATCAAATAATCTTTAAACCGATTCTGCTTTCCTGTGGTTTGACTTGAGTCGGATCATCCAGGGGCACCCAACGACAATTTTCTCTCAGATCCTTTAAAACGTTATTTTAGGCGATCTGGAGTGGCTTTAAAGCTCTATAGGTACATTTTAGGCAGCGCTATAACATTTTTATTGGGGCATTTTTGTCTATTAGGTCTTATTTCCTTTCCGAAAATCTTAGCTGACCTTTTTTCGGTACCCGAAACAACATTTTTGTTAATCCGAAAACAATAGGCCTTAAATTTCCCATATCACGAAAGTTCGTGGTGAAAATTCCCTGTAGAAAATTGTAGGGGATTAAGGGCCTTCCGAACAGATAATTTACCGAAGCGATCCGTTGGGTGCCCCTGATCATCTCGCATCTTTATTGCGTCCATATTGGAGTTTATACTGCACATTGTTTTGAACCGGCTTTTTCCCGACGTCATTGATTTCAATTGTTTGGCTACATTCCCCGTATGGAAGAAAGAGAACATTCTAAGTTTGCATTCATTTGTTAATCATAGTGGCTAACCGGTAAAAGGTAGCTTGTACACCATCGATCCTTCAACATGATGTTTCTAAGCTGCCGTAGTGCTTAGATAGAATGCAAATAAGAAGTCGGTTTTCTCGGAGTAGTATCACTTTCTTTGTTTTGTTTGGCGCCTTTTTTATTTGTTTTGACTTCTTACAACAATGGTTTGGCAGCAATAGAAACACGCAGCTATGGCATGGATGGAAATTGTTCAAATTCAAAAAAGGAGTTGAGCCGAAGGTTCCCACAAAAAAAGAACATTACTTAGATTACAATGAATGTTTTGTTCTTGGGACTTACTTTTAAGCTCAAAAGCTTGCTTATTGGCTGGTAAAATAGAAATTGGAACAGTGCATGTGCTTTTCTCTGGCCCTTAGGGAATGGTAATGAGAAAGTGTTGTTCTCTGAGCAGAACTTTCTTTAGCGTTTCTTTGTGACGTTTAGCGCTTGGTTTTGCTCGTTTAGACTGAGTATGGCGCTTGTTTCAGTTGAATTTTACGGACGATAGCAATAGCATGCCAGAAACAGAAGCACGCGGTTAACATTAAACAAGCGTTTTCCCGATACGTTGCTACGTAAACGTGGAGTTACAAGAAATTGCACGCTTAGGCCTGAAGCAATGCGGTTCACTGTCAAGGGAAAATGATAAAAACAAAGACGCGCTAAAGAAAGTTCTGCTCAGAGAACAGCATTTTTCATTTGAAGTCCATTCCATTAGGGTGAGAGAATTCATCAGAAACTTCTTGTGTGGCTTAGCAAAATTGGAGGTACAAAAAAATGCGCGGCTGTCCTCAAACAATGTTCAATGTCAAGGGAAAACGAAAAATTAAAACAGAAATTCCAAAGAAAGAAGTAAAAACTGATGCCATGGATACTGAGAGACATAAAGTGGATAACATCTTTGCTTTGAGTTATCTTATTGCAGAGGACTGCAGAGGATACGGAGATTAAAAACCCGACATCAAGAAGCAGTTACTACAGATCAAGACTTTGTCCTTCATCAAAGTGAGTTTTTTTTTCTAAATTTTGAGGTATTAAGGTTTAGCTATTCAGGTTTTAATACAATATTTTTGACCAAGTTGCTCACTTTCGGTGCTCTATAAAGTCTACGTTTTCTCATTGTTGCCAGTTATGTAGCCGATTGTCCTTTTAAAACAGTTTTTGTTTTCAGCTAGTTTTCCGTTAGCTTCTGTGCATGGGGTTTACCAGCTGAGATGTTTACATTCCTGAACCGTTCGGGTTTTCTCGCTGTTCCTACCAGTTTCTTTCAATTCCCGGGAAGATAGGAATCTTGCCAGCCTTGGTGTGTCTGGTGATGGCCACGAAAACACGGAAACTAACTTATTACCAGCCCGAGCCGGTGAGGGCCGTATTTTGCCTATTCGTTTTCTAATTTCAGATTTCATGTTCGTTCTTGGTTTTTTAGTTTATTTTTTTCCACGGGGGTGCCAATTCCTATCTTCTCACATGCCTCTCAAATTCAATGAACGCTCAGATATTTTTCAAATATGGCAGTAGCGACTATGGAACTTCACATAATTCCCAAAACAGAGCCAGATCAACCGTTGACGCTTCAGCCAAGACTAGAGAGAAGTAATGTCTTTGGCTAATCTCGTACCCTGATCTCAGTCGGTTCGGGAATGTCGAAATGTGAGATCTCCCCTCCGCCTGACCATGGGAGATCTGGGTACGAGATTAGCCTTTGACAAGAGTCGACTTCCAGTCAATTTGTGCTCGGACCAAGGTCTTCCTCCCTCACTTTCAGACATTGTTTTCTCCCAATGAGATGTAGAGGAGACTTAGGCAAATATGGACACTTCGTGCATTTAAAGTAGGACTGTCTGCCTCTCCTTATCTGGTCAAAAATGGAGATATTTGGTTAATTGCAGAAAGTGACTGGGGCCGAAAATAACACTAAAGCAACGTCAAACACATAAGTGTCATTTTGTTCCTTTCCTGGCGTATATTATTGGTGCCAAGTTTGAGCAGCATCAATCCAATATTTGCTGAGATATTCTTGATTCTGTAATTTATTCTTTACCGAAACGATTTGTGACGTCATCAATTTTGAACAAAAACTTGAATATCTGTGGAACGAGAGAAGATATTCAAAAGAAGTAAATGCCATTCTTGTTCTCTTTGAAAGGCCTTACAACTAAGCTTAAGTTATTTTTTTTCCTTCATAGGCTCTTTAAATTACTCTGATATCTATATAAGCCCTCATGACGATTGTTCGAACATTTTTTTCTGAGAGTGATAGCTTTTCGTCAGAAACTGGTAATCACGGGGATATACAATAAAGACGCGCTTAGATTGATGTATTTGTCAATCTTTCTTTTCGAAGTGGAGGTGAAGTGGCTATATTGGTTGTATCAAACATTTCAGTTAAACAGCTTTTGGATGAATTTGCTTAAAACAAATACCATGTCAAATCAGTATTTTCAAAGTATAAAAGAATACACATTTTGCCATGAGATAAGATTCGTTTCCACTACTGCTATTCTTTCATCCTTCAAAATAATCAACACGAGAGCCTTTTAATCTGTTTTCAAAAACTTATATGAACACCGCCGAAATAAGCTTGGGAAGCTAATTCATTCCTCCCTGATCATTCATTTGCAGCAAAACCATTTGCCTGGTGATTGAAAAGCTGATCATGGCTAGCTTGCGTGGCGTCTGGAGCCTAGTTTATGTTGCGCTTATGTTATCCACACTTGGTGCTACTAAAACTCCCAAAAAGTGTAAAGAAATATACGAGGCCGTGCATGCACTACTTCAGGAAGCAAAGAACGAAGTCAAGGAGCTTAGAGAAGAAATCAAGTCTTTAAACAAAACAATCAGTGTTAATAAAGGTATCTAAAGCTTTGTTTCTAAGTTGACTAGTTACCGACCTTTGCCTTTTTTTTAAGAAATTGTACAGGCGGAGGCAAGCTCGGTTTACAGTTAAATACCTTAATGTTGACTACTGCACCTGACATCATTTATTTACCTGGTTTTTGTTGATACGGAAACAAAACTAGCCCACAATATCCTTTCAACTCTCTTAATATGCACTAACAAATATGTGTATTTTATATTGTATTTTAGTTTATAAGAGCTGCTCTGAACTCTACAAAGCTGGTAAACGAACCAGCGGTGTTTACACGATCAACCCCGACAATGGTGGTGCCTTTGATGTGTACTGTGACCAAACAACAGCCGGTGGGGGGTGGACTGTGTTTCAAAAGAGATTGGACGGCTCGGTTAATTTCTACCTCGACTGGGACCACTACAAACGAGGCTTTGGAAATCTCAATGGGGAATTTTGGCTCGGATTGGACAAGATTCATCGTCTGACAAAAGAAACAAGCAAGGTTCGAGTGGATCTTGAAGACTTCAGCGGCAATACAGCATATGCTGAATACAGTTCCTTTGGTGTTAGTGATGAGGGAAGCAATTACATCCTCACTCTTGGTTCATACTCTGGTAGGTATACAATAATAATTGGACAATCAGATAGAAGGCTGTATTCAAATAACGTCCTATGAAACCTTTGTTTAAAAATATGTAAAGGAGAACGCTTATTAATTAAAAATATTTGCTTAAGGTCGTTTAAAGACTAAAGATAGCAATGTTCTGGACGTGAAAAAATGATCATAGACAGTATTCTCGATTTTTTTTAAATTAACATTAATTTTTTGTTATTCATGTTATTTTACGGAGTAAGTAAATCTGACACTTTGATACATTGATTGTTACTTTTTTTCTCAATTCGGAACAAGCTTTGTGTAACAAATTTAACAAAAAATAAGAATAAGCATATGAAATATTATATATTTTACTGCGAATTATAGACATGGTAGCCCAATTCACAGTTATGTACGCAATGTATGCAATTGCAAAAAGAAAGTCTGGGTAACTTCAGGCTTGAATGGGATTCATACCCATGACTTGGAGTGGAGGATAAATAAATAAATGTAAAATATATGAAATATCCGGTATATTGAATTGCTGATGAGAGATTTAATAACTACGTATATGCTGCGACATTTTTAACGCCATACTTTTCTTTTCTGATGTTTTTTTTTTTTTTTTTTCAAGGAACTGCTGGTGACTCGCTTTCTTTACATCGTGGCATGCCGTTCAGCACTAAAGATCGAGACAATGACAAATCTGGCGAGAATTGTGCCGCAGAATACAAGGGAGCCTGGTGGTACGAGTACTGTCACCATTCCAACCTGAACGGCCAATATCTTAAGGGCCAACACTCTTCTCTTGCTGACGGTGTGAACTGGTATCACTGGAAGGGTTATTACTACTCTGTTAAACGAGCTGAGATGAAAATCAAGCCAGTTAATGCTTAATTAAAACTCAGCGCGCTTTCAGTTTTTGTGTTGGTTTTGTTTTAGGCAGTTAAACACAGCATTATTTGGCTTGTCAGTATCTGCAGTTTTTCTTCTTGTTTTTTTTTTTTTTTTTTTTTTTTTTTTTTTTTTCATATACAGCTATTTCAATTAACGTTGTCGGTTCAAAGCATGAAGCTAAAAGACAAGACCGAAAGTTTACGTAGGCTTTTTATGAATAAATTCATCAAAATCAGTCATGCCTGGAGAAAACAATAGGTTGTAATTAGCAGTACAATAACCAGCACGCGCAGGGATAATTTTGATGAAATTATTCGTAAAAAATAATCCCACAAAACATTGCGGTCTTGTCTTTTAGCTTGATTTTAATCCGACAACGTTAATTGAAATAGCTGTATACATAGAAGGGTTATTACTAAATGGGGCTGAAATCTAAAATCAATCCAGTTTTGTAAATGTAACGTTCCTTGCTGAGGTGATTTGGGATGCTAATGGTTTTCCTGAGCAAATGTAACAGTTGCAAGAAGACTTAATAAAAGGTTTTGGTATTTCATTTACTGTCATTCATTTATCATTCAATTATCATTCAATTGTCATTCAATCATTCTTCTCATTTCTAAAATCGTGTAAATTGTTTACATCCCTAAACTATCTGCGGCGTATACACTTGTTTTCAGGTGTGCTAAAAAGATCAGTGGGCCATATATTGGGACTCAGAAAGTTTTTACGGCCAATTCAATTAATTTAGCAAATAGTTGGGGCAACAATTGAACAAAGTTAGAATACAAGCTTTAATGAGAAGAATGGAAACCAATTAACAAAATTACATAGTTGCTCTCCCGCCAAAACTAATCCACCAACATTGACGAGAAACTTTATCCTTACTTCATGATCCCAGGACAAAGACAGAAAATGAACAAAGAGTGCCTCAAAAAAGAAATACAGGCCCCCTGTTAACAGTGATATTGACGAGGCAAAGAAGATTTAAAATTGTTGTGGCGCGTTTAGACGAAACTTCCAGAAGAAATTGCTAGCAGACTGCAGTAACTGCTGCTAACTACGCGAAGCGAGTCTCGTTGAAAGTTCAACGTATAATAAACAGAAAATTTCATTTCAGCAAAGTGCCACTTGCAAAATGCAAATTATTAACCTAAATTCCCGCGCAAATACAGGCCTAGGTTAATACTAATTGAGGCCACTATTGCTATTAGATCCAACAGCCACCTTTGACGGCGAATTTAAGGATGACGATGGCACTTGAAAAATTAAGACTTAATGATATGCCAGTTGGTGATGTGGTGATAATTTTAGCTGCAGAGCAGAAAGAAAGTTTCTTCCCTTTTTTTACGTTCAATGTGAAGCTACGCCGCGCCTCGAAGAATTTTCTCTTTATCTTTTCTATGATCTTCTATTGCGTACCATAGCCTATTTGCGAGCTTATTTAGCTTTTACTTTCTCAAACAACCCATGGCGTTTCATGACTGACCGCGATTTCTTTTACGTATTTACATGCACTCTGCCCTTGAGAGCGGTTTGTTGTGTTACTATTTTTCAGTTTAATGGTCAAAAGTTAGTATGTCGTGGACTTACTTTGCCTAAAAAGCTAATAAACGAGCTTTGTTTAACGACGAAGACGTCAACAGGCAAAACAATGAGCTGGAGAAAAATTTCAAATTGCTTTGATCTAATTCCGCTATTCCATTTCATTGGTATCCATTAGTCAGACAGCATTCTGGCAGACGTAGACCAACAGAACACAGTAAAGGTAATGGGAATATTACGGCGTTCCATGTCTTTAATATATCTGTGCTGGTCGCTGTTAGATTTGTTTCTATTTATTATTATTATTATTATTATTATTATGATTATGATTATGATTATGATTATGATTATGATTATGATTATGATTATGATTATGATTATGATTATGATTATGATTATGATTATGATTATTATTATTATTATTATTATTATTATTATATAAATTTTTTCTTTCATTTTGTACTCATTGTGTGCCTGCAAATACTGATCCAATACAGTCGAACCTCCCGTAAGCGACCATCAAGATGCCAAGATTTAGTGGTCGCCTACGAGAGTCGAACAGTATAGAGTCTCGTCTGGGAACAGGTCTGACACATCCACTTATTCGAAGAGGGTTTATTGCATACATTTTCCTAGTTACAATACGAGCAGTGCTAAGTTGTAATTAAAAGTTCCTCATAAATTCTGAGTAGCATAGTACATACAGCGAACATGGACATCAGACCATGAGTCAAGTGGTCGCTTACAAGAGGTTAAAAACAATGAAGAATTATAATGCCATCACCTCACAAAGTGATACTTACAGTTGGTAGCTGTCAGTGTTCATTGATTATTTTGCGAGACCTGCAAAATAGAAATCTGGTAGTGAGGTTTCTAGCAGATAATGGTTGACTAGGGGCTCCCAGCGGTGTTTTGGGTGTTTAATTGTTAATTTTGATCCTGGAAATTTGGAAAGGTAATCGGCCCTGGAAGCCATATAATCCCTTGGAAGCCATATAACAAATTAGGGAACTTAAGGACAAGTAATTTCCTGTGACGGACGACGACCGGGATTCGTAGAAACGTTTTCGCCCACATTTTGGAGTAAATCGCCTCTATAAGAATAGAGCGATAATTTACAGAATAATTATGATTTCTATCGAAGAAAATACACTAGTTACGAATTACGAATTACCAAAAAAGAAACTTGAACGTAAACATTTTGAACGTTGCGCTGAAATTTGATCGTCGCGTCACATCGGCGAATTTGATCCGCTCGCAAGGACATGTTTGCTCGTATAACATTGCTTAGTTACCTCGTTTCATCAATGAAACGGTCAGTATAAAACACGGATTGCGAACTACGAACTGCGTATAAAACACGAAATGAAGTATAAAAGAAAACAGGGACTTTGGCACAAAATGCTGTCCAGGAAGAAAAAAAACCTATTTTCCTGCCAAGTGAAGGGCAGGAAGGCATGATGGGAATGGTATTTTCGCGCCATGAATGTCACGATGTAGAACTACGCATGTGCTATCAATCACTTAAAATGGCGGTGGAAGACCTGAATAACTCCTATTCGCATTTTTGCCGCAGTCCGTAGTCCGATACTGACCGGCAATGAAAATACAGTGAAAAACAGCCAAAATATTTCCTAAATGAAACATTTATTCAGATAAGTCGCTTTTTACGCCTGAAAAGGAAACGCGTACAATTTTCGCTTTAAGGCAAGCAACACGCAAGCGATTTAAAAGAATTGCGCATGCCATTTTGAAGCGAGTAATCGCCCAGTGCGGAGCGAAAACGGTTAGGAATACAAAGAATCGGTCAGTAAGAATAGTAACAGTTCTTGTGAGGTGGATTCCCAGACTTGGCTCAAACATTTGACAACGTCAACAACGTGTACGTTTGGTTGCAATGATGAAGTTAAAAAAATTATTCTGTTTCCTTTAAGAAGTCCTCTTTCCTAATTTTAGACATTATCATCATTTATGGACGGACAACATATCGCTTTCCTGTTATAAACAATGTAACCGGGAAAGCCGGTTAGTTGACACGTTATGGTAAAATCTGAGTTGTACATCGTAAGGTTGGTTATTTTAAAACCTAAAGTAGACACTCCCATAACCTGCAGGAGGTTGTAACAAGACATTAAATTGTTGGAAACCAAACGACATTAAAGTAAATAGAAAATTACGAGTTACAGTTCGTTCGACCTTTCCCGAGTTATTCCCTGCCATTTAGCACACCAAAAACCAAGGTGTGAAATGCCTTTAATGCCTATTATGGTCCAATCTGCTATCCGGAATATGCTCCTGGCGTTTGTCCTGGGTTGAGCACGTCAAACTCGAAGAAAACGAAGGAAAGGAAATCATTTCTAATACCGAATTATCATCCAGAGTGCTTGTGAGCACGTCTTATTCATGAAAGGCCGTTTATTTTACGATGGTGTCTTCAGCTTTAACTGCATAGCAGAATCCAAGAGCTACAAAATTTCAAGCTGAATTCTACTGAAAGTTATAGTCAAATCGCTTATCAGCTCGCTTGCGGCTCCTTGATATTCCAACCCTGATTGCTCTCTTGTTCACATAAACGACTTTTTGCATCTGATTGCGTTGGATGAGAGTGCACTCAATACTGCATCCTCGTAATATAATCTTCATCTCATTACTAAGACAAAGAGAAATTTGAAGGAAAAGCCAGAAAATATATTGAAAAGAATGAAATAACAATGAACATTTCAACTTACAACTTAGAGATGATTTTATGATCGCAAATGATCCCAAGTGGCCTCCTATCTTAATGAAGCTTACGCGTCAGCTAAAACAATAACTTAAATTTTCTCTTTACACTAACCCTTTTTTCAATACAGCTGAAGCCTGACAACCGTATAACTGAACAGCTTTTCTATCTTTAATTTGTCATAAAAGTAACGAATCACCAACCTAATGCGGGTATCGAAGAAAGATAAAAGAATGTTGTCATGTAAAACAATACGTCAACTACTGCATGTCCGTTGAGTACAGCAAACTAGACAAAATTTGCTTTCTTAGGAGCAACACTCAACTTGGCTATGGCCGCCTGGGAAACGATTCTTTACACTATCATCAACAGCATTTTAATTATGCTGGGCAGTTTTGCTAATTTGCTTGTCATCAGTTCGTTCATACAAGCTTCTTTCTGATCAATTTATCCGTAGCTGATTTCCTGGTTTGTGCACTCTATTAACCACTGTTAGTTTATCGCTTCAATCACTCGGACCAAAGCAATTTGTTCGAGTTACCTCAAAGGTTTCTTGGGTACGGCTTATTGACGGCCTCGTTGAATGGCCTAGTGAGTGTCACGTTCGATCGGTTTGTAGCCATATATTTCCCGTATAAGTACGTGATTTGGATCACAGATAAGAACACTGCACGAATTATCTTAGCTTCGTGCGTGATATCATTTGCTATGGGATTAATCTGTCTTAGCAAAGCTGCCTTAACATTGGCTCATGTGTATAACACTGCAATCATCATCACGGTATACTGTATTGCGTTATCTACAGGGAGGCTAGGAAACAAGCTGGGCGCATGTCGGAGTTTCAGAGAGGACCCCAGAGTATAATAAGCAAAGCTACAACAGGTGTTGGAGCGGTTTTGGTGACAACTCTGCTATGCTGGTTGCCTCTGGTTGATGAGGAAATCCTTAAAGCGCTGCTGTGGTGTATCACTGCTGGGTGTGTCAACTCTTGCATCAATCCATTCATCTACTACTACAAGTTCAATACTTTCGGCGAAATATCACAAAGCTGTTCCAGGGAATTTGGAGAAATGTCGGTGGCAGGCGTTTGCTCAGGATTAGCAGGAAAAACAGGGCGAGCGTCTACCCATCATAAGATTCTAGGCCGAATAAAATACATGAACAAGCGACAGCGCTGCTCAGATTACTATGGACGCCCCATCACGTGAGACATATATTTTCACAATATTACGATAATTATTTAAATGACCTGAAGAAAAAATTTAAAATATGTTTCCAAACTGTCTGCAAAAATTAGCCCGGGGCAAAGTAACTATAACGAATACCACCTTGAAAATTGCCGGACTTCGCTGTGAAATTCAAAATTACATTACAGTTTTAATGAATATAGAACTTTTGCCCACCGCTTGTGAAGCTGTCATGATATTGATGGACTATGTAATCGATGTTTTTTTAAATCAATATAAGCTAATTTAAGTTGCAAATGAGTCCTTTCTGGCAAGATATTTCTGACCCAACAATTTGAACGTTTTGTGCACAGTTTTCCTACCTACGTATGGTTAGGGTCCAAACCTGCAAAATTGGTGAACGATTTTTCTCCCTCATATATTAAATGACATTAAAACATTTATTTAACCGTAAATACTTCTGAATCTTTTTATATTTCAGCTCTCATGGTCATTTATACTGTAACGAATGCAGTTGCAATCATTAAATAACTTTTCTGGGACTTCAAACAGAAACGACGATTATGAGTAAGAGACGTATGATTTTTCTTTATTTTAGCATCATTTTAAGAAGAGATTAGTCGTGTTCATTTTGGTTAGTTAAGTGCGTTTGGAAGCAAATTCTCCGTAACCCAACTAGTTCTTGCAATTAGAAAAAGCGGCCATTATCTTATCGGACTGCAAGAAGAAAAAAGCGAGCCAGCACCTGTGACAATGAATTATATTATTCCGAGACGAAATCGAAATATATTATTCCAAGACGAAATCGAAAGCTTGTTTTTCAAAATAAATTTTCGATCCTGAAAACGAAACTTTTTTTGTTTGATACAATATGACAGAATCAAGAGACAATTTTTTCTCTAAAATAAAACTAATCGTTTCAGTATAAACTTGAAGATATTTTTTAATGAAGATATTTTAATTGTGCAACCCATTTGCTGTACGAAATTAGGTAATTATGTTACTGGTACGTTACAATTTTACAAGGAACTGCAATAAACCAACAAATAACCATAAACAACGAATACAACTACTGATCAAACTGCAAGTTACAATAAGAAAAGCTACAAGTTACAAGTACAGTACAATATTCCCTTAAGGTGGCTACATAGATCCTATTGTTAAAAGACAAAAATAAAATGCCTATTCAAAAGGGACACACCATACCAAAAAATTATCTCAAAAAACCAGCAAAATTACATAAAAGACAACTAGATTGTGTAGGACTGAGAAACAAACTTCAAATTATTCGGCTTCGAGAGGAACCTACCAATCTTTTAATATAGTAAAAAAAAAAAAAAGGACAAGACCGAGTAATAAGAATGACTGAAATAATTTGTGTTTGGATTCGAAACCATGACCTCTGTCATTTCGGTACAGTCCTCTACCAACTGAGCTATCAAGCCAACTGGAAAACAAAGAACATGAAGGCTGTTGGTAAGGGTTACTTGAAATTGGGCAGTGTACATCTTTTTGAAAAATTAAGGGGGCTAACCGTAATTGTAAAGATAAGGGAGTCTGTGTACTTGTGACTTTGGATAGCCATATCTTCGGTATTTGGACGCACAATGCAATCAAATTCCATGTGTTAATTGAACTATGTGTCATTCTGACGTCATCGGTCACGTCTACGATGCACTGAAAAAATTCGATGGGTTGTAAAATTACGTTAAGCTAGATGAATCGACAGTTTATCGTCAGATTTGTGTAGATGTATTTATACACTATTTCAGAAGAATTATTATTTTTCTGGTAAAAAGACGTCAAGACGAGAAAGGTATGAAACTTTAGCTGTCTCCTATTCAAGTAGTTGATTGTTGTAAATGTCTCCGCAAAAAAAGGTTTTCTCGTTAGGGTTCGGACTGTGTTCTCTCCCGTACCATTTGACAGTCCTCTTAGATTATTTTTGCTTCCTACTTAAAAGGAAATTGCACCTATCCGTCAGGGGTTCCTGGATAAAGCTTTGGCAGAGCGGAGCTGTGCACTAAACAGGCTGTAAAATATCGAAAACGAGGCTATTTTCGCGTGCATCTGACGAATGCTACGGGTAACAGACACGCAGAGTTTTACCCAGGCATTTCAGTAGTTTGCGATTTGTTTGCAAGGCTGTTTCCAAAAGTTTTTTGTCTGGCTTTTTTGTGGCATATTTTGTCTCACTACTTTTTGAAAGCTCCTACTTAGCTTTATTTTGTGGTGTAGTTTACAACGGCGAAAAACAGGTCGCAGCAGAGAACATATCGAAGAAGCGTCTAGCTGCATTTTAGGGTGGATGGTTCATTAGCATCAAGGAAAAGTGCACTTCTAGTTTGCTTTGTGGAAACGACTCTTTTGTGCAAAAACGTAACGTTAGTTAAAATGTTTATAACTGGGAAACGAAAGTTTCACTTTGTACGTCACCATACATAACGCACTTTTCCTTTTAACGTCAGTAAGCAAGCACAATGGATAACTAACTTGCAGTTACTTCTGATCAGACAACAAAAACTGTACTACAATTCTACTGAGAGCAAGTGAAATTTGCGAAGGGTTGACTTCTGCTGGGGACAGAAGAACGGACGTTTAATGAGCGTGGTAAGTGTAAATAAGAGGAAACATTTTTTGGCTTTCGTCATTTTAGGCCATTTCTTTTAATTTCTAACATCAAAATTGTGTATTTTAATTGAAAGAGGAGAGAAACTTAAGTGAGCAGTGAGAGTGCCCGATATTTTCTAAAAGAAACATTTTTGGCTTTCGTTGCTTGTAGTTAAATGCTGCGCTATCGATGACCGTGACTATGCACAGGCGTAAAGCTTAATGGCGGATTTAAGTAATGCGACAAACGTACATGAAAAATTAGAAAAATGAATTGAACATTTGCTGAAAGAAACATTTTTGTCTTTTGTTGCTTGTAGTTTCAAGTTCAAGCTATGCACAGGAGTGAAGCTTAATGGCGCATTTAAGTAATGCGACAAACGTATATAAAAATCAGAAAAATGAATTGAACAAGTGATTTTGTATTATGTCTAAAGTTACTTGTTTCTTTGATTTTCATACCTAGAGAATAAGCAGCAGTTTTTCACCAATGTAGCAAAGAAACAACTCTGTGACCGTCCTAATAATTGGTGGTTCAACAGATCCAGGTCGTCACTTTTCACTGTTCGTCACTCACAGTTGCTGGGTGCAGTGTCGTGGCAAGTCCTAGGGATTGTAGTCTGTGTGTCCCAGGATCAACCCGGAGGGAGTCGATCTTTTTGTTTTGATTTTTTTTTTTTTTTCAGACTGAGATGCAATATTTAACCGCATTTATTATTATTAAAATGCAGCGTTCCCTTTTCCGGTATCTAAAAATCCATGTGAAGACCGACGTAGTCCCCGGTGTGGTGGTCAATCTCTATCTCTCATTTCAGCTGCCTTCCATTCATGCGTCGGTTGGGTGGGCGGCAAAGATCAAAATATGGACTGATAGCGGCTGCCAGTGGCACCTTTACACGTTGACATCCAATCTCACCCCACAAAATAATTGTAAACCGCCATTAGACTATGTGATATGTACGGTATATAAATACATTACTTCGGTTTAATCGTTCGAGAGCTTGTGCAGTTCATCGAATCGAGATTCTCAAAATGCCAACAACCTTTTTTTCGGCGGTCGAGTGTTCTTTAGGCCCTTTCTTTTAATTTCGAACTCCAAAAATGTGTATTTTAATTGACGAAAGAGAGAAACTTAAGTGAGCAGTGAGAGTACCCCATATTCAATGAAAGTTTACAGCCCATCGAGCGACCGATGGAGCGCCTGAGCGAATGATATTTTCGTTGATTTGGTATATCGTTCATTTTGCAAGCGCAATTCACGAGTTAAAAATAGTCTACAGAAGTATGAAAAATTAAGAAGTGGAATGTCCAGGGTGGCAGGAGAGAAATGTTAATTTTTTTCGCCTTAGAAAAGGTTTGCAGAGGGAAGAACAGCTAAGGAAGGGAGAGGAACCACAAATAAAAAGTGTGGGAAGCAGGAAGTTCTCATCCCACACTCAGCTATATCAGTTCCCACACACACCCTTGGTGTGGTTAAGGGAAACCTTTCATGAGCATCAAAACCTTAAAGTGAATATACTTCATCTCTTCAGATAACCAGAGCCTTTAGGCTCAGTGTTGGCATGCTGTTGGCATGCTGCTGTGATATTCACCGATCCTCTATAACAATGGATATTAAAATTGAAACTGCAAAGCGCATGTTAAGGCCATTCTCTGGACATCCATTTTTATTTTAGATTCTTTTCAACATTTGTACAACGGTAGATGTAAGGATTACATTAATAATGAACGACACCATTTAGGTTATTCATCCCGATCCCTTACGATTTTTTGTCGTCAATCACTAACAACAGTATTCCTTGCGTCTTTTCGCCAGAACATGTGCATGGATAAGAGTTCCCTTATCTGTAAAAGGTTTGACTTCCCTTTGCGGAAAAGTTTCCTGTTTTGAAAGCCTAGATGGTCATCAAAAGTAAGAATAAATTGAGGATCTTCGAACTCGACTACTTGAGACAAGGCGCCATCTTTTAGTCCAATTTTATTTTTTGGGCGCTCTCGACCCGCCGAGAGACTGTTTCACTGCCCATTCTTTTCTGCGCCCTTGGTAATCTGATTTTCAGCCTCTATCCAAAGCCAATGGTGCATATTTTGTATATTTTGATCTTTGAAATTCTTCCCTGACTTTAGGAAGAATCCATAGCCGTATTTAAAGTGAGCTGAGGAAAAATAAAATTCCATAGTAGTTATTTGCAGTTCTTTCCCAGATGTGAAGTTAAATGTGTCAAGTCACCTCACAAAAATAATGTTGGGTTCCGGAGGCGGCAAGGTATTAGAAAATTTTGTTAGAAAGGTTTGTCTTTATATTAATAACAAAAACATGAAATCCGTCAGAATTTTACTGTGTGACTGCAGAAGCTTTAGTCTAAAGAAAGAGCATCGTTAGAAAATGTTGAAAATACAAATAAAATGCTATTGTACAAATGACGTAACTTTAAGGAAGCGAGTGAGACTAACAATGACAGAGACAGGATTGCGATAAATTATGAACAAATTCTTGTGTCAGCTTAAAAAGATAGAGGCCACTCAATTCAGCTTTAATTGCAGCATCCACATGCCCTTATTCGATTGTATACAAGTATACGTAGCAATTAATGGGACAAGCACAGGAGACTAAGATTGACAAATTTCGTTTACCCCAAAAGTACGCCAGTGAAACGCCGAAATTCGCTTACTGTAATTACCGAAGCGACTGTTACGTGCGTAAGTTTCCCTCACTTCTTTAAAGAAATTAGTTTTCATGTCACCGCGAAAATAAATTTATAACATTTGCTATCTAAGTGTGTTTTCATCTTATTGTTTATTTTTCCTACAAAGAAAACTCATTCCGGAAAGACGCCTCCAAATTCTTCCGACCCCTGGGGCATGTACCACCTTCGTCGAAAAGCCTCAATGAAATGTATCAATTACCTAACTTGCGTTATTTCGCCAATGTTCTTCTTCTCTATTTATAGCAATTACTTTTCAGTATATGGGACGAAAATTTGCTCGGATGCCTGTCCGCGGAAATTGTGTTCCAAGCGAGGAAGAGCCGACAACTGAGCCTTCCGCTTAAGAGAAATTGTAAGCTGTGAGAAACGGATAATTTCTTGCTCATATTTCAAGGCCAAATAAATGTTGTGGTTATACGTAGTAAATTGCGTTATTAGCTTTTATCTTTACCATTTTCAGGTGCTTCTTTGTCATTAAGTGTGTCGATGTTCTCGTCTGTCAGAGCGACAGCGAAATGGTCCTCCCCATTGCGTTTTGAAAATATGTATTTCCTCGCATTGTGGCAGCTAAAGTCTTAGATCTTAGATAGATCGCATAGAGAATGTCAACAGGTAAAAGAAGCTTAAGCAACGACAACCTTCCACAAAACAATTGGTCTAATGGGCCAAACAATCCCTCTGTACGTTTGTTTGGTACATTTTTTGCCGACCTCAGCAAACCACCAACGGGAAAAGACCAGATTCAAGGTTATGGAGGACGCGAGCACATGTTGTCTAAATATTTCATCCTCTTTCTCAAATTGAATGGCGTTGCTATCAGTTAAGTTTTTGGATAGTTCGTACATATTGGACAAGTTGAACAAGGAGGATAACAGAATTCATTCGTATACTAAAAATTAGCATTGTCGATGTTTACCAACTTTGTCGTGAAATCATCTCTCGAACCTTTTTCTGAGATGAAGCTAATCTGATCCGGTGTTTACAAACACAGAATACATGTTCAAGTGTGAAGCAGCCGAGCTAGTAACTTGTAATATATATTTCTGAAAATTACGTGCTCTTTTTTAAACAGTGCCTACCCTTACAATAATGAACATGAGGAATTACCCTTCAAGACCTTTGACTGAATTACCACCCCGGACGTCTTGGGCTAAACGGCCCACTAAATTACGGCGAAGTTTGACAAACATAGTTATTCTTTACACCAATGACATCTAACGGTGCACTATATATATAAGAATGCTGTTTAATCGCAACGGATACACAAAGTTGGTCCCAGTTAAATAGTGTTAAGCTGACAAGACATTCAGGAAAGTATCCAGCTCGTATCTAGAGATGAAATCTGATGCACGATCTGTAGTGTTGATTTTTAGCGTCCTTCTGGCCTCAGTGATTTCAGATTGTGAAGGTGTTATTGGTCCATTCCCGACCGGGGCTAGGCTAAGGCTGAAAAGGGACGTTCAAAACAGCAAGGTAAGCTAATAACGTACACGTGAAAGGACTCGTATGTTCAGGGGTACCCAACTGACAATATCATTTTAGAAAGCCTTAATCGTCTTAGAAATTCGGGTTTAATTCTGAATTGTTTACTGTTTATATTCACACTACAAGACGGGAATAGGTGTGCAGCTTGAGCTATGAACCTGAGTGTTTATTGCCGTCCGAATATCGTTACATCATTCAATATGGTAACCAAACAATATATGAAAAGAATCCTTAACAAACTCACTCGGGCTAAACTAGCCATGTGTGCCGCCTAATACGAAAACCCAAAACACCCAATGGGAAAAAAACTGGGAACGTATTCCCAAACCAAGGGCAGTCGCCCAAACCTTTGGGGGTTAAAGCAAGAAGAGCGGATATGGAAAACAATTAAATAATAAGTTGAAAGTTCGAGAACTGAGATGAATAAATTACAGTCAACAAACCTCATATACTCAACAACAATAGAGCCAGTTTACCGCATAACGGCTCACATGTGTACATACCAATAGGAAATTATTCACATTCTTTGTCACTGCCACTTACAGTTTAGTTCCACAAAGTGTAAACACATACATTTTTGGGGAAGCGTCATGTCAAACTCTCGTAACAGACTTTCATTGATGCAGCTTAACACTACTGGCAAATGATTCCACATAGTGATCACACTTCCTTGTAAAGCATCTCTCGTTAAAGTACGTTTTGCAATATCTCTCATTCAAATGGTTTTCTCGACACTGGCGTCTTAACATTATTTCTCTGTTTTTCCTCTGTAACCTCATTTCAAGCGAAAAAGTTCTCGCGACAATCTCAGTTAATTTTAAAAAAAATGGTTTAAATGACGGAGTTCGCCCGGTTTTTATGTTCTTGATTTAACAGCCATCCATTAGATTTCTCAAAGTATTGAGTTTTCTGACAGTTTCCCTTTCGTCTTACTTTTTGCAGGGGATCTCAGACAGGAATGGAGGGTTGTGCAAAGTGTTAAAGGAAGCATATTGTGAGAAACATTTAGAGGAGAAATTCAAGATGCATTAAAATGAACTTCTCAAGTTTGAGGAAGTAAAACTGTATCAATAACAAATTTATCCAATTAAATGCTGTGATAAACGTTTGTATTATACTGTTTACAAAGTGTCAGTAATTCACTGATTAAACTTTTGAGAGACAATAAAATATTATGGGACTGGCTATGTACTGCTCTGATTTATAGTATGTCAAACTTTACCGCTTATGTTCGGTCTTAGGTGACCCTGTGAACCCTGTGGCAAATAGCTGCTTTGTGGGGCATTGGAACGAACGATATATCAAAGTACCGGAGGTCAATCGCCTTAACCTCCACTATGTCTAAGGTTGCTGACGACATTAATGTTCAGGGTCATTTGTTGGCACATCGCCAATGTTACGACACATCACGCCGGACAATTTTGGTTGGTTCCTTTATTTATCCAACACCCATGCTCAGTTTTAGAAGTCCAAAGCGACCGATGGCACATGTGTTTGAAGGTATATTCGACCATATAGACCCCCATTACTGGTTTATAAAATGCGTCAATACGATATCATCCCTGATATAAAACTTCCTTACAAACAGGAAACGCAGACGACTGCTTTTCTGAGTCGGGTGGTTAAGTAGTTAACCAGGAAAGTCTCGCAATGTACTAAACCAAAACCTTAGTTGTCTATATGGTAAATGATCTAAAACCTCTCCCTTCAAATTTTGTCGTGGTCCGGCAAAAGAAAACAAATGAATACAGCTCGGGCGCCTATAAAGGAGATTCTTTGTGTGCAATGTCAGGGGTAATCATTCAAAGTAATATCCAAAGTGGAATGTGCAACATTCAACATCAATTCACGTTGTTACTCCCGTCTAAAACCTTTCAAAGAGACGATATGTTTTTAACAACTAATTAAAGAGCGCAGATAGTCCTGGCTAAATATCTAACCTCTTTTTGCATTGCAGGATACAATCATTTTGCTCTTTTCCTATCATTACTTTCAAATCAGTTCCCTGGAATTTGTGGGTAATAATTTAAATCAATACAAAAGAGAGCGAATTGTTGATTCGTTGCGGATCCAAGAACTAGAAGCTCCTGAAGATGCTCGGACTCCGCAGTCTTTATAAATGCATAGTTGTGTTTTTTGTTTGTTTGCTTTTTGACAAGGTAATGTAGCATCAAAATGGTTACTAATATCATTTGTTAACACGTAAAATGTTCGCATTCTGTCGTTAATAATCGCATAAAAGTAAGATAAAAATGATGTGGCTTACTAATTCGTTTCATGTGTCAACATTATTGTTTTATGATATAGATAGACATATAAACCACTGTTATTCAGTTTTCTAAACAATTAAATGAAATATTGGTGGTATGACTAGGTAGAAAAAGCTTTTAAAAACCTACACTTCTTTCTTGCTCTCTTCACCTTGCTTGTGGTTTAAGGGGGGACTAACACAAATACCATATTTTTACCATGGATAGTTCCTAATCGTCATTTCTTGGAAACCCCAACTTCCACAGAGAAGTTGTTTGGACCATCTTTTCTGTTTAACGTTTTTCATGACTTCGAGTTACAACCATATTAGGCAATTCACGTGATCAGAAGAGCAAAAAGACCTAAAACTCAAAAAGCGTACTCGTGTGAAAATGTCTAAAGATCGCCAAGGTCCAAAATGTGACGTGTTGACTTTTCGAAATTTGAATTTTTATAGAAGTTATGACGCCATAAGCACGTATACTTTTCCATTTTCTTCAGTAGCAGTTCTATTATTTACAAAAATGGTAAATGCTTGTATCAGGTAATAGAGGAGGCTGGAATATTCCGAGTTGTAAAAAAAATTGGAACTATACCTCTTTTTCTCCGATTTAGTAAGGGATTTTCTTTCTGTTGCATTGTTGGGGACTGGCACTAGTTACATGCGTGTAATGAGGATGTATAAAATCCATCTTTTCAAACTCATACATTTCATCAATAAAAAGCCACAAAAAACTACAAAACAGAGTACCATCTCTACAAATCCCCTAGCAACAACTCTTATTCTGTAGTTAGTTAAGTAAGTTCCCCCTTAAAACAGAACAAAGCACGTACACAAACTTCCAGATAAACGCACAGTAGGCGCTTTTTCTTCTGCATATGTCGAAAGAATTATACAGTACGGTACAGTGCAGTACAGTACAGTGTAGTGTAATTCAGTGCGGTGCAGTGCAGTGCAGTGTAATACAATGTAGTGCAGTGCAATGCAGTACTGTATAGTGCAGTGCGGTGCAGTGTAGTGCAGTACAGTACAAGACAGTGCAAGACAGTACAGGACAGAACAGTGCAGTGCAATGCAGTGCAGTGCAGAACAGAACAGGACAGGACCGGACTGTGCATTTTCAGTACGTACATAGCAAAGCAACACAGTGCACTGGAGTGCAGTGCAATACAGAGCAGGACAGTACAGTGCATTGAATTCTACTGCAGAACAGAGCAGAGCAGTACAGTGCAATACAGTGCAGTGCATTACTCTGTCGATTTAACGACGGTATCAAGTAAAGGCCGGTTTTTAACGTCCCTGGATAGCACAGTTTATTTGAAACCCACCTACTGAGCTATAGTAAGTTATTGCCATCGACCAGAGGTGTGTACCGCACCACAAATGATCCCGACCGGAAAAGATCCCATAAATTGACCCGCAAATTATCCCCAGGGTGGACCACAAATGATCCCGTGAAAAAATAGAGAATGGCGTGGATTGTTGATAACGTATAGTAACGTATGTGACAAAGAGGAACTAAAACTCAAGTTGCGTATTAGTCAAATAAATTTCAGGAGACAGACGCCAAAGATTTTGTCTCCACTTCACTACAAAAGTAATGGCCTGGCAAGAGCCACCCCGGCAAGAACCATGCCGAACTACATTACATGAATCCAGTTAAGCCTATACAGTTACCGAATATATTTCCCTGCTATGTGAAAACACTGAGATCCCACACCTTTGACTGTGTCATGGTAAACTAGAGCCATTTTTGAATCAGTTAACGTACGTGATCGCGTAAGCACGCAAGCTTTACGCCTGGTGGGCTGGAGAGCAAACAGGCACCAAATTACTACGTGCCACTAAGGCTAAAAACTAGCAAACTAAATACACTCTCTGTCAGACTGTCAGTTAGGCTGGGGAGTCTGCTTTGGATCAAAATCCCCCAAATACAAACAGATCACATGTCAATCAGGCAAATAAACTACCAAAACAAACAAACTTCATGTCAAATGGAGAGTCTGGGTTGGACAAAAATCCCCAAAAAAGAAACAAACTTCTAGTAACCTGCGAATAAGGGTACAGAGCAAAACGCTCTTCGCAAACAGCACAAAGGGTCACTAAGGCGAAGTAACGAGATAGGAAATCTCCGATCCCCAGATACTACAGAAGTCGGGAAAGCATAATAATAGAAAAGCCACTACCTAATATCCCCCAAACGGACTTACGTGCACATCCCTGAGCAATATGGGAGAACAGTAACTATAACAGAAAGGGGCAACCCCTCACAATGGAGGTGCGACTATTTAAAACGGACGCCAGAAAACCTGCCACAAAAAGCCCGTGAGGAAAATAACATGTCACTGAGGAATCTGGGTATGAACCATGACTCATGCTCCAGCAATTGGTAAGCCATCCTACAAAGGCTTTACATAAGCAAAACTGGCTGACTGTACAGTGAATATGATCTGAAAAACTAAAAGAAAAAAAAGTAAACCGAGCCCTGAACGGGGTCGATTCAGAGGCCTAGATGACTGATCACGTAGAAAACTCTCCCTTGTATACCCCTAGCTTTCTACCCATAACGCACCGACCTGGAACCCAGGCCCTGTTGTATCTCTTACCGTGAAAATATTTATTTCAGCCTTCGCCGCAAGCTTCATTCGTCAGAAATAACATTTTTTTTTTTTTTTTATCCACTTCACAACAAAAGCAAACACACTGAAAGCTAATAGACAAATAAGTTTATTTAGGGAGGACCTGGCAAGAACAAACCCAAACTACATTAGAGCGCCACAAAGTATTGGGCGCCAGCGATAAATGGAGCCCGAAAGAGGACGTTATTATTGAAATGCTTGAGGAACATGGTGCACTCACTGATAGCATCCTCGGATGCCGTCGATTTCTTAGTGAAATCGAGGCTTGTGATCGCAAGCTTCTCTAGGCCTATTCCGTTTACTCTTTTTTAAACTTTCGTTTGTTGCAAATTCGCGCGTGGAATCTTCGTCCAGGCAAGCCGACCGTCCGTCTTAGGATCTGCAAGTATGTATCCCCGGATATATCAATGGAAAATAAATATGATTCTATGTTTCAAGAGGTCACCGAAGTTATCCACGGAAGTTGTTACGTACCATACTTGCTATAAAGCTACACGACAGGATGCGGTATGGACTTTTTATTCAGCTATTTTTTGATAAATATATTCAATAAAACTTGAGTTTTCACGCAGTCAAAGCGTAGTTAAAGCTAATGCGGACTGGAATAATTTTTCTGAGCCCATGAAACCGACTGGCGAAATCAGTCACAGAATTCTACATGAGCTGACATTCCACTGTCCTCGACATTCTAGTGTCCACACAACTCCATCTCACGTAACAATCCACTGCCCACACCATTACACTGTCTACGACATTTCACTGTCCATGACATAACACCGTCCACTTCACTCCACTGTCCACACACATTTCATTGTCCAAGACAATGGTTCCACTGGCCCCAAAATTCCACTGTTCGTTCCTCGAGTTTTCTCGGGATGATTTCTGGTCGTAGTCTCAACGACGGTTGCGAAGGAGACAATTCTGGTCGGGGATCATTTTTGGTGTGGTACAAGTGCATAAGGTTTACTTACCACCAAGATACTTAGTTCAATTAAATTTCTTTGAGGAAGAATTGGTCACAAAAAACAAAACTCACTAGAAGCAATGAAGGAAATGATACTACAATCTTTCCTTTATCATAACTTGAATCACAGAAAAGTTAAGGGCCATATAAACCCCAGTTCGGGAAACTGTTCAGTTTTTCTTCTTTTTTTTTTTTTTTTTTGGTTGAAAGATGAATTACAAAATATTACTAACCATTGCTTCGTCTGAATCTCCCTGCTTACAATTTACATGTTTATAAATTCGTTGTGCACTCTTTAATGTTGGCCCGTTGACCCTCAGAGACATTTCAAGTCATAAAGAGTTACATATGTAACCTTAGTTTGTCAGGAATTTAAACGCACACAACATATTTTATTAAAATCGTCAAAAAAGATATTGGTTTAAGTCACATTGCCGAAACAAGATTTTGCCAAAAATAATTATTTTGGGATTACTCAGCGAAAAAAATAAAGCGGAACCGACTATCATTAATTTAAATTTTCTCTTTCGCTAATGCCTTGTTAAAAGCCGATATAGTGTTGCGACTTCCTTGGTAGTGACTCGTCATAAATTTGTCTTGTATTTAAATTCGAAATCATAATGCGCCCTTTCATTATATTTGTTTTTAATCAGTTGAACGTGTTGAATGAGTACAAAGCAAACAGACTGAGAAAACGCTCCCGTTGAACCAAGCCAATAGAAATTCGCTTAAAAATACATCAGTGGCTTTGACAGACATTTGAGAAAAATATAGATAAAATTTAAATTACTAGCAACTAACTTTCACGCTTTCACATTTTTGGTAGGCCGTGTGTTCTTGAGGGGGAAAAAAAAGCTTATTGCTTTTCTTGATTTGAACTTTAGATTTAAAAAAATATGTAAAATTGAACCGTGTGAAAACTACAGATGTCTAAGTTGAATGGATGTCAAACCAGCGTGAATGTTAATCATTTTATAAGTAAACATCTATTTTCTCCTTACAGATTCAGTGCATTGTCAAATGGTCAGGTTGAGAGGATATAGAAATTGGTCGTGAAATGGGGGAGGTTGGTGGCACCTGCAAGTTGTCTGAGTTAGCATTAAAATAGTAGACTAAGCTTCGACTTTCAAAAGCTTAATCGAAAATTTCAATTTTTCGTTTCAGAAATAACTTATGGGCATTTTTCAGAAGGAAAGCAGGTCTCAGCAAATATGGAAATTTCCAAATGAAAAGCTTTCACTGGCATTAAAAGAAAGTAAACATACTACCCAAAGACGTCAAAATATGTCGTCAGACGCATGCGTAATGAATATGCTAAACTTACAGCTTTAGCGATGTTTACCCAAGCGTTCTACAAAGTGTTCTTTTTTTACAGAAGTAAAACAAATTAATAAACCAGTAGAAATAATCCGAAATCTTCAGATTCTGTGGTCGGTATATCGATTGTCTGTTTCAGCTGGGAAATTTGAGCCCGTGCTTTCTGCAATTAATTTCCATCTTCCGTCAATTGACCACTCAATATATCGGCATCATGTGAAGAATGAAAAATCAGCGTCGCTGCTTCATCACTGTGTACGTGATGCAGCGCTTGTCGCTTCAAATTTATAGACGTGATCACTAAAAGGATTTGGCATATTATAACTGCGGCAGCGAACCACAGCATATAGCATGGAAACTAATTCTACGGACAACGATTCCATGCAGTGGGAGAAAAGCAACGACGACGAAAAGACGAATGTTGATTTTGGTACACCTGCTAGAGGAAGCCTTATGCTATTGAACATCAGCCTCGCCATCTTGGGAAACTTCTTCATCATACTAACGTACTGCCGTAACTTCAAGATGCGGACTGTCACCAACACACTTGTGGTCAGCTTGTGTATTTCTGACATGCTTTCCGCCTTAGCAGACACGCCACTTTGGATATCCATTCTCGCTCAACAACCGCTTTACGCGAACTTTGTTGTCTGTCGAATTATGCTCTCCTTTGGAGACTTTTTCTTGGTCGCAGCTCTTTTGAACATGTGCGGAATCGCCTTGGATCGATTTATAACTCTCGTTAAAGGACTAAGGAGAAAAATGACGCGAAAACGAGCGCGTGTTATTGTTTTATGGTCGTGGTTACAAGCACTTGTCTCGGCTATTCCATGGTGCTTAGCAAGCCAGACGTGTCAAAAGAGGTGTTTTTCATTTTTCCCTCATATCTACGAGCCTGAAATAACACCACGACTTATCAACATCATCTTTAAGCTGAGTCATTTAGTGTTGCCCATTTTCAGTATATACTACGTGTTCCTTCGCGTTTTAAACTCCGTAAGAAGCAGCCGTAAAGTGAACTTGGAGAACAGCTACATTTCCCGTAACAGCAGCGCCGAAAAGTTCGCCGTGGACGCTTACAAGCGCTCATCAAAAACAGCTATAATCCTATTCACCATGTTTCTGTTTTGTACATTGCCCTATTTGGGGGTTGCGTTTTACTCTATGGTAACTGGAAACCCGCTAACTAACTTCAAAGCTGGTTTCGCTATTTATTGTATTTTCTCGCTCAAACGCTCCCTTTTTCCCGCAATTTACATATTCAGGAACAGAATGATCCTGAGTTATTTGCAAGAAACGTTTCGTTGTGGAATCTGTGGGGAAAACTCAAAACCCAGCGCGCAAAATTCGTTTATTTACACTGCTAACAACACCAGTTCGTGTTTTGTGTTGTTTTATAGAAGTTCATGCCGATCGCGTATACACCCCACCGTTTATGATGGAGATCATCAGCATTTTCCCAAGCATCTTGATGTATATTTCGTCGGCAACGTCAAAGAACCTAAATCTATCATTGAAGAACAGTTTGTTAATATTGTGGCAATGGAGCGAAAAGACACCGAGCCACGCATTGATGCAGTCACCAAAAATTTCTGAAAAAGTCCCGAGACAAATTTATCTTAGCTATGGTAGATTCACAGTAGTAATTACACTGCGTTTACGTTCGCGTTTTATGATAGTTTTTGTGATCAAAATGCTAAATGACTTCCTCAAAGCATTTGAAATTCGTTCAGCACCTAACTAATAACCTGGCAAGTTGTATTGCAACGGTTAATAAACTTAAATTGTTAAGCACGAGTAATTTGCTTTTTCATTACGTGTATATTTCTAAATTATATGTTTCGTCTTTAGAACAACCATGCAGCATTTATAATTTTTATTTTAATTAACACTGCATTGCACTGACGTTCAATGTTTTATAACCTGCTTTATTTTTCAGATTATTTCAATTTAGAGGCCCTTGAATTTTTCTTTGTATAAGAGAAGGGTGTTCGGGCCATAGATAACAAACTCAGTCCGTGTAGTTGAGTTTGTAGTTCTCTCATGTGGGTTTTGTTCACTAGTGGTGCTATAATAAGACTGAACATAGAAAATCTTATCTCGCCAAGGAGTCCTTTTTGAATAACAAGTATGGCGGAAAGTGACAGCCGGACGAACAAAGCACAAAAGAGTGTCATTCTTTAATTTAACTTACAAAAAATTTTCGCAATGCGGTATTTTAAAGAGTTTTTCTCTAGATACGAGATTCTCAACCGTATCCCAAAACGATCCGAATAATAACTTACTGGGATTAACTTGTCGAGCTTTTGTACGTTATGTTCTCCGATGGTTCAGATTTTTCCTCACACGCTCGGTACTTGACAACATGGCGTCGGTGCACCAATATTGTAATTGTCGTGCCATATATATAATGGAGGTAACTACTTTCAAGGGAACTTCAAACCATTTCTTTTTTCTTTTTCAAAAAATATTTGTAGCTGATTGTAAAACTGATTTAGGTTAGCTATTCAGTGATCGATCTTTTGACTATTCAATACTACGATATCATTTTAGTGCCGGAGTCGAAATGATGCTAACATGAAACCGACACAACCTTAGCAGTTCAGGAATAACAGGAATTACTGAAATCATTTGATACTTTTTACTAGTTACAAGTCAAGCGACATTCTGCTTGAAGCATTCAACATCAGATGCGTTCATGATGCAAAACAGTTTAATGTATTCATGGTGGATTCATTGTGGAGAAGCTGCACCTGCAGGCGCATCAAAAACAATGTCGTTCTCTTTCAGTGTGCTTTTTGCGCCAAATTTTCAAAGAATTAAATATAAAATAAATAACCTGCTTACCAAGAAGTGCTCTTATATGATTGGCAACTTGTGTCAAAATGATTAAAGACTTAAGCCTAACTGAATTTATGCATCATATTTCACTAGCCTTGGATGCAATTCAAACTGCAGATAAGAATCGAATCTCTATTCCGTTCTGTGTACTGCCAGTAAAGTGTATTATTTGTTGTTTTACCGCCACGTTTGGCACTTTTTTATGGGGTTTTCATTATGTTCGAGGCACGTCCAAGGCGACTTATACATTGTGAATAAGGAATCCATGACAACCCGTTCACCAAGATGATTTCGTAGGTGATTTTGGACCTGATTTTAGCAGAGAGGACGGGAGCCGACTAAAACTGAACGTATAGAGTCAAGCATGGTATAAGACCTCTGTTGTAGTGGTCGCAACAGTGGTTGTAACTGACTAATTTTCCTAACTTAAGTTACGTACTACACAAGTAACTTTTCAGCATGAAATTGAGATAGAGCTTCACTTTAAATTCTTTTAAAGATATATATCTTTTTTGCGCTTTCTTTTGGGTGTACAGATAATATTTAGTAAAGAGGAGGGTACAATTTAATTTTTTTGTAGTCGGATCGGTCTCGAAGGGGGCTTTGCCGAATAGAATTTCCGTTGGAGATAGCGAGAAATAGGCGGCATTTTCTTTATTAAACCATTTAATAACTTCCAAGTAAAATTCCTTAGACTAGTAGCAGTTACAAAATGTATGAATAATGGGGTCGTTCTCTCGACAGTAGACGCAAAGCGTGTCTTTTTCGAGACCGAAGAAATGTAGTTCTCGTTTTGTAACAATTGTTCTTCGCAAAAGCTTGAAATAAAATTCTCTCAGTTTGTTATCTCTTAAGATATACTTTACACGGCTCAATAAGGGATCAATCACCATGACTGTAAATCTCTCTTCCGTTTTTCGCTTCCCTTCAATATGTGCTTCAGTCCTTCGCATTCTTTATCGGAAGCCAAAAATAATCCCTATTGTTCATTTTAAGTATATTTATAGTGATATCTGTAGAAAGCTGGAACTCGTTCACTGAAAAAAGGGGGAACTTATTCAGTCTTTTTTTTTTCTTTCCTTATTAATAAGGGACGAAGGATTGCCGATAGAGCATGCGTGTAGGTTTAGAAGTTGCAGTTCAATTCATTCGAACGAACTCAACGTAAGAGAAAAATTTCCAGCCGCCTTCAGAAGATCTTTAATAAGAACAACATTCCTATTAAAACCAGCTCTCACAAAAAATTGTTTGACTGTTGATTGGAACTTCTTTATTGTTGGATAATATCAGTTTCTGGTCACTTTGTTGAAGAGTGTTAAAAGATTCATGTTCAAGGAAATAATTTAAAAGCAATACGTACGTACTTATGACAATTTTGTTGAAATTCAGGAATTTTACGGGCTCGGGAAACTTTTTGGTCGCAATCAATACAGCGGAACAAAAATTTAAGCCACCGTACTTATCAAAGTAGTACTTTGGGATTACCTCCCAGGATTCATTGCTTTGGTCATTTATTAAAAATTTCGAGATCCATGCCAAATTTAGTGATTTAGTTTCTACGCTGGATGCGCGAAAACCCCCTTGGTCCTAATCTGGGAACATGACTTTGCGCTTGATTTTGTCTTTCTATTTATTTATTTTTATTTATTTTTTTTTTTCAAATGAATTTAAAAATTTCGGAGTCAGTAGCCTTAATATATTCTTTACAGATCGCTAGGCTTTCAGTTATATAAGACATCTTCCCGGCAATGTAAGGTTTTGGGAATGCCAGATATTATAGATGGTTTCAATTTCAGTTTGCAGTCAGTTTGCTTCCGTTTTGCATCATATGAGATAAGGATCCTCAAGGCTCTAATCCGCCTTTCTAGTCATTTGAATTCGAAAGGTCTTTTCCTTAAAATGCCTCCAGAAAAATCCTGTTTTAATCAAGCATATCCTGTTATTTTTCTTTGATTTCATCAGCTTTTGAATTCTGGGGAAGAAAGTTGTCTGAGCTAGTTCCTCCAATCGGTCATCGTGGTTTTATTCCTTTTCATGAAAATGTTTACTTTATGTTTTGAATAAGAGATGGTGAGCGTTCTTGTTTCCACTGATTTTGAAAAGTTATATTTGGCCCTTTGTTTTCCAAGGAGGATATCTGTTACTTATGATAGGGTAGTTTTCATTAAACAAAAAGTTCCGCTATAAAAGGTAAGCCTCTCCTTCCTCCCACACTTTTGTGGGCGTGAAATGAAATTTTAGACGCCGTTCAGTCGTGGCACGTTGTTGAGTGGATCGTCCTCCGAAAAAATATGCCCCGTAATATCACCACAGCAATACAAGACATCGGTTTCTAATTTGGCTAAAAGGGTTTACTCCGAAAACTAAACCAATTTTATCAGTAAGGGTCGTAGAAAAAGACGCACGTTGTTTGTTAGCTGATTACGCTCTAGATGGTTGATTGACAACTGAAGATGAGAATGGCCAGGCTAAGTTCCTTTTTTACCGGAATTTCCCGTTTGATCAGTTTAATACATTCCTCGTCTTCCACGAGGGAATTATTGAATTTCCAACGACCCGGTCCGCGTCTTTCTTTTACAGCTATTAATTACTTTTTACTTCCTTGTGGTCTGCAACAGTAGAGACTTTGGGTCCTATCTGAGAAACACAATTTGTCAAAGATTGAGCAGTTAGGAAAAAATCGAGTCGCGAGCGGAGGTTAAGCCCTTTGGACTTAAAAGTGAAACTCAACTCACTCGGGTTTTATTTTTTAAACATGTCAACCAGCTCAAGTTCCTCTATGGTTCCCCACCTTTTTTGTCAATGGCGTACAGAGCAACATTCCAGTCACTACCTATGATCGAGATTCGCAATGTCGGTATTTGGCATAGTTTAAATAACACAGAAACTCCATCTGTTGTTGCGAATCGTTCGGAACGTAGACATTACATAAAGAAAATTTACCTGTGGCAGAAACTATGTCCACTGAGACAGTTCTCTCGTTTTGGTCCTCACTTGTAAGGGGTTAATTAAGAGCCGTGCGAAAAAAAATGTCACCTCCCCATTCACTTTTACAACACACACACGGTACCACAAACAGGGAACTTACAATCCGTGTTCGTGGCATTCCTAGCATTATCTAAGGTGGATTTATAGATCGAAGTTATCCGGCTCCCCTGAAAATGATAATTACTGAACAAAATAAAAATTGACATACAGTTCATCGGGCTTCTGAGGCACTGAAGTAGGCTCTGTCTCCTTGTTTCTTCGAAGCTTTAAGTTTTGTCAGCAGTTAACGTCGTCTGTCAATCAACTCTTTTGGCAGATCTTCTTAAATTACAAAATCAGTTCCCTTCAGTTCCTTTGCCTTCTTTTGAGCCTTTTCGTGATCGGTAAAACGAAGGAATCTGACAAAGATCGGTTGGGGCTTGTTGTTGATCTTTCAGTCCATTTCTATGCACTCTTTGGAACTCGATATTCCAAGCGTTTTCGATGTGAAATTTTTCCTCCAGAAATTTTCATAAAATCTCCCGAGTGTCTTCTCTTCCCTCGCCGTTTTCGCCCTCATCATTTCGCACTGTAGGGATGTTTATAATTTAAGATTTTTCCTTCTACTGTAGGCTTCTGAATAAGCAATTTTTGGTTCAACGAGTTAATCTCAATATTATGCAGAGCTTTGAGACCATTCAGCTCGGCTTCCATCTCTTCAAATGTGCCGTTCATGAATGCAACATCGGACTCAAGCTTACGAGCGCATTTGTCAATTTCATCATGCTTTCCTCTAAGTTGTAAACGATTTACCTTTCTCTCCAGCTTAGAAACCTTTGCATTTACTTCTTGTATTTCCACTTAAATTGCTTCAAGCTTATCTAGTTTCTTCTCAAGCAGGCTGAGTCGGAAGAGAACTTGACTAACTGGTCCTTTAAACCTTCCGCCATATTGAACTCGGTTAACACCCGGTCCTCACCTGTCGTCCTCGTCTTCTTCAGACCGACGTTCGTTTCTCAACTTTTTTTCGTCTTGAGAAGAAACAATTTTCTCACTGGTGTCAGTACTACTTTTACTGATAGCATTTCGTTTAGCACTTTTGTGTTTTGCTATATAACGTGAATTTGGCTCGATATTCAGAGGAAGCCTACGAAAACGTGGCTACTCGCCAGCCATGATCGACCCAGACCCCAAGATTAAAGCTTTTGTTGATGCCCGTGAACCCAAGATTGTCGAAGAAGTGAGGAGTTTCCTTGGTCTAGTCAATTGTACAGCACGCTTTTTCCCGACCTGGCTACAGTATCAGCACTAGTACGCCAGCTTTGTGTGGGGTCAGAAACAGCAAGAATCGTTTGACGAGTTGAAGACGTCTCTTGGATATGACACTTGACACTTGGATGTGTTGCCAAGAATGCGCCAGCTAAAGTAATTGCTGACCTGAGTCTTGCGGGCTTTGAAGCTGTATTAGTCTAACAGCAAGGAGAAGACCTTCTATTTATCAGCTATGCAAGCCGCTCTTGTCCAAAACAGAAAGGCCATACTCAGAGACAGAGAGGGAGGCGTTAACACTCATTTGGTCGTGTTAAAGATTTCATGCCTATCCATATGGTGCAGAGTTTGAGCTGAAAATTGAAAGATCATCGGAGTATGATCCAGAACTGCAGAGTGTACGAGAGTGTCGCTGGAACTCAAAGTACCAAAGAACCACGCAGTCGTGTACTTGAGTTAGCACATGAAGCCTTACCCTGGTGTCGTGGCGATGAAGGCACGTTTGAGAAGAAAGGTGTGGTGGCAGGACTTGACAAGTAGGCGGAAAGAGTTTGTAAGACCCGCCAGGGCTGTCAACTAGTTTCACAGCTCTTAAAACTTGAGCCTATGACACATACAGCGTTTCCTTCCGCACCCTTCCAACATCTAGCCGCTAACCTTTTGGGCCCACTGCTTTCTGGTGATTACATTTTTGTTGTAGTTGACTATTACGGTAGATTTTCTGAGATGGAATTTACCAAGTCAACCACAGCTGAGAAGATTGCGTCTTAAATGTCCAAGATCTTGTGACTCATGGCCTTCCTTGTTCTTTAGGAATTGATTTGTCAGTGACCACTTCAAAGAGTACCTCAAGGATAAAGGCCAATTGAACATAGACGAACAACACCCTCATGGCCGCAGGCAAACGGTGAAATTGAAAGACATACAGTACCCTAAAACGCGTATGCTTTGCTCAAGCAGAGGGTCGCGACTGGAGCTCAGAGATAGATAATTTCGTGATGAGGTATCGCGGTACACCACGTTCAACGACTGGCCGTTAGTCCTGTTAAATTGTCGTTTAGTAGAAGGATTACCAAATTACCACAGCTTCAGGAGCTTAATTGCATGCAAAAATGACATCTAGAAAGGTGATAAGGTGGTTGCTCAGGTAGGTAACGAGTTTCCAACACCATTCAATCAAGTTCCCTTTACAGTTGTTCAGAAGAATGGGAACAGTGTTCTTATTAAAGGTGGTAGTGTGCAGTAATGACGGAACGTGACTCATGTTCAGAAGTGTCTGGGGCGTGAAGATGCTTTACACACAGATACGTCATCACAGAAACTTGACAACCAGCCCACAAAGTTAAGTGTTAACAGAACCTGCTGACATGAGCTACAAATCACATCAGAAACTAACAACTCACCCGGAGTATAAGCCACCAGATACTACTTCAGACCAGAGTTATTCCACCTCCACCTTACGTCCTTCCAGAGTTAAAGTACTGCCACATTCAACGACTGACCGTTACCATCCAGGTATCAATATTTTGTTCTGGGCTGCATCAGGCTGGTCCCAGAATAGGACATTTACTGGACTTTGTCTGAACTGAACTGTTTGTTTTTGTTTTAGATGTTTGTCTATACCTTTCCTCTGAGTAACTCTAACTATGTTCATACTATAATGAAGGATTTTCAAAGACATTTGTTGTTAGATTTCATTTTGTTATTAGGCGGTTTTGTTCAAACAAACATGTATTTCCAAAAAGGGATTAATGTAGTATACGTGTTGCTAACCTACCCTCCTTACTCACACTATGTGTAGATTGCCACGGACATGCGCACTTAAAGTAAGGATATGGAGTGTAGCTGTGTTGTTGGTTCCATCTGTAAAATTGTATCGGAGTTAATCGTGGTTAAATCGGGAAATATCCTACTCCCCACCCATAAACTAAGGGCCTGTTTACATCGAAGCGTATCTTGTACACCAATGTGAAGTTGGATGACTGAAGGACGATATCCTTGGCAAAGATACTGACTTCCACGAGCAAATAATCCAGGGTGCTAGAGATATCAACCACTGACAATAGCAAAGTGCAAATGAGAGCAAATAAGCATAGTATATGTACTTTGAAGGTCATCTTGCAAATCAATTGTCAACCCTTTCGTTAACAACGCAAAAATGATTTGATAATACACTTTTTTGCCAGCAATCATTCATTGAAGATCACTGGCTGTTCTATATTTTTCAACAGGAAATTAAGCGCGTGCGTTCAGAAATTAATCGGAGGGCTATAACGACTCTCAATTTATGGAACTAACCAGCAAGTGTTTTTATAATCCATTTTTGGTTATTATTTTTTCTGTTAATCTGTGCCTGTGCCTATATACTTTAGGTGATATCTAACGACAGCCCATAGCCCTGGAGCCTGAAAATATTTGTCCTGAGGTGAAATAGAAGGCCATTTAGAACAGCTGGCTGTAACCACCACTTAAGCCTTACCTGTAAACCTAGATACCAGAACAGCAAAAAGCAAAAACGTCATAATTAATCTTTACTTTACATCGTGATTCGCTCCAGTTTTCTCCTCATAATTGTCAAACTTAAAACGCACATAGCAGAAAAACGGCGAGAGGTGCGATGCCTTAAAATTTAAGAGTGACTCTTAATAAAACAGATGCTGGGTATAATTTCTTCACTTGGAACACAGATAATATTACGTCAAAAAGTAAACGGGTACATTAATCGTACCACCGGAGAAAAGTCGGCAGGGAAATTATGACAAAATACAACCGCTGGGAACCTACATACCTCATCGCTTGTTGAATCTTTTCAGCTACAAAAAGCTGGCTAAATGGTGGGTAAAACCGTAGATAAGACAAAGCAATTGTTCGTGTGAAGTTCCTTAATTACTGCCACCATGACGTTCTTCGGACCGTGTTCAACCACCACTGAATGGACCCACATAGAGCGGCAATCTAGGACGACACTGCTAACTAAGTCAAAGTAAAACGCTTTACAGTATTTGAGGGATCGAATTGCAATGAATGAAGATTTCCAGGTGAAGTACCACGTTAATCCAAACACAAAGTTCCCGTAAAGTAAAATTTTCCCAGGTTCCATTTCTAGGACAATACGAAAGTTGAAGACAATAGTACTCCCTTGAGTTGAGTTGTTCCACCAACCAAATGAAAGAAGGCTATTATTCTAACAAAGTTATAGTTACTTCTACTCACACGAAGGTTTTGTTGAGATCTAAGCGCTGAACATCGCACCTGAGAAGTACTAGCGCGTTGTTATTGTTGCTATTCAGACTATTCAGAAGATCGAACTGAAATTGAAGGAGGTCTCGATGCCTCGATAAGTAAAGTTACAAAATTCGAACATGCTTCCCACATTTAAGTAAAACTGAGCTTCGAAAAAGCTATCTTTCACTAATGTTATGAAGATCTACTGATATTAAAATATCTTTATCTAATGAAAAATATTATTGGAAACCGTCCAACTCAGTTCTGCATGCATCATTGGATGCTTTAACTCACTAACTGACGTAACTGCTTGCAAAGTGGGTGGCCGTTTTTGTTTTGTTTTGTTTTGTTTTTGTGCACTTGTTTGTTTGTTTGTTTGTTCGTTTGTTTGTTTTTTTCATTGAGTAGCCATTGTACTCTCTCGATTCTTGAATTCAGGATTTCAATATTTCGCTCACATTTCGATACTGTCTAAATTTAGTGCAACTGCGGCTAAGGTGTCTGAAGGCAAACCAAACGCCGACACATAAACATATAAACTCATCCCTTCTCAGTCAGCGGGATGAGAAGTCAAATGGAGTAGTGGTATCATGGGAATTTAAGGTACATTCAAGGTTTTTTGTAAATTTTATTATATGGTAGCTCAAGATACACTTCCATGCTAGTTCAAGCGGCTTTCGGAAGCCACAGGTCAAATAGTATTAAGCAGCGTTTCGCCTGTAAACAGAAGGCCGTGAGATACTTACTCAATCCGCATGCCACGGTGGTTATACTCAGACCAGCACGATCATTCCTAAAACGAAACAGATTCTTTCTAAATAAAGTTTCAAGCAATTACAGTAAGCGCTACCGTTTCAAGGCAATTCCGGGGTTGAATTAGTTCATAAAGGCAGTAAATGCTGTTGTTGTTTTTTATTTTGTTTTTTGTTTTTTGTTTTTGTTTTTGTTTTTTTGTTTTTTTGAAATGGGACTGATTCTTCCTTTCTTGGGTTATTTGTAAAGATGTCAAATATTCTTAAGTTTTCAAGTTCAACTGTTCAACCATTAAAATAAACCTGGACCCAACAAACCTCCTTCCTCAAATTATTCCAATATCAGGAATTTCAGCTCTTAGCACACAAATTTATTTGAATCAATAGGAAACGAACATTTGAACATTTGCGCGAGTTCTCAGATTGATACCCATCACTGAGAACATTTCTCTTTTTGTCAACAGATTGATCTAATTTAACAAAAACGTTACACTCAATAGTGTGCTGTTTAAGTTACTTCTTTTAAAGGTCGACATCAAGCAAATAATCACGTAATTTTGTATTAAATCTGGCATCTTCATAGCTGACCTCAACCAAATTAATCATGGATCATGTACATTCACAATGGAGTCCCAATATTACGGTTTCATTTGTTTTGATGAATCGATGATTTATATTGTTGAAAGAGAGGTGATGTTATGTTTCTGACGAATAAATGATTGACGTGTTTTATTTTTTTCGGTCATTGACACAGGCATATTCGACTCCTGTTGGGGGAGCTCGGATTTTCTTTTTCCGAGCGAGAGCCCGGTGTCATTTACTCAAAAAAAATACATCTATCGATAATTTCATTATCGTCACAAAAAGGGCTCTCAACATATTGTTGGTCCTTATTCTTTTAATATAAGCTTCTTGCAATAAATGTATTATCACAAAGTCACGCTGAAAAGTACAAGACAGAGAAAAGCATTAATTGACAAATTGACGTCTGTTTTTGTCAGCTTTTGATGCGTCTGTCCTCTTACCAGTGGTTATGGATTTCTCAATTACAGCATTGTCATAATTTGTTGTGTATCCACTCGCCACACAACAACAACAGTGTTGAGAATTATGTATTAATCAGTAAATGACACAGGCATACTCTAGTATCATTCTAGTATGAAAATCGGAAAAAAATTCCCTATCAATTTTTCTTCCCCTCGTATGAGGCGGACAAATACATATAATTACAAAAGTGTTGTGACCCATACCAAAACGGATGTCAGTTTGCTTTTACACACTAATAAAAAGCGAGCAAATTAGGTTTAAAAGCGAGTAAATGGAATAGATCGCAAGTAAGAAAGGTAGTAAATGCGACATCTCAAAACTTTGACATCATCATCATAATTGGGCGAATTTTAGGCCCACAGACTTAAACTCTGAAATAATAACTCAGAAATGCACTGAAGAGCTAACTCTTAGGCCTATTGCAATTGGAAATTTCTCAAAATAATCTTCTGGAACACGGTTCATTTAAGCTTCGGTCATTCCTTTCTCAGCAGTATTTCCCGCTCACCGCCGTTTTGTAGGTTAAAACTTCAACAATCATCCTCACTTTACCACTTCAGAGCGGGATTTTGGCTTGTTTTGTTTTATTTCAAGTTTTTATATGATTTTCTCAGTCAAGAAATCTAGTTTCTTTGAGGTTGAATTCTTACTTCATCAAGAACACAGAGCGAAAACGTTTGACAAAACTTTCGTCGATGGCATCAGCCTCCCGGACTTTTCATCCGTCTGTACTCTCATTGAGGATAAAAAAAATTAGCCAATGAGCGAGCGAGAAATTTGACAGTTATTTTAAAGCGAGCACTCGTCCGTCTTTAGAGCGAAACTGGAAGGGGAACAAAAGAGGAAATCGTGCTTCAAGGAAAGAAGCGTGCTTTTGCACTAAAGACGAAGAGATGTCAGCCATTGAAAACAAGAATTATTCAGTCAGTTCGAGGTTCTCCTCTGCGTACGGTAATGGCAATAACCAAAATGTCCTTCACAATAATCGCTTAATTGATGTTCTTATTGTGAAAAACGTCGACAACTTATAACTCATAAATTGGTTGCTGATTGCATACGGATTGCTTGCTTGCTTGCGTTTCGCTTTTAAAAGCAAATAGACCCTTATCACTAGGCGGCCGTGTTGAGTCTCGAGGGGATAAAAAGCTTTGTTTTCGTACGGCAAGCCTTGGCCAGACGCGAATTTAGTACGAGGCCTGCCGTGCAAAAACAAGCATTTTATTCCCCTGAGACTCAACATGGCCGCAGAGTGGTGAGGGTCTATCAGTGCTAATCTAAATAAAATTTTTGTTGGATTTTTTTTACCCTTTTCCTGTGGTTTCATTCACCGATTTTTCTGTTGAAGCAATCTTATGAAATTATAGGTGACTAAAAGGTTTCGCCTGTAATCTCGTGCGCTTTTTGCGAAGGTTTGGGCTTAATTTTTTCGTTTCATTATATCAGTCAAGATTGTGTTTGAAAATTTTTGACTCGCAAACTGTGAATGGTAGATTTTATTTGAAATTGGTGAAATTTACCATCATACTCCAAACTGTAAGAGCCTGAGCCTTTTCTGAGCAAGAAAGGTCGCTTTTGCACTGCGTAATACTGTGTTTACTAGCGCTCAGCGATGTTGAAAATTTAGCAAATACGTGTGAGTGAAGAGGATTTTTGTTCTGTATACTTTTAAAGTTATAGTTTATTCAACAATCCATTTCCGCGTAGTCATAACAGAAACTGCCTAAAACATCTGTTTAAGGAATTTTGATTTTGCCATGGCCAATAAACACCGCCGAATGATAATATATAGAATGTTATGAATAATCTGTAACGGCTTCTGGCTTTCTAGGGAAACCCTTCACCATTGCTTAAATTAAAGATATCCTCTACAACAAAATCCCCACCATTGAGTAATAATACTCAACCGTTAATATGCATCGATTCAAATTTACACTCAGTCCACTCTTACTCATCATTTATCTTTAATTATTGCCATTTATCACTTATCAATTATCTTCAACTTTTTTACAGACTAAGTAATTAAAACAGCTTTCCAAAGCAACGGATAATCAAGCTCTATATTTTTTAGGGCTTATTTAAAATATTATGATCGCCTCCGGCTTACACCAGAGGGGATCAGTTCGTGCATTAATCCATTGACTCTTAAGCCGGCCAACACCGGCCTTGAGGAGACCAAGGTCTACTTGAACCACTTGCAACATTACCACTTTTTTTTTTGGTAGGCAACCGAAGAAGTAGGGAACTCACAAATGATCATGATAGAAGGAACTGCGCCAGAGATACACACAACTAATAGAGACCTTTTCTTCACAAAACTTGTCCTTCCCAGTTATTGATCATTTTCGTAAAAATGTTCAACCCTTCCAAATTTAAGTTGGAAGCTTTTTCAAAGTGAGCAAATGTGACTGAACGGAGGCTAACAAACCACAAAATAAAACTCGTTAAGAAAAAAGAAACGACATAGCTAAGAAATGGAATAAAAGCCTGCTCAACTTATGTTAAATCATTTTTTGTGCTCGTGAGTCAAAACAACTGTTGATATTCTTTCCTAAAATTACAAGTAAATGTTTTTTTCTGTATCGCAAAACAACCTTTTGTCGATTACACTATAATTTGCCAGGATAACGGTCACAAGCATTCATTCATTCATTCACATTCGTGGCTTTAGATTGGCAGGTTTTTTGGAAACTCAGGAGTCAACGGGTTAAGTACATAAAATCTTCTCTTGCTGAAAATTAATAATCGTAGGTTAGTTACAGCTTCAATTAACAGTCGTTTCCTTCGAATTCTGTCAAGGCTTTAAAGATTCGGGGTCCCCTTGTTCAGAAGAGGTATGCTGATTTTTTGCTATGTATCGCTTGCACCACAAACCCGGGGGACATTGATCCAACATGCCGCGTGCTATGTTTGCAACATCTTGTTTAAGAGAGCACCAGGGACCAGATGAGCAGTGATGGTCACTCTGTTCAGTGAAGATACTGTCAACTGCTGGCACACTGCGCTTACACCACAATCCAGGGGGACATTGGTCAAGGGTCTCGGAATTCATATAGCCTGCCAGTCGCTTACCAGAACATGGAAGTCCGTTTGGACAATCTTCTACAATGTCATTTGTCTCAGTGATGTCATGTTTGGTCGCAATCGTGTTTTTCTTACACCACAATCCTGGGGGACACAGGCGTATCGTAATCGAATTTTTAAATCCTGCTTCTCTCTTGGAAGAGCACTTGAAACCAGTAGGACAGAATATTTTATCAATGCTTCTTTCCTTAGGATCATCTTGGCTTTTCACCGCATCTCGCTTGCACCATAAACCAGGGGGACATTGGTTCAGGCTTTCAAAGTTTTCGCGGCCCTCTTCCCTTTTGAATGTACACTGAAAACCGCTCGGGCATCGCTTGCTATCCTGTTTCTTGTTTACTCGCTTGGTAAGTAGATCTTTAATAATCCCGATTCCATTTCTCTTGCACCACAATCCAGGAGGGCATTGGTCCAAGGTGGCTGAGTTTTCGTAGCCACGTTTTTGTTTCCTAACACACCATAAGCCAATCGGGCAATTTTCTTCCAGTTTTAACCTTCCAGATGAATCACCGGCTTTGTTCTCCTCATCGTTATCCAGGCTTCCGAGGAACGGCTTCTGGATGTTTACAGCTTCGTTCAACTTTCCGTTGCACGAAATCCTATCCTTACAGTTACGAGCCGGTGGAACCTTATTTGGCATTCGTTGAAAGCGATGAGGATTGTGAGAGATGTACTCTTCAGAGACGTCATTCTTTTGCGTCAGGGAGCCTCTTTGTAGTTCAAGTTCTGAGCTGTCTACTATTCTGGCCGCTTTAAGATGGCAAATGAATAGGAGAAACACGTAAATTCCAGTCATGCATACAACCATCGCGCCGCACAAGACTGCACCTTCAAATTTTTCTCGTTTTGTTGAGCGAAACTTCAACAGAGCTGGAGCCTCTAAATAAATTAAGTGAGTCCTTTCACTTGACAAATTTCTGCGACGTTGTTAACAGCTAGCGGTCTAAATTGTCTTCTTTTATACCTGAAGCTTTTCCGGAAAATGCTAAACTGTTTAATTACCCATTTTTCACCTGTTTGCCGCTGATTGTGTCAGGATTCTAATCGCCCACAACTTGGGCCTGTTTTGATGTAATAAACTCATAAGATTCGGCTTCTTTACAAAAGAAAACAAACATAGCTAAACTTGAATTCAACCCTCAGACGTAGCAAATTCAAAAACTCGCAAATGATTGGGGCAATGATTGCTACCGCATAATAACATGACAAAGAATTATACGGAATTTTCTTTTGCTCAAAGAGATAACTTTGCCCACCTCGTTAAAAACACGTGCATTTTAAAAGTATACTGGAAGCACGTTTCTCAATGCCATGCAACTATTGGCCATATATAGTGCTGATAAGTCGAGTTTACTAATTGTAAGACCTTTGAGGTTAATCTGTTATTCTTTTCAATCAACAACACATTTAAGTTAGCACCAAAGCAGAAAAATACTGATTACATTGCGACGCTATGTTTGTATCTCTTGAAAAAAATGGCACAAATTTGAATCAACTTCAGACAATTAATTTGTTTGCTCGGGTGTGAATGATGTTCAAATCCCACAATTTAACTCAAACGTTTTAGCCTTTATCTCTGAGAAAAACCGCACTTACTTGGCACAGCCAGTGTTAAAGCCTAATTATTCTATGCCAATAGATTATCCGATTATGTCCTTGGCGTATGAAGGAACTAATAAAGGTAGTTTATTAAAACTTCACTTAATTAAACTTTAAAACCGGGCTCTCTTGAGTTAATGCAAAGGGAAAAGAAAACGTGGATGAGATAAGCCTCCATGAAGATTTGTTCAAGGTGGGTTTAAAGGAAGTAAAACGTATCCAGTCTTTCAAATAAATGTACAACTTAGCTGTCAGGAAAGGAAGGAAGGAAGGAAACTAATACTTTGTGTGCGTGCTGCTTGTTTCGGAAGAGCTCTCAAGAAATTTTGTTTTTATAACTTGAATTCAATTGTCTTTTCCCAAGATGAGGCAGGTGCGGTATGTTTTACGTTTTTATTCTTCATGATACAAAGGTCCTATTTTCGTTGTTCTGTGGGACGTAATTAAATCCCTTAATTAGTCAAAGAAAAAAGTAACGAAAAATCGAAGTCTTACTTTGCTTTCATTTTAGTTTCATCACCTGAAAAATTTGTTTGTAGGGTTAACTAGGTGGTACTGTAAACTGTTAAGTAGAGTCTCTAATTCCGAAAGAGATATTCTTCTTTTAGTAGCCTTGATCACACAGCTGTCTTTTGTGTTTTTCAAAGAAGATAATAAACTGGCTCTGTTTTTGTCGCCTCCAGCGTTAAATATTCTTAGCGTCAGCGTAGGAGGGAAGATTATGGCGTTGTTAAACTCTGCATAAATTTGCCGAGGGCGCCAAAAAGATTAAATAAGTAGTAATTAGATTGTTTTAGAAGGAAAACTGTGATCTTTTGCAATCGGCCCGTTGACAAAAGCATTAATTTGGGCTGATTATTTCCTACAAAGTTTTCATGCAGTAAAGGCATTGAGCCACAAGTTTTGTTCAGAAAATAATTTTCAACTACTCCACATTCCGTTTTAAACGCCCACAACTGCAGATATTGATCACTATCTCAGTCACGGAATTGTTTGGCCGCCTTTGAAGACTTCAGCCTGTTTTGCAGAAAACTAATTTACCAATAGACTAATGTACCAATATCAGCCGAAAGATACACAAAGATGACAAACGTTACGAATGTGGGAAGATGATTTCCAAAACAAGGGCCAGTTTCAATTAAGCGGCGAATAATAAGAATCCTTTTTCCTAGTGAACCAGCGTTTCGGAATGAAACCAGCTTTAAACCCAAGAAAAGTTCGGGTCAGATTAGAGGAAAATTAGATTAGTTGTTACACCCAATTAATAAAATAAAATTGCTGCGCCTAAATCGGTTTGGTCTCAATGAAAGTTGTCGAATATTCAGTTCAAAGGAAGTGTGAAGATTTGTATTCATACGAAAACTGACTTAATTGTTATTTACAAGCCTTAATTTCTGTCACGCAAAGCGGAGATTTATGGTCATTTATCCGTCCCAGTGCGACAAAACGCTGGAAGTCGACAAGTGTCTTTTAACTTTTTAGCTCCAGGAACGTGGAGAAAATCCAACGAGATACACTTATGGCCATTCCTGATTAAAGCTCTGTAACAGTGCTTTGTAATAGTGCCCTATTTGGTTTTTTTTTTTTTTTTTTTTACAAAACGGTGTTTCTAAATAGTCTTAACTTAGGGGCCCATTCTAGTTACGTTCGCGGACACACACAATTCATCCCAATCCTTTCAAGTTTTGATACGAATGACACAAAGAATATCGACGAATATCGCTTTTAATTATTAATCGAACACTCTCAGCAGAGTGTTCGCGGAGATTAACATCAGGCATAAAGAACTGTATAGTATATAGATATCAATTTTGTGAAGAACCAAGAACTTCCGTCCAAACTTTCTTTTTATAACTCTAAAGGTTTAATAATTCAACACTACGGCGCCTGTCATTTCTGTCAGCGTTAGGTACCGTCATCACAACTTAAATTTCTCGAAATTTCGGCATTAAAACACTTTCATTCTGAAAGAAAAACAGTCTTCTATTTATTGCTAGCTCAGCAGAGCATTCTACCTTTATTGTCATCATTGATTTGTTTTTTGTTGTTTTATTTTTTGTGGTTGTTGTTGTTTCATTTTTTTTTTTTTTTACTGCATTTAACACTAGCCCCAAGAGTGGAATTCTCATCTTCTCAAAGCGAATGACAGACAATTTTATTTCGGTGGGAAAGAAAACTGGCGAATCACCACCCTGAAATTACGCTATATGTTAGCACAATGAAGTGTCTGTTTTCGGTAGAATCAAAGACGCTGTTCGTTAAAAGAAGATACAAACGAGAATAAACAAGCATAAACCAGAAAACATCATGTAAAGACCCATTCACACGATCAATGGTCATCAATTTTTATACTATTTTAAAGGTCATGTTTCTGAGTGGGATTTCAAATCACCAGCAAGGTATAAGACTACCAGCTATTTTACTTCAATTTCATCGTATTTTCAAATCTTGTCCAACGGCGGTTGAAAGGCATAGATGGATCAAACCATAAACTCACCAAACAGCGGCGCACATTGTGTAAACAAAAGCTCAACAAGGTTGCCTTGGTGATCCCGTGGGCCATAGTGACCAACGAACATCGCATGTGTTGTAGCATGAAGCACGTACAAAAATTGTTTTGAAAGTTCTCCCAAGACATCCTTCCTGGGTTCTATCCAAGTAAACGCATATTGCCTTGAAATTGTCATAAAATCGCTAGAGGCTTTAAAATGGCTGATTGGATTGGCAAAAAAAAATTGAATCAAAACTCGCCGATGTGAAAAGGAGCCTTGTAAGGGCTTTACTGATGCTAGTTCCAGTCACTGAATTAAATAAATGACTGAATATGATTATATGAAACACACATTTGATCTGCGGGTGAAAGATTAAATAGAAGAAAAACCCTCGCAGCAATTTACGGAACGTAAGCAGTTGCGAAAAGAAAGCCTGAAAAAAATCCTGCTTGAACGGAATTTGAACCCATGACCTCTGCGGTGCCGGTGCAGTGCTCTACCAACTGAGCTATCAAGCCAACTGGGAGCTGGTCATATTGTGAGTTCGTAACATATATATTATCTTTGCAACTGCTTAAGTCGCGTAAATAACTGCGAAGGTCTTTCTTCTATTTAATGAATTAAATATGCATGAATACATCGAGCGAATTGTTGAGTTATTCTTTTACATACATAAATGCTAGGAGAAGCAATAACCGCAGTCAAATGCTTCATACTCTAATGGAGTGCTTGTATAACTTTTAGTGTCTTATTATATGGCTGGCTCCGCGAGAGGGCAACCCGAGCAGGCAAGCTATCTTGCCAGCTCTCTCAGCATCGAAAGTTTAATTCACGGGCAATGCAATGCCTTTGTAATTTTCTTCGATTTTCTTGTTGTTCTTGGGGAAAACGCTCACTAAAAGATCGGAAAACTGTCAACATTAGCCTAAAGAAAAAAAAGGGACTTGAAATCACCTTGGGGTAGTGTAAATTTTGGCAATTTAGCTATAATAAATGTTACGTTGAATCGGTGAGTTGTTCTGTAGTGTCAGATCTAAGAGAGATTAATTCTGTAAAATTTGGTGTTCATTTGTGTCTCAAGTCGAGCATTAAATTGGTTAGTTGTCCCGCTTTGCAATGACTGTATTTAAATCCTAGCATAGCGATAGTTGCGTTAAGTGCTTAGTGCAGTTCAGAAATGTTTTCCTCAAGTTCGCCAAAGAAGCTCATGTTTTCAATTTACCCGCTTCCGTGTTGTTGTAAACAACAAATTCTTCTCAAAGGTCTCGCGTAGTTTTCTAATTTACCCGCTCTATTTTTAGCTTATGTTTGCTTATGTTTTCAAACTGTATTGTTTCATTCAAGAAGTTATTGGTTGGCGGCCGGAAACTTTGTAAAAATGTTTATTACTTACGCCACCGCGCGATCAGCTGAAAATGGCGAGTTTCCAGGATGCTATTAAATCTTTCGGCATTTGCGAAAATCAAAATTTTGCTTACTTCCTTTAAGCAATTATAAAAACTATATCCTTAAGATAATTTCCGGTTCACAGTTTTCCATGGTTACATGCTTATCCAAAAATGCCCTGAAAATAAATCTTACACCAGCCGGCTGAGAAGAATTTCTGTCTGAGCAAAATAGTTTGTTTTCCTTGTATTTTGTAGCTTTAACTTGAAGGTAAAGCCATATAATAAATCCTTTATTGACCAAGCTTGGTCGGTCA